>NC_135306.1:208398134-208704430 GCF_048772815.1 Callospermophilus lateralis
CTCCTGTCCCTCAGCTCCTGTCCCCCGGCTCCTGCCCCCTGGCTCCTGCCCCCTGGCTCCTGTCCCCAGCTCCTGTCCCCTGGCTCCTGTCCCCAGCTCCTGTCCCCTGGCTCCTGTCCCCTGGCTCCTGTCCCCTGGCTCCTGTCCCTAGCTCCTGTCCCTAGCTCCTGTCCCCCGGCTCCTGCCCCCCGGCTCCTGCCCCCCGGCTCCTGTCCCCAGCTCCTGCCCCCTGGCTCCTATCCCCAGCTCCTGTTCCCCAGCTCCTGTCCCCCGGCTCCTGTCCCCGGCTCCTGTCCCCAGCTCCTGTCCCCAGCTCCTGTCCCCAGCTCCTGCCCCCTGGCCTCCCCAGTCAGGTCAGGGAGTGCTTACCCAGCGAGGGCCAGGAAGGACACCTGGACACCCCAAGGCAGGTGCTCCCAGAATGGGAGGAGACTGGGCACACCTGCTACTCCCAGGGCCGAGGCCCCCAGGGCTGCTGCAGCTGTCAGCTCAGGCCCGAGAGGCTGCTGGACGTGCCCAGGCCATCAGCGTGGCACAGAACAACGGGGAGGCCCTTCCTAAGTGACATCCCTGCTGCCACGTGGCCCAGCAATCTCACAGCTACACACACCCTGGAGAACTGACAATGGAGCAGAAGACACACGGGCACCCACACGGGCATGGGAGCAGAACACAGGTTCCTACCCATGTGGGAGTCGCAGCAGTGCTTACGCCAGCCCACGGTGGCAGAAACAACACAGTGTCTGTCACCTGAAGAATGGATGAAGACAGTGCTGTGTACACCGTGATGTGGGAATTACACATATGCAAGCTTAGTCAGCTTCACGTTGCTGTGATGAAATACCCCAGGTAACTGACTTACAGAGAGGAAAGGTTTATTCAGCTCGGAGTTCTGGAGGCTCCCATCCAGGACGGGCAGCTGCTTTGTTCTGGGCCTCTGGTGAGGGTGGCACATCATGGTGAAAGGGTGTGGGGAAGCTGACCACCCCTGGGCCAGAGAGCGGGGCGAGAGGACGGATCAAGGTCCCACAGTCCCCTAACCTAGGGCCCTCCTATGATGACTTTTCTCTGGACGGTCCACCCACATGGACCTCTGGGGGACACTCACCCAGCAGAGAGCCCTTCAGCATGGGACATAACAGGAAATGTCACCAGCCTTGGGGTGCAGCACTGACACAGACCATTGTGCAGATGGAGGGCCACACCGGAGACACCCGCAGGGGTCAGTCCACACGACCCAGGCAGGGGACAGGAGGAGTGACTGCAGATGGACGTGTGTTCCCTGTTAGGGTGACCAGTGCTCTGGACAGGTGGCGGGGAGGTCTGCACAACCTTGGGAGTGTGGCTAATGCCTCGGGTCATTCACTCTTAAGTGGTCACGATGGCAGTGGACAGTATGTGTCCTACCACACCGAAGCCCATGGCCACGGGACCTAGAGGGCCGCGTCCCTGCCCCTGGAATCCCGCAGCCCGGCTCCTTCTAGATCTGAGTGACGGATGGCTTTGCCTGGTCAAAAGCTTGTCACAAACTCGGGGTCCAGGCCAGCCGCACAGTGACCAATCAGGCTGGGTTTGCTAAGAGCTTGGCTTTATGTCCTCCCGCCACCCCTCCAGGGCAACTGTCAGGTGGCCAAGTCATGCCGTGACCTCAGGCCCACCCCTGAGTGTCCCCCGCTCCTCAGCTCCTCAGATGCAACTGCGAAGCCAGAGACAGGCTGTGGCTCCTGGAGGCCCTTGTTCTCGGCCGTCCTGACGGTGGGGACAGTGTCCTCCTGGGAAGGCTACATTTGCGATAATTCTGCATTTTACATTAACCAACAGCAAAGAGCGAGGGCAGCTAGGGGACACAGCGGTCAGGAGGATCTCACGGAGTCCACTCACATAAGTCCAGTCCGCAGAGCACACGCATGGCTGCCGGGCAGGGGCAGGCCACCCTGGCACCTTTAGGGTCCTCACGGGCACAGCAGCTCTCAAAGCCAGGGCCACTGCGGAGGCCTGTGGGCCTGTGGGCTCCTGCCGAGAACTGCCCAAATCGTCCTCAGCTTCAGATTCTGATCATGGAGAACCCATGTCCTTAACAATGACCGCTGCTTCCCTGTGGGACCACAGGGTCCCCAACCCAGAGCCGCAGCCTCTTCCCAGCTGCAACGAGGCCTTGGCCTGAGGGTGGCCGTGTGCTGCCGAGAGCCACAGGGATCTGAACAGATTGGGACTTAACATGTCTGCAACCCAAGACTGGCCTCCAAGTGGGACGGAAGCAGTGTCCTTCAACAAGGTGAGAGGTTCCTGATTGGGGGCATGCCTCTTCCCGGGCTGGACGGAGGCAGAGCAGGAGGAGGACAAGGTCATGGACCCCCCGGCTCTGGTCCTGCTCTCTAAGGAGGAGACGATGGTGGGGTGGGCCAGGACAGTCACCCTGACTCAGCTCCACCAGAGTCCTGCTGGCTCTCACCTCGTCTCCCCTGCACTGGCCACAGCAGCCTGGGAACTCAGTCCACCTCCCACCACCCTTGACCTGTCCTGCGCCTCAGGGGCTTCCTCGCCTCTGAGCTCCGTCCCAGTGAGCCCGGGGACAGGGACTCCCATAAGGGCCACCTGGGCCCCTGCTCACCTTCCCAGGCTTCACTCCTGTCCTCTGCCAAACCACGTGTTCAGCAGGTCCGACGTGGGCGGGGGATCCCATTTGGCGGGGGCCAGCAGGAAGGTGTCCTGGGGGAAGTGTCATCTGAGAACTGGCTACTGCCAGGACTACAGCCGGACACTGAGGACCGACCTTCCAGAGGGAGGGGAGCTGAGAGCCATCCTCATTTTGCTGAAGACGAGAAGGAGGGTGATTTCCAGTCCTGGTGACTCGGGGACACGCGACAGGGTGACCTCCTGGTGACTCTCGGGGACACGCGACAGGGTGACCTCCGGGTGACACTCAGGGGCACGCGACAGGCTGACCTCCTGGTGACCCTCGGGGACACGCGACAGGGCTGACCTCCTGGTGACTCTCAGGGACACGCGACAGGCTGACCTCCTGGTGACCCTCGGGGACACGCGACAGGGCTGACCTCTGGGTGACTCTCGGGGACACGCGACAGGCTGACCTCCGGGTGACACTCAGGGGCACGTGACAGGCTGACCTCCTGGTGACTCTCGGGGACACGCGACAGGCTGACCTCCTGGTGACCCTCGGGGACACGCGACAGGGCTGTTGCTAAAAGGGACCGAATGCCACCCCCCGACCCACCTGCTGCTGCTCTGCAGCCAGCGAGGACAAGGCTGGCATGATGTGGCACCAGAAGTCGCGGGACGGGCGCTGGGGAGCTGGGCTCTGTGCTGGGTTTCCACAGAGTGCCCTGGACAACAGCCCTGGACACTGGGCGGCAGTCTGGCTGGGCTGACTGGGAGATGGTGGAGGTGAACCTCAAGGTGAGCACCTTCTGTCCACCCAGCAGTGGGCAGCCCTGCCCCCGTACAGCCACCTCTGGTACGATCCCCCAGGTGCAGCTCCCCAGGTATGTCCCACCAAGCAGGCCGTCACAGAGATGGGACAGTTCGGCCACTGACATACATACAGCTGGAGGTTGGGCCTGAGAGACCCGGGGCTTCCGCTGGGCCCCATGGAAGGGCACTGCCCTTGGGAGGCAGCTCTTGAGAGAGCGCCTTCTTGCAAGCCTCGGCCTGGCCATCTCCCTTGCTCTGCTTAGAGATGTGGCCACTTGCTCCTACAACAGACCGCTGCCGCCAGCACAGGCCAGGTCAGTGGGGCTGCCTGATCTTGAGCTGTGAACTGACAGAACTGTGAGCTAAGTAAACCCTTTCTCTTTATAAGGTTATCTGCCTCGGGCACAGCACTACAGTAGCTCCAAGCTGCCTAGTACACAGAAGAACTTGGCTCATGGGAGCACACACATTCTCCATGACACTCTTCCTCCTTATAAAATTATTTTTAGATGAATGAAACCTTCCAATGGAACTTCACCCAGGAGGATGAGAGAATGTGCAAGAATAAGCAGGACTCCACTGAGGAGAATGCAGTGCTCCTGCTGGCCCACCCCGAGGTTAAGTGGGCCCGTGTTCTTGTTCTTAGTGCCCTGGCTTTTCTCCCTAGCCCCGTCCCCTGTCTGAGGAGAGAGGAAGGCTAACTCAGTGTCTCCTGTACTCACTAACCGTCCACACAGACACCGTGGCCCAGCAAGTAGGTCCCCACGGTCAAGCAGATGGGCCATTCTGCCACAGCGGGCATCAGCCAAGGGTCCCCAATTCACCTCAGTTCTGGAGAGACGCCGGATCCACAGACAAGGCTCAGTCCCCAACACCGGCCCCTCTCCAGGTGTGACTGACCAAAATCGAGGTCCCCCACACCCTCCTCGGGTCCGACCAACCTCTAGGGCAGCTCCTGGGCCCAGGGGGACACTCGGTCCCTGGGTTATTAGGAAGGTGTTGGACAGGGTGCAGATGGACGCCAGAGGAGGAGACACAGGTGAGGGACAGGAAGGGGCACCGAGTGGCCACCGCCCCCCATGGGCCACAGTCCACGCAGATCCTGGGTCCAGCTGCCTGGAAGCCCTGAGGCCTGTCCTGTGGGACTCCAGGAGGCTGGACACATCACTGTCCACTGGTGACCACTCAGCTTTTGGTCCTCTCCCCTCCCAGGAGGTGTGTAGGGGATCCAGGTCTCAACCCACTTGTCCCACCTTGGTCTTTGTGGTGACCGGCCCCACCCTGAAGCCACCTGTCCCCCAGCCGGCTCATTAGCATACACAGGACTCTCTTCCTCCACCATCCTGGGGGTTTCTGACTATCAAACTCCAAATACAGCTCTCAAAGTGTCACCATCCATTGTCCCCGCTGGGTGGCAGGTACTCCAGCGGTGGCCAGCCGCGGTGACAGGGTCCCTCCTCGCCAACAGGTGCCTGCGTCACTTCCAGCCTCTTGCCCCTCTGAACGCTGGGCCTTTCCATGTCTGTGGTGACTGGTGTGAGCAGAGGGCGCCAGTGTCCACGGTGGCCAGAGACGGGAAGTGACCCTGGCACCCGCCAGGCCAGCGTCCCTAAGAGGCTCCGTCTAGGACTGTCTCATGGTTGGTTTAAACCAAAGTGTCCCTGAGAGGCGGGGCGTGTCCAGCACGGGTGACCAGGCAGCCAGCGGAGCCCAGGGAGCCTCTGCTCCCGCCCACGTCTCCCCCACTTCCTCCTGCAGACCCGGCTCGGCTGCAGGACGCCACCTTCTGCACGTGGCCCGACCCGCTCCCAAGGGAGCGCGTGAGAGTCCCGTGGCTCGCCACCACCACAGGTGCCACGGCTTCCAACAGGGAGCCCCTGTCTGAGGCAGGACCATGACTCCCCGCCTGGTCCTTCACTTCATCTCGTCTCAGGGTCCCCTCTGCCACGGAGGGAACGTCACGTGTTTGTGGTTTCTGGGGACCAGGGTGTGGACCCCCCGGGACGCCTGTCCAAACAGCCACCCAGGCACCCTGCTAATAGAGTGACCTGCTCGGGGGAGGTCACCTGCCAAGCACCCCTCGGCCTCGGTGACCCCCTTCCCCTCTCCCCTGCCATCTTCAGGGGGGTCCTAGGCCACTGCATGGGCCCGTGTGACTGGGGGACGTGGGATGACCCCGCTGCAGGCTGGGGGTCACTGAGGGAAGCCGGGGAGCGGGGTAGAACCTGCCGTCTCTGTGAGCTGGACACACCTGCTGGGCCCAAATGCACCCCAGTGTCCTTATAAGAGGAAGCACACACGGGGGACGTGACTGGGCCTGCGGCCGCCGGACACTGGGCAACCAGACACTGGGCAGCCGGACACTGGGCAGCTGGACACTGGGCAGCCGGTCTAGCTGGGCGGGGCCCCTGCAGACTTGCTGGTCTACGTTTTCCAAGGCAGAAGGACCACTGCCTCGCTTTGGCCTCCTCAGAACACAAATCTTGCTGTTCTGCTTCCCGGAGCCTCGGCTGGGCGGGGACACAGGACCCCATGGCCGGGCGTCTCCAGATGCGGACCAATTTTCACAGAAACACCGCTGCCCTGGGCCTGCAGGGGCCAGCGCATCCTCCGTCCTTCCTGCCTGCCCAGGAACCGCAGCACCAGACCTGGACGTCCAGGCTCCGGGACTGTGAGGAGTCGGAGTCAGAGTCGGCTGGCCAGCGGCTGCCCTGGAATGTTCCTACGCAGCCCGAGCAGCTCAGGCACCTGTGGGACCAGGTGGTGTGACTCTGTGTGACACCCTCCAGCCTCTGCCATTAGGGCTGGTGCCGGCACTGGCCCTCGGGCTGCAGGGACGAGGTGCAGCTCCAGCCTGGGGTGCCAGGCCCTGAGGGCTGGTCCTGATCCCACGCCACACATCTAGCCTGTCCCCACCTCCCAGGACACCCTGGTCCTGGGGCTCTGTGGGCCACTCAAGAGCCCCACTCCCCAGTGAGATGTCCACCTCACAGCCTGCCTCGGTCTTGGTCCCCACTTTGCAGACAAGGAAACGGAGGCAGGAGCTGCCCAGGGCCCACCAGGGTCACAGCAAGAACAGGTGACGCAGGACTGGCGCTCAGGCCCTCACACCACCCAGGACAGCTCGGAGCCCCACGTCCCCAAGACAGCCCAGTTGTGACCGTGTGGACCACAGAGACTGCTGGAGGACACGGGTGGGGGCTGAGGACATGGTGGGGAAGGATGGCAGAGCCCAGCGTAAGACCCTTTCCTGGGGCCACCATGAGACTTCAGCAGGAGGTACGGCCTGAGCCACAGGTACGCTGACCAGAGGCGGGGCTCGGGCCTGCAGCACACTGACCTCCTGCCCGCACGGCCACGCTGGGGAGAGAATCGGGAGTGAGATGTCACCTGCCATCCCCCACTCAGGGAGGACACCTCAGAGCTCTCCTCCTGGCCCTGGCCCTGCCTGTCCAGACGCCCACGTGGAGGCCCCTGGCTCAGCCTTCTGTGCTGGCCACGTGGCCTGTCAGGAAGAAGGGGGTCAGTGTGTCCCTGGGGGGACAGGTGAGCCCACAGGTACTGGACAGCCCTCTGTGCCCTGGAGGCCCCTGGACTCAGGAGGATGTGTAGCCGGCGTCTCAACACAGTGGACTCCACCTCCCTGACCAACACCCAGGCTGCCCCAGCCCAGCAGAGGGCCCATGACCACCAAGACGCTGACGGCGCAGTGCTGCCTCTGATCTCCTGGTTTTGCGGATCGGGAGACCCAGGCCCGGGTGCCAGGGAGCCCGCCCGGGTCTGAGCCATGGGGCAGGTGGGCTCCCAGGGTGGACAAGTCCTTGCCAGGAGAGGCCCAGGCTGGCTGCTCACCAGCACAGCTGGCCCTGAGGGAGGCCTGCAGCCCGTGGTGAGCCTGGAAAGTTGGACACGCCCGTGTGTGGAGCCTGGACAGCAGGTCGGGGTGCGGTGGGGACAGCCTACTAATCACCCTGTGGAAAGCACCAGGCCACAGCCGGCCGACCCTCCCGCCTGCGGAGCGAGGGCTGCAGCCTCCGGGGCCTCCCTCAGCTTCCGCTGCCTCGTTCTGCGCCCCAGCAGCCTCCAGCCCAGCCGCCCATCGGCTGAGCACAGCACCCCGCACGCACGGTTGCTAGGAGACGGTTGCCGAGACTCACAACTCAGCTGGCAACGGAAACACCCCCGGCACGCGGCTTGCCAGCCTACTTAGGGAGGCGCGTCTTCCTGTCCACTCCGCCTGGCCCTGACAGGCCCCTCCAGCAGGCGCTCCTACCTGCTTCCAGGTGGCACAGGAAGGGCTACCAACAGACGTGGCTCAGCCAAGTCGGCATCGACGGTGGCACGAGGCCTGGCACCGGGACCAGGAGGCAGGGAGCCTCCTTGGGGGAGCCCAGCTCTGACTGAGGGCCCGCTGGGCTCTGGGCCCCGGGGGAGCTGGCCGAGCAGCCTTCCCCCGTCCAATCCCCCACCCAGGTGGCCAGCTTCGTGCACGCAGCCTGATGCCCATTAGGTCCAGGGAGGCGCAGGAGGCTGACGGCTCTGCTCCCCAAGCCACACCACAATGCCCTATAGCCCAGTGTGGGCAGCAGGACAGGGGCAGAGGACGTGTGGGCAAGTCACACGTTTGTGACTTGGGTGCCCAGCCCAGGGGCCATGGGAGCCCCCTGGCTGGTCTTGGGATAGCTGGTGGGTCAGGCGGGGCCTAGGGGCGGGGTGGGGCCTCGTCAGGAACCTGCTCTGGGCACCGTAGTCGGCTGGTCACCGAGGTCCCAGTTGTCCTCCGCGGGCAGGTTTCCCCCCTCCTGAAGCTGACGTGGAGGGCCAGCAGGAAGGGGCAGTGATGGGTGCACACTGCCTGGACCCTGTTGTGCAGCCCAGGCCTGGTGACGGCCCGGTTGGTGGGGCTCCAGCTGCCTGTCCTTAGCCGGGTGGGGACGGGCCCAACAGACCTCAGGGGTGACAGTGAGCTGGAGATGAGCCTCAGGGCTTTTACGCAGCTGCGACCTTGCGACTGTTGGTTCCTGCGCCGCCCCCTCCTCCTGACCGCTACACATCCGCCAGGTGTGGCCCTCCGAGGCGCCCCTGGCTAGGAGATAGGCTCGTTTTTGTACAGCAGGGGCCATGGGCAAAGAAGGACCAGCCACTCCTGCTTTGCCCACTCCCTGGTTAGGCGCGGACCCATGAGGGAGGATGGGGTCACTTGGTAGCGCGAGCCCCGTGTGCCCAGCACTGGTGAGGTGGCACAGCACACCAACAGGATGCGGCAGCCTGAGAGGGAGGGGTCCGCTCCCTGGAGTGGGGAGGATGACACAGGGGGGCAGTGAGGTGCCCAAGGTCGCCTGGCCCAGAGGAGGTGGAGCCCGCACCAGCCCCACGGGCAGGCACCCTGCGGCCACCTGTCTGACCCCCGGAGCTCCAGGTCTTGGGCTCCACCTCCTGCTGCCTCCGCCCACCACCCAGGACCGGCTCCAGCAGTGTGTGGACCGAGGCTTTTAGTAGCAGGTGGACAGGAGTCCCCAAGGCTCTGGCTGGGCAAATGGTCCCGCTCTGTGGCTCCAGGACGCAGCCCGCCGGGCGGGGCCCTCTGGGCAGACAGGCTGTGCCCAGAGCCCGCCCACTGCTCTGCCAGGCGGAAGGGGATCCGTGTGCAGCCTGCAGTCGATGCCAACCCGCAGGAAATGCTGCCCTCGCAGAGGGCGGGCTGTGGGCGCGTGCCCACCGCAGCCTGAGCTCTGAGGGAAGCGCGCCCCGGGACCCTCTCCCCCCAGCACCCAAGCCAGCCTCTCGTCCCTGCCACGCTCCAGACGGCTCCCTGGTCCCTCACCGGGGCCGCTGCTGACCAGGTGCAAAGGGCAGCGGGGAGGGGTGCCCTGCAGAGTTCTACAGGCCTCTGTCACTCAGCTGCCCTGGGTGACAAGGACACAGAGCCCAAAGCTGGCCTCGTGGGGCCCAGCACCTGACCGCCCTCCAGCAGCAGTAGCCTCTGTGGGAGGGAGGCCAGGCCACGTGTGGTCACCACAGCACTGGGGCCACGTGTGGTGGGAAGGGCAGGGGTGTCCTGGCCAACTGCGGGACCCTCCACCAATGGTGGCGTTCCCACCTCTCAGGGCGCAGCAGGCCGGCTGCCCACACCCGCTGGCGGGGGGTGACGTGGGGAGGCCGGGGCTCTGTCCTCTGGTCCCAGAGCTTTTGATCTTCCCAGGCCCCTCAGGGGCCACTGAGAACGCTGCTGCCTCTGGGGCCCACCCTGGCTCCCTGGCTGTCCCCAGGTGTCCCTTGGTTGCCACCTCAGCCACGCCTGACCAACGCCACCGACCAGTAGCTCAAGCGGGAAGGAGGCTGCCCTCTGTCTGGGGCAAGGCAGCCGACACAGAGGTGCACCCTCTGTAGGGCTGTCCCCTCATCACCCTCCGACGCCCGGACCCTGGCTGACCGGCAGGCCCAGCCCATGCCCAGGCCTCGTGTTTCCCACGTGCACCGGGGCCTGGCTGTGTGGGGGACACCGACTCAGCTGAAGCCCCTCTTCTCAGCCTGGCCTGGCTGCGAGCTGCGGCCACAGGACCTGGTGCTTGTCGGGGGGATGCAAGACGAAAGCGCCGGGGGCTTCCAGAAGGCTCTGTGTGGAGGGCAGCCCTGCCTGAACACTAGGGCTCTGGCGCCAACCCTGGAGATGTACACCGCGTGCTTATGCCCACGCCCAGCTCACCCCCGTGCCGGGCAGCTCTCCAGGCAGTCAGTGGACAGGGTGGGCCTGTGCTCAGAGTGAGAAACATCTGTCCACTTCAGCAGGCTGGCCACGACCACACAGGCAACCTGGGGACAGGTGGCAGGTGGCCCAAGAAGGATGGGTGGCTCTCAGGACAGGACCAACACCAAGGCCAGGGTCAGTGCAGGCTACAAATAGAAGGGCCAGCAGGTCCTGGTGGCTCAGACTGGAGAGAGCAAGAGGGCTGACCACAAAGCCACTCCTGAGGCCTCTGAGGATGGGCCTTATTCCAAACAAGGAGGAGCAGAGCCAGGTCCTCTGAAATCCAGGTGCACCCTGAAATCCAGGCGCACCCTGAAATCCAGGCCCACCCTGAAATCCAGGCGCACCCTGAAATCCAGGTCCACCCTGAAATCCAGGCGCACCCTGAAATCCAGGCGCACCCTGAAATCCAGGCCCACGGGGACCAAGTGTGGCCTGGGGAGCGGGTAGGTAGGATGAGGTCATACTGGAGTGGAGGAAGGTTAGGGCCCTACCCCAGGGATTGGTGTCCTCTAGGAGAGAAAGTGAGCCTGAGTCACACAGAGCTGACCGCACCCTCCCCAGGCGGGAGCAGAAATAGGAGGGACACGGCCACAAGCCAGGGAGCCCCCGGAACCCCCAGAGGCTAGAGAGGCCCTGCCCTGGAGCCCTGGGAGTGCAGCCCGCTCAGCCTGATGGTGGGCCTGATCCTCTGGCGCTAGGAGAAAGCCACTGGCTATTTTGAGGCCCGGGTCTGAGGTCCTCCCTGGCAGCAGAGGAAGCCACAGAGAAATGGGCATGCAGGAGGCCCCCCACTAGAGTCACGCTGGCACCTGAGCTGGCTGGCCCCCCGACAGGCACTCCACGCTCCCTGGGAATGGACACAGGGGACCTGGGGCCAGGAGGGCCAGGAGACCCCTCAGAGCCAGATCCACAGGGGCCCCTGCAAGGGGTGGGAGAGGCCACTAAGGGGAGGCAGGGACCTGTCACAGGCCAGGCTGCAGAACAGGAGCAGAGGCCCCTGCCATAAATAAGGCCCACATTGCCCCAAACTGGAGAGGCACCCGGGGCTGCCCAGACTTGGGACAATTAGCACTTGTGCATGTGGCATGCCCAGCTTGAACTGCAGAGGACCTGCTCGGGAGGCGCCATCTGGAACATTCCCTGGGTCACACACGCACGCCCCTTCCCCTTCCACCACAGCTGTGGTGCTGGTCCACCTTCTTGGCCTCTAGCGTCTCTGTGCTGGGTAGGAACCCGAGGTCTCAGGTGCTAATGAGCTCAGCAAAGGCTCACCTGAAGCCCAGCCCCAGGTGGACACACGGTGGCCATTGTAGGGGACAGGATACACAACTCAGGTGCCCTGCAGGGGGACACGTGGCCAAACCCCGTGGGAGGTAGCCTGGGCGGATGTCGCCCCTGGTACCCCTGCTCCCTGCTGGTGTCTGGAGCCGCCGCCTCGGCTTCTGGGACTGCTGCGTGGCTCAGAGGACGGCAGCGGCTCCTCCTGATGGCTGTCTGTGGCCCGCCCCAGAAAACACTGGCTTCAGAACAGGAAAGTGGTTTCCAGAGGTGATTTCCTGTGTTTTGTTTCTCAGAATGGCATGCAGAAGTCAGCTAATTAGATTTTCCGTTACTTTTGGGAAAAAAAATGTGACTTTGAAGACTTAATGTTTGCACAGTACAATGACAGTGTTCTCTCCGTTCTGAGAAGTGCCTGGTTACGCGCGGAACACCCAGAGCTGATGTGCTCTTCAGTCTGGGAAGAGGAATGGCACCAACGTCACATGACACCAGGTCTCCACCGTGGCTGGGTTCCTGGCTGGGAAAACGCAGGCGTCGGGGGCAGGCGGACCTATAGGTCTAGACCACGTCCCTGGCCCAGCAGGCTCCCGTCTTTACCAGATAACAATCCAATCTACAGATGACGCTGTAGAACCTCCGTTTACACAACGTTGTCCCCCCGCCCCACTGGCATGGGTGCTGTGCAGTGCCCGGGTATCCCAGCCCCGCAGTGGTGTTGCCCCCACACACAGTGGGCACTCAGAACACGGTGGCACCAGGGCCCCCAGGGCAGCGCGGGATAGAGCAGGCAGAAGGGCTTGGGGAGAACGTTCTGTGTTGTTTGTGTTTGGGGAAAGAGGAGGTGTTGATCTGGGGCTCTCCAGACCCTGTGCTGGGCGAGGAGTGGCTGCTGGGCCTTGGGAGAGGATCATGTCTGCAGCTGATCTAGACTCCTGGACTACATGGACACGGGAGTCCACATGACACCGTGAGAGAGGGACAGGGACGGCCATGGGGGACAGAGGCAGAGGGAGGAGGCTCCCGGCCCCCACCAACGCAAATCAACTCCTCTGACATCAGCGGAGACCCTGGCGGCCTCGGCCCTTATGGAGAAGCCTGACACAGAGGACATCACGAAGCAGGTATGTCCCTCCTGTACAGATGTCCCCACTGCACGGATCCTCACGTGCCAGCGGGAGAGCCCTTCCAGCCGGGGGAACCCGCTCACCACCGAGCACGGAGAGCCAGGACCTGGAGACCAGGGCAAGCCACAGCGGACAGCCCACACTGGTGGACACCTTGTGGGGACGTGAGCCATCGCTGCCCGAGTGTGAAGGTCCAGCTTGCCACCCAGGTGGGGAACTGCCCTCTGTGCCCTGGAGCAGAGGAGGGTTGCCGCACGCCTGGCCTGGGCCATGGCCTGCACCTAGCCACAGGCCGGCAGAGCTCACCTCCATGAGCAAGAGGGGGCAGACAACGCCCAGAAGTGGGCATGTGCCTGCAGGGCAGCCCATGGTCCACCCACAGGGACCTTGCCACAGGGCAATGGCAGGTTAAGAAAGGGACAGATCCCCACGTGCCACCTGGGTCCTGAGTTGAAGGAATGGACCTTTCTGAACACTCGGGATGTGCTGAGGAGCGGTTTCTGATTCTAGTGACCGCTCTGGACGCTCGGGCGAGAAGTGGCACCAGGTCCCATGGGGACACCATGCTTTGGGGGACACCGAAGAGCAGGCGGGGTGGGGGGGAATGCCTGGACTTGCTGGGAAAACAGCGTTGTGCACCTCCAGACTCTGCAGCCCAGAGAGCTGCTGCCCGGGCCCTGGGCCAGCCCAAGCCACCCAGCCTGTCCTCCATGGGCCGGGCTCCAGGGGGCTGGGGTCTGGGGGCCACCAGCAGCGCACACAGAGCCACCTCTGCTGTCCCAGGCCACCGAGGATCACACAGGCCCGTGGTGGCGGTTCCCCTTCCGGGTGTCCACTCCCTGGGCAGCCGAGGACGCTGGGTGGCACGCTTGTGACCGCCAGCAGCCTGCAGTGGGCTGTGAGGCACATGGCAATTTGGGCTAATTTTCCCTTGCGAAGTAGTTGATCCCATAATCTGGTAAATACACTAATCATCGCGCACTGCTCCGCGTGGGCGCCCCGGTGCCGGAGTCCAGGGGGAGTGGGCTGGCGCAGAACAAGACCGCGGCCACGGCAGGAAGAACCCGCTGCCAGAGCTGGCAGCCAGGAACACAGCTCCCGGGTGCCGAGGACCCCGGGCACCCCGCACAGCGGGCACAGGCCCCCCCTCACAGACAGGGAGACAGGCGGGGAGGGGGCCACAGGGTGGGGGGCGGGATCCAGGCTGCCAGCCCCCCCCCCCCCCCTGGCCTCCTTCCTACTGAAGCAAAGGATGAGTCACACAGCGGAGCCGGGAGCAGCGCTCTGCAGATGCCATCGGGCCAGGTGGCCCTTGCGGCCTGGCTGTGCGTCCTCTGCTCAGTTTCTGCTCAATAATGAAAACCTGAGCAGCTGCCGACGGCGCCCCCAGGGTCGCCTAAGAACCCCCAGTCTGCCTTGCCCAGAGATGCGGGGAGAGGTGCCCAAGCGGGGTCCCCTGGGCTGGCGTGGGCTGGCGAGGGCTGCTTTTGGCCAGGGCTGTCTCTCCTGGAGGCCTCTGCGTTTGGGACCGGGTGGCAGCTGTGGACATGGTCAGCCTTGGGTGGGCATGGTCAGCCTTCCCGGCACTGACAGGTGGCTTGGCCCACTCAGGCTGCGACTGCAGAAGCCACAAACAGGTGGCTTCAGAACCACAGGAATAGTCTCCAGTTCTGGAGGCTTCAGGTCTGGTGTCCGGCGGGGGCCGGAGGCCTGGCTGATAGAGGCACCTGCTCACCGTCCTCATGTGGCGAGGGAGGCACATCCGGGAGGGCCCACGGGGCCACCCTCCCAACAGCATCACGGTGGGGGACACGCAGGCAGACTGTACAGAGGGATTCCCATTTTGTTTCCCTGGCCACACGTTGACCGGAGCCAAAACCACACCATGGACCCCCCCCCGCACACTGCTCTGCATGGCACAGGTGACCGTCAAGTCCCTGGCTGGCCTGGGACCTGGGGTGCCCTAGAGGTCCCCAGGGGAGGTCTGGCCTCCAGGGCCTGATCAGCCTCCCCCCTGCTGCGAGGCCTTGCTCCTGCCCCTCCCCAGCCCCTGCCCCTCCCCAGCCCCTGCCTCTCAGTGGAGTTCAGGAGGCTGGGCCTGGGTGGCGGTCAGGGGCCTGGGGATGGCCCCATGGAAGGGGCTGGGCTTAGACGGGGGAGGAGGGGATACAGCCCTGGCCCACAGGCCCTGAGGCCCAGGGCTGCGGGTGTCTGGCCTGCACTGGGCTGGGTTGTGTCCCCTGTAGCGGCCAGCCACCGTGGATGGAGGTTGGCAAGGTGGGTTGAGAGATGGCCCCTAAACAGACTTGTCCATCTCTCAGTCCCAGAGCCTGTCTCCACCTTGTCTGGACAGAGGGTCTTTGCAGGTGTAACTGCGCTCTGGCCTGGGGATGGGAAATGACCCTGGGTGGCCTGCTGAGTGCTCCGTGCAGGCCACGCGTCCTTAGCAGAGGGAGGCAGGAGGCGCGACACAGCGGAAGAGGCAGAGACAGGAGCCGGGCGGCCACCAGCCCAGGGACGCCTGGAGCCCCGGAGCAGGAAGAGGCAGGGAGGACCCTCCCCGGGGGCCCTGGAGCTCCCGCTGGCCCCTCGGCTCAGGCGTCCGGACTCCAGGACGAGAGGCTGCAACCTGCTGCTTCCACCCACCTGGCCTGTGGCACAGGACGTGCCCACCACCGTGCTCCCCAGCACTGAGCTGACCCGAGCCCACTGCAGGGAGGTGGGCAGGGGGCACCCAGGTCCGGTCCCTGCCCGTCCCCTTCCATGGGACAGTCTCAGGGCTCTGGGTCCTCACCAGGCTGTTGACCTCAGGGAGCCCCTGCTCCCTCAGTGTGACGTGGGGACAGGGTTGTGCGTGGACCGTCAGGTGACTGAGATCCAAGGTGGCCCTGCACTTGAGTTCGGGAGTTCCGACGGCTCAGATCACTCATGTCCCTTCACGAGACAAATAGCGACGGGTCCCTGCGGTTCCTACCTGAGCCCTCTGCGGTCTTGCCTGCAGGAGCTCCAGCCTGTGCCCAGCCTGTCCTGCACGGACAGCAGAGAAGGGCACTTGTGTCCCCTCCAGGTGTGCAGTGAGGCCACCTCGCAGGCCCTGGGCTCTGTGGCAAGGAATGGCCACCAGAGGCGAGTCGAGGCACCAGGACGTGAGCTGACGTGACGTGCGCTTTCCCTCCCGCCAGCCGGACGTGGCAGCAGGGAAGCCCCAGCCTGGGCATGGCCTGCTGGGGACGGAGGAGCCGGGGAGGAAGGGGCCGACATCGCGGCCTGGAGGACGGCTGCTTCCTGCAGGTGCTGAAGGGGAGCAGGACACAGACCCCCGTGGTGAGACGAACAGCCGCCACTCCCCCCGGGGCCTGTTTGTCACAGCGCCTAGCGTCATCGTAACTGACGCAAAGTCTAACAGGGCTGAGGTGCTGCGAGCCGCCTCCGACGCCTGGCATGCAGGCAGCAGGGGCAGGGAGGCTCCTCCAGGCTCAGGTTCCCACGAGGTCTGGCTTTTCTGGGGGACTGAGTTTCAGGCCCTCTTTAGGAGTTCCCAGGCAGGAGGGAGGACCACAGGCAGCGGATGCCAAGCTGGGTGACGTCGGAGGACGAGGGCGGGGACACTGCACATCACCAGTGCTGCTCAGCGAGGCCCTGTGTCACAGGCTCTTCCAGTTCCGGAGCGTTCTCTCCTAAAGGACCCCACACCACATGGTCCATTCTTCCTGCAGCAGACGCGGCCTCAGCCCACTCGGGCTGGCCCCCGGCCCTCAGGCTGCCGCGGAGATGAACTTTCTTGGTTGAGAGCACCCAGGGGCCTTGTGACTGTGATTTCCGGTTCCCTCTGAAGTAAGATCCATAACAGCCGCACTGGGGCGGATGTCCAGGCTGGAGACGGTTCCCAGGGAGTAAGCGTCGGGTGAGTGACAGAGGCCACTTAGCAGCAGCCCAGGCAGGACGGGCCCCCACGTGTCCCCGTGGGAACCTCCATGCAAACCACGGTGGCTCTGCTCGCCTTCTGGGGATGGCACCAAACTGCCCGACTGCAACGGGGTTTGGCCCAGCCTGCCTCTTGCATCCACACCACGTCCATTCCAGCTGCCCCCACACCTCCCAGCAGCGTCTGGGGACCGCCAGTGACACCCGCAGGCCATGGGTTTCCTGGAGATTCGTCTGGCCCAGGAGTAGCACCTTCTGGGGCGAGAACAGTGGGGCTATCCCTGCAGCCGAGGCACCGCTGGGGCTGGGAGTCGGGATGTGGCGGCTTACTCACGTTCAGTTGGACAGGAACACAGTTAAAAAGGAACCGTCACCGCACAAAGGAGTCCCCTTGGACCCGCCCCTCCTCTCCTGCTCCCAGGTCACCCCGCTGTCACAGGTGTGGAGCTTTCCAGAGCCTCTCGCGTGCCCTGGGAGGGTGTGAAGGTACAGGCAGGGTCTGTGCATGTCGCAGATGAGACCACGAATACCGTCACAGCACGGCGCCTGCTCCTGTCCCTCCGGGTGGCGCCAGGAGGGCTGGAGGGCTGTGTGCGGTCATGTCCTCTTTTCACTTCACTCTTTAACAAGGACTTGTGGGGCCTGGTGCCCGGTGCTCCCTGGAGCAGGCGGACAGCACCGAGGGTCCCAGCGAGAGCCGCTGGGTCACAGTGGAGCGCAGAGCTGGGGTGGAGGCCGGCAGGCAGGCGGGAGGGCTGGGGGACCCTGAGCCAGTCTCTGCTGACACGGGGCCGTGTAGGGGGGCTGGGTCTGCTTCAGAGCTGCCCAGACCGGCGGCCCTGACCCGGGCCCAACAGTGACCTCCTCGTGTTCGAGACGTCAAGAGACGTCCCTGTGCATCGGGTTTTCCACTGCAGGGCTGTGTGGCCGTCACCCCCTCCACCTCCTCCAGAGTGTCCCCTCTCCCCAGCCCGAGCCCATCGAGTCCCAGCCCCCGGAGCAGCCCTGGCTCCCTCGTGAAGGTCACGACAGAGTCTGCTGGGCCTGGGCCCTGGCTGAGGCCCGACCTGTGCTGGGGGCCAGGGCATCCAGGCTTCCTCTCTGCAGGACGTAGTCCAGGGCCGACGGGGCCTGCGGGTGTCGTGGAGAGGTTCCTGGAAGTCCTCGCAGGCCAGATGGCCACGTCCAGCCTGTGCCCACCCAGACCTGGGCACCGTGCAGAGCGCCAGGGGCCCAACTCAGGGCCGCGGCCTGCTGGTCGTCACAGGGTCAACGTCTTGAGGCCTGGGAGAACCAGGGGACCCCGAGGCCCCTGTGATGGTGGAGGCTCCGGGGCTCACGGGAGCACGCCGTGGGCTCCTGAGGCCCAAGTTGTCACGGGCCACATTTCCAGGAGGGAAGGAGAGGGGCCCCTCTGACAGCCCCCTGTGACCGGTCTTCCTCCCCCCGTACCTGAGCCGCCTGTCCTGGGAGCCCCCTGCCCCACCCTGTCCTGAGGTCCAGAGAAGGGCACGTGGCCAGGCCTGGCCAGTCTGCGGCTCCTCTGTGGGGAGACTCCGCGGGAGGACGGAGCCAAGAACAGGGGGAGCCAGACTGTGGAGTGAGGGCTCGGGTCCCTCCGTGCCACCTGCCATGGTGCGTCGGTGCCTCGTCCCTCTGTGGGCAAGCTGCCCTGGTGTGGTGGTGCCATGTGTGTGCCCCAGTGCCACAGCTGTTCGACCTTGTCCCACTGAGGTTGGAGTGTGTCCCCCAGAACCATCTGCTGGGAGCTCAGTCCCCAGATCCACCTGTGGCTCTTGGAATGAGGCCTTGGAAGGTGGCCAGGGTTAGACGAGGTCAGAGGGTCGTGAGGAATGACAAGAGGAGGCACCGGGCTGGCTCACCCTCTCTGTCCACCACGGGACGTGGTGACACAGCACAAGGCCCTCCACCGATGCCCAGCAGGCCAGCTCCCCAGCCCTGAGCGTCCGGCCTGCAGAACCGGAGCGCAGCAGACCTCTGTGAACTGCCCGGTGCTGGGCGCTGCGTCACAGCAGGCAGGCGAAGGTGGCCGCCCCGAGCTTCTGCGTAGCCAAGTTTGAGCACTGCTATCCTCTGGGGGCACACGTAGGCCTGGAGCTGCTGGCCACGCGGTCATTCTGGGTCCACCCAAGCTGCTGGCCCACGCCCCAGAGCCCCCACTGGCCTGGATGGGCGGGTGTTCACGGCTCCCTTGGGAACTGGCTGTCATGGAAGCCGCGGAGCTGCAGCGGGAAGGACCCAGCCCTTGATGGAGGCAGATCTCACACCACAGGGAGCTCCCCTGCCGGGCGGCGTGACACTGACTGCAAATAACACCGGCCACCACGGTGCCAGCCAGAGGACACCTGCGTTCCCGGAGCCCAGTCTGTGCCAGGCAGCTTTGGGAGTTCGTGTGCATGAACTCACGCTGCGCTCAGTTTAGTGCAGATATTTCTGTCGGCTCCTTTTCCTACACGAGGAGGCTGAGGCACAGAGAGGGGCCTCACTTGCCTGTGGATGCACAGTGAGGGTCAGGCTGTGTCCCAGGCAGGTAGCTGCCTCAGCTTCTCCACTGGGACAGGAGCTGGTGCAACAGTTCAGGCTGGGGTGGGGCGGGTGCTGGGTCACCCCCCAAAAGCTAAGGTCAGCACTGATGGGGGCATCCCTGCAGGCTTCCTGGAGGAGGTGAGAGGAGGGGTCTTTCAATATCAAGAGAGGGTTGGTTTGGGGGAAGCCAAGCAAAAGTACCCATCTCCTCATTGGTCCCCCAACTGTGTTATTCTAGAACTTTCTGTACAGCTGGCAGTATCCATTCATACTGCCTTGCAATGTTGGTTGTTCAGGCCCAGCTGGATCTAGGTGCTCAGCAATTGCCCCAGAATCCCACTCACGTGACCCGAGTGCCACGTCCGGGATCCCAGGACCTCGTGAGGCCAAGCCAGGAGGGTCGCAGGTTCAGGGCCAGCCTGGGCAACTTGGCCGGTAGGATACCCTGAGCTCCCTCCGGTGCCACGCGGGAAGGGAGACACCCGGAGCCAGACACAAGGACAGTAATGACAGCCCCACTGAGTGGCACCGTCCTGAACGGGTGGAGCCCAGGAGCAGGAAGCAGAGCATAAGTGAGGGGTGTGGTCGCCCAGGGGACAGGTTCCTCCAGGAGACGAAGATGCTCCGGAGGCCAGGGCGGCGGTGTCTGCGGGGCACCGAGGTCTGCTTAATGCCACCGGATCGTGACTTCAAAAGGGGAACGTGGTTGCTTTCTCGGCACGTTCTTCTGCCAGGGCAGAGAGGCAGGGCTTGAAAACCAGGCACACACGTGGGGAGACGCATCCCCGGCAGACGGACGCGGGCCCTGGCCCCGCCTGGACGCCGCGCCCCTCACAGCCCCGCCCACGTCCTCCTCTGGCCTCTCCGAATCCCCGGCTCTGGTGACGTGATTTACACAGGTGGTAGGAAACCGCGGTGATGTGAGGGCAGTTGGTCACCCTCACACAGGGACAGAATCCATGCCACCTTCCTGGGAGGCCCTGGAGGAGGCCCCCCCAGGACCTCCTTGGAGTGCAGGGACATCGGGCAGGACCTGGACGGCACAAGGGCCTGCTCACTGGCTCCCTGGGCAGGTGATGGTCAGCTTCTCAGGCCCTGGGGCCCTGGCCCTGGAGGAGAGGAGAGGACTGCAGGGAACCCCTCCATCTCCAGTCTGCAAGGTCCCAGGGCCCCGCGGCCTCCTGCCGCCCTGAGTGTGACAGTTGGCTTCATCTATTTGAATGACAGACTCACACCCAGGTCTGAGTCACACTGTGACGTCCAGGGCTGAGTGACCCAGAGCCGGAGAGCAGGGCCCTGCCTGGGCACAGGCTCTGGTGAGAGACACTGACCAGCAAACCCACGAGTTCAATAAACTCCACGAGCGGCAGTGTGGTGACAAGCCCTGACCCCTAGCAGGGACGTGTGGCCGGGGGGTCTGTGCTGTTCAGGAAGGCGGCCAGCACAGGCTTGGTGGGGTGACCAGGCCAAAGAATCACGGAGAGCACAGGGCGGAGAGCTGCAGGTGAGCAAGGACGGGCCCCAGGCAGGAAGGCAGCCGGGCCACTCTGGCGAGGGTGGCGCAGGGGGCGAGCCTGGCAGAGGCAGGGCCTTGGCACCCACGGGAGGGGACACCGAGCTCCGTCAGAGACACGGCCTCCCCGGGACCAGGGACACAACACGAGGCACGGGTGACGCACCAGTCCTGGAGGGACAGCAGAGCCCTGTGAGGGACCCAACAGGACCAACCTCCCAGCTGCCACACCCGGCGACAGAGTCTGAGGTACAGGGCAAGGGCAGGGCGCCTGGTGGCCGTCCCTGGACTGCACATCGGGCAGGCTCCACCTCCACCACCGCCTCCCAGATCCTCGGCTCTGCCTCCTCCTCCCTCTACAGCAGGGGCCTGGACATCAGCAGGTCACACACGGCCCTGCTGAAATGCCCAGGAGAGCAGAATGAGGCTCCCTGACCAGCTGGCCCGTCCTCTCCATCTTCTTTCTCCTGCCCTTTCCTGGCATCTCCACAGGTCCCCCTCTGGCCTTTACCCTGACGGGCCTCTGCCTGTGGCTCCCTCTTGAAGGAACCGTCCTGAACCTCAGCTCTGGGTGGTGCTGCATCCCCCAGAGGGCTCTCTTGGGACAGGCAGTGACCATGGGGGGGTGCTGGAGGCGGGCATTGTGGGAACTCCCAGGGGTCACAGCAGGTGTGACCAGGCAGGGGAGGCAGACAGGGTGAGGTGAGTGTGGGCGCAGGGCTGTGGACCCTCTGGGCCCAGGGGGGTGGCTGGGTCAAGGTCTGGCCAAGGTTTGCTGTGGGGGGCAGGTGTGCGCGTCCACCACTCATATGAATGGCCTGCTCCTGCTGCTGGCCAGCCCTGGACATTGCGAGGGCAGACACGGCCCTGTTCAGCTCCCTGACCCCTGGGTCCTGCCCAGGGGCTGCCCAGAGGTGTGTGCAGACGAGCTTGTTAGATGGCCCCGAAGGCCCCGGGAGTGGCTGGTCCAGGGCCCAGGCAGCAAGCAGCTTCTAGAGCCCCTGCCCCTTTCTGTCCCATCTCTGCAGCTGGCAGTGCCCACCCAGGCTCCAGGGATGGCCAACTCCATCAGCTAAAGCCCCTACAGGGCACTCAGCACGGCCTTCATTTGCCCACCTACTGGCTCATATCCCGAGACCCCCCAGAGACTAAAGGGCACCAGAGAGAAAGGAGTCCATGAGAGAGGAGTCTGCCCAGTGCAGCAGGAGGTGGGCAGAGCAGGAGGGAGGCAGGGGGACAGGACTCCTCTCAGGGGAGCCAACGGTGCCAGACACTGCCCGTGTGGAGATGGCCACTTCACTGCCCCCTGCAGCCCTTGTCCTGGGAGCTGGGGCGTGTGCAGCCACAACCTTGGGGGACATGATGTCTGTAAGATATGCCCAAGGACTCAGGACCACCTAGGCACTGGCCTGGCAGGGATCATGGGTCAAGCTTTGGGGTCAGTCTAGACTCAGACGTCCCTGGGGCCCTGGGCAGCCACTCAACCCTGGCAAGTGTCAGTTCATCATTGTGAGAGGGCGAGCTGTCACTCAGTCACGGGCCTCCATGCAGACAGGCCACGACAGTGGACAGGGAGGGACAGTGCAGGAGGGGGAGTGGAGAGCTGCCGGGAGGCTCCACTGCCCCGTTCTCTACTTCAGCACCGGGGACAGAGCTGGTGCCTGGGGTTTCAGGACTCTGGACAGAGCCAGCTACCCCGGTCCTTTTCCTACCCCCCTCTGTCCCTTGCTGGCACTGAGCAGCCACACAGCTGTACCTACTCAAACTGGCCGTGGGGCCCTCACCTGGGCCCTCTGCAGTCCTGCCCAGGGAACCTCGTGCCCACTGCAGCCCGTGGGCGAGGCAGCTCTGGTGAGCCCCGTCCTGACCCAGCTCGGGGCATCGCCCTCCCTGCCCTGCCGGCACCTCCCGTGAGCTGCCCATCTGTGTTTCCCCTCTGGCCTGGCACCCGGTGGGCACCCAATTCTGCCGCAGGAACGAGTGCCCAGAGTTCCAGAAATGACTTCTAGATCATCCGTGTGCGGAGTCTCGTGACGGCGGGGCCTGTGTGACGGCTCCACACTCTGCTGCCTACAGGTGCGACACTGGGGCCACCACGGAGCCACGTGCGCCAGCTCACGCACCAGGAGGAGGCAGAGCTGGACACAAACGCTGCCCGTGCCCTTGAGAGAGGCTTCTCCCCGCCCCTCTCCAGCCGGGGGCAGTGCCATCTGCCAGTCCCGCGGAGCCTAAGCACAGCAGCACGGTCCCCTGAAGTGATTCTGAGTCTTTTTTTAGCCTGAAATTGAAATCACTGATGCTTCAAATTAGAACCCGGGATGGATGAGCCAGGACTTCAGACCTGCCACGGCTAAGTGTCCACATCCACCTTCTCAGCAGGACTCTGGGTGGCTCCTCAGCCGGAGCCACCTGTTTCCAGCCAATATGGTAGACAAAGAGAAGGATCCTTGGTCCAGGAGGGCCATGTGCAGAAAAGGGGTTCAACCTCCAGGGTGTGCAGCTGCTCCCTCGGAACAGGGGCTCCTTCTGACCCTTGAGGACACAGACCCCAGCACCGGGACCTCCGGGCACCTGACTCCAAAGGCTGTGAGCCTCAGGGAGCGGACCCCAAAGGCATGGCTTGAAGCCACAGAACTAGAAAGATTCCGCACTCAGAGGGACATGTGTGACTTCACTTTGACATGAGACCAGCAAGACACTGGCCCTCAGAAGCCAAGCGTCCCTGGGAGCCCAGCTCAGGAGCCTGGCCACCGCCCTGCCTCCTGGCCCCATCGGCTGGAGCTTCGTCTGTAACTTCGTGTTTTAGTCAGTGTTCTGCTGCTGCGACCAAAAGCCCTGACAAGAAAAACCAGAGGAAAGCTGACTGTGGGTCTTGTGGTTTCAGAGGTCTCAGTTCCTACATGGCTGGCTGCACGGCGCAGGGCCTGAGCCGGGGCAGGACACTCAGCAGCAGAGTGTGGCTGAGGAAAGCAGTTCAGGACGGGGCACCAGGAAGCAGAGAGAGAGAGACTTCACTTGCCAGACATAAAATATCACGTCCCAGTGCCACCTGCGCCAGCCCCCCGCCTGCCTACAGGTACCACCCAGTTAACCCCATCAGGGCGCCAATCTGTGGTCATTTCAGTGCTGACCTCTCACCTTGTCTGGCTCGGGAGCTTTCGGGGGACATGTCACACTTAGTTATTGAATCGTCACTCGAAACCATTTGAATAGGATCCACAGGGCTTTTGGAGGACCTGGGGGTTGGGCCGAATTCCTCTGTTGGCCAGGGGACCCCCAGCAGGACACGTGACAGTCTCTCATGGTAACCCAAAAGGTCAGGTGGGGAATGTGCCCCGTGAAGTGTGGCCGGACGCTCCGCTGCAGGGTCCTGTCAGCCGAGAAGCCACAGAGGGCTTGGGCCTGGGCCCCTGGGTTTGCCGTTGGAGGGTAAAATGGGCACTGCGAAGGGAATTCCAAGATTATCTAAAAGCCAGCCCTGTGCCAGAACAGAATGACGCAAGGTGGCGGGCACCCCAGGAGCAGAGGCTCCGTCCAAATCAGGAGGCCGCCTGCCAGGGCGTCAGGGCAGGGGACGGAGCAGGTGCCTGCACTGGCGGTCACCCTGCAGTGAGACGCAAGGGGCACCACAGCCAGCATGACGTCAGAGGCAAGGGCCCGGCGGTACGTGGTGGCAGGGGGTGGGGGCTTCATGACTGCTAGGTGCTCGAGTGGCCGCGGGAACAGTCATCCGTCATTATTAAAACTGACTATTATGTGCTCAGCTGACGCTGCTCGGCCTCTCCTCTGAGTCAGACATCAGCAACAGACACGCGGGTCAACAGCGAGCACCCCGGGCCAGCCCCACGCGGCACCGTGCCCCGCGGCCTCCATACAGAGAGCCTGGGGCCTCACAGGGCTCACGGCAGGTGCCGGTGCTCCCGACCCCCATTTCACCAACAGGGAAACCCAGACCCCAGCGAGTCCACGCTGCTGGAGAACGTGGCCAGGACAGGTCGGGGAG
Organism: Callospermophilus lateralis; assembly: GCF_048772815.1. NCBI lineage: Eukaryota > Metazoa > Chordata > Mammalia > Rodentia > Sciuridae > Callospermophilus > Callospermophilus lateralis. Next base: position 208,422,710 of record NC_135306.1, read on the forward strand.
CTTGCCTTCACGTCCTTCCCTCCCGGTAACGGTGCGCTGGCCATCCCGCCAGCTGTGCCGGGGGCAGCGGTTGGGGCGAACACGCCGGGGAGCCCCTCCTCAAGTTCCAGCTCAGGAAGCACGACCCCTCGCGCGGCCTCTGGGGACAGCCCCGCGGCCTCCCTCTCAGCCTCCTCGTCCCTCTCAGCCTCCTCCCTCCAACACAGCCGAGTAGAAAGCCGCTCGGCAGCGTCTACCTCTAGTGCGAGTGTTTAATACGAGGAAAAGTAATTAGCAGCCCGAAGTGTGGCTTCCCGAGGACGAAGGGTATTGCCGCCTGCTTTAATTGCAAGGGAAAACCTATTTAGGGAAATTAGCACAAAAACGAGAGGGGCCACTTCAGGGCCAAGAAAACAACCACAGAAACCGCAGGAGTCTTCTCAGCCCTGGGAGAGGCTGGCGGGGAGGCCCCGGAACAAGACTCGCTCCTCCCAGACCAAATGACGCCCCTCCCCAGGGTGGACAGCGCCCCAGGAAAGATCTCCCCACTGATGAAGGAACACCCGTCCACCATGGGTGCTGAGGAACGTCCGAGACAGCAGGGTCCGGAGACGGACGAGGCTGCAGCCCCTTCCCCAGGGATAGTGTGTTCTTCCCTCCCCGTGGCCCTCTCCGGGGAAAGGTGCCAATACCACGCGACCATCTCCCTTTGGTCCTGGGAGCTCCTTGGAGGAATAATTTCTAATGTTCTCTTAGGAATCCGCAGCCGTGTCTGCCGGCCCCCCGCCGCCCCTCGGTCCTGCTGCCCTGTGATCACTGCCTGGCTGTCCGGGCTTCTCTGAGGATGGATCCCAGATGCCAGAGTCCCAGGTCAGCTCCGAGGGTCCTGTTACACACTGTCACGTTGATCTCTGCAGAGCGCACGGCAGCTCGCTCACCTGGCAACCCCAGGGTGTTGTCACCGGCAACAGCTAGAGTGACGAAGAAGTGCTGGATGGTTCCAAATGAGCCCGGCTCCACCGTGGGGTCTCTCCTTCCCTTGGCCCATTTCCACATCAGCACACGAGAGCCTCGGGGGCCTGTGAGCTGGGCCTGACGCCACTGCGTCAGCCGCCCTGGGTCGGGTCCCCCCTCCAGCCACCAGCTGAGTGGCCACGACCCTGGGCAGGTCATCTGGCCTCCGTGTGCCTCAGTCCCCTCATGTTTAAGATGGTGCCCACAACGGAGGCCATCTGTGAGGACCAGAGGGCACAGCACAGGGCCGGGCAGGGACATCAGTGGCCACAAAGGACTGGGCCTCCTCTGATCCTTGTTGTAGGTGCTGTCTGCCCTTTGGACACTGACCGTGGAACTGCCTTATGGAGTAATTTTGAGATACAGGATATGTTCTTTTTTTTTGGTGTGGGGAATTGAACTCAGGGGCACTGGACCACTGAGCCACGTCCCAGCCCTATTTTCTATTTCATTTAGAGACAGGGTCTCACTGAGTTGCTTAGCGCCTCGTTTTTGCTGAGGCTGGCTTTGAACTCGCGATCCTCCTGCCTCGGCCTCCTGAGCCCCTGGGACTACAGGTGTGTGCCACCACCTCTGGAGAGATCCAGGGTGTTCTAGTTATGAAGGGACTCAAGGAAAGGCTTAGGTGTCCAAGCGGGGTGCGTGGAAGGACAGCTGATCCTACCAGGCTAGCACGGTTTCTGGGTCTACATGGGACCCAGAGACTGGATGGAAGGCCAGGGGACCAGGTTCAAAATGCCAACTCGCAAGACCAGCAGTGGTCACCCTGCCTGTCCCCGGGGCCCAGCAACACTCTAGCACCCAGACCTGGAAGCCTGGGCTCCCATCTCATGGTTCTGAGTCAGTAGGTGGCTGGGGCCTGGGCGACTCCCATACCCAGCCACAGCAGCAGGACGAGTCTGAACGTAGCCCTGCGGGATGGAGGGGCAGCCCGACCTCCACCCGCGAGCCCTCCGCATCCTCCTGAGGACTCCCGTAAACTCGGAGGTGACCTCTGACATCTCCCGCCCCATCCAGTGGAGCAAGCTGGCCTCCCATGACGGCCTCCAGGAGACAGTGCAAACGGCCCAAAGCCAGCGCCTCCTGGAAGCTCTGCCCACTGTGAACGCCAGAGCCTCCGGGCCCTCTCCTGGGGGCTGCCACCTCCCACCGCTGCCTGGAGAGCCTGGGTACCGCCCTCAGGGGCCGCAGCAGGGAGCAGCCAGCCCTCAGGTCGCGGCCCCAGCCCACACCCCCTGCCAGATGGCCGAGGCCCCCTCTGAACCTCTGCTTGTCCTAAGATGCCCTGGTTTCCTCGTCATTATTCCCCAAACGACATCATATGACAACCACTGACCAAGTGTTCATGTGGCGTCAGGCGTCACGAGCAGCCCAGAGACAACTGGAAGTGCACGGCGGGAGGCACCTGGGTCACAGGCAGGCACACCCTGCTGTTCCACACGTGGGACTGAGCATCCCCTGGGGTCCTGGGGCCCGCCCGAGGACAGGGACAGAAGATCACACACCGCCCTGCAGGGCCACTGGGCCGCCGTGACCAGGCATCCTCACCCACAGGCGCACGCACCCTCCTCACCTCTGAGAGCGAGTTCACGGAGCGCACACTGACACCGTCTGTCCCTCCTAATCCCCAACCTGAAGGTAGCCAGTCACAGGGAATTCACCCCCAACTTTGATTTGGGTGGTGGTGGGGGTGGGGATCAAAACCCCCCCAAAACAAAGGACGAATTTCCCAAGGCCTCCGCGGGGGAGACGGTGAACCCCAAGGCAATCAGGCACGACGGGAGGCTTCATTACGGGTCCAGTGCCCAGCACGGTGACGGGGTCAGGGCGGGCTGACCAAGTTGGAGGACAGAAAATGGAGTTCCGTGGGCGCCGGGGACTTTAAAAGCCGACGCTGTCTTCAGAGGAGGCCGCTTGGCCCCGCGGTTCAGACCTCAGCATGCGTTTTACAGAGAAAATAAGAAGTCTGACATACTTTCGAGGCTCTTTCAAGCAACAGAGGGAAGAGCAGGTTTGCCAAGGGACATGGGGGACAAGGACCTGCCTGATCAGAGCTCAGAAATGCCACCGACTCTGGGGGTGGCCTCAGGCCAAGGCGGACATTCACTGGGACTCGTGAGGCTATTTCAGACAATCCCCCAAGGTCGGAGCTTCTGCTGCAAACACAGAAGATTGTCTGCTGGGGACCACACCTCGGGGGACTGGGTGCCCTGTGGCCAAGTCCAGGGGCCAGGAGGCCGCGGCAGGGGTCCTCCGCTCACCCGCAAGCACCCAAGGGGAAAGAGGACTGGAAGGAGGCGGGTCCCTCTAGGGGACCGGCCCCTCAGTGCTCAGGCTGCAGTGACCGGTGGGGACTGTGCCAAGGAGGCCAGGTCTGCCTTAGGTCGCGTGGGACACCGTGGCTCTGACACAGCCCTGATGTGCCTCAGGGCCAGCTGTGCCTAGAATCCTGGAATCCAGAGGTTCCCCCACACCGAGACCTGCTCCGGAATGGCAGGGGCGACTTCATGAAGGAGGTGAAGGCCACCCCCAGGGGTTTGAGAAGGAGCCCAGAACCCCAGGAGGCGTCAGCCCAGCAGGACGGCCCCCTCCGGGCCCTGGGGCCGGGTCCAGGCACAGCAACGCCCTCCGCCTCAGCAGACCAGGTTTCTTTGATGGAGGAAACAATCCAAGGAGCCAAACAACGGCGGGAAGCTCCTGCCTTCCAGCTCCGTTCATTACTGAAAACCCAGAGCCGCACCAGCGCTCCGCCCGCCCGGCCCTGCTCTACGCACAGGCTCACCATTCACAGACCCGGCCCCGCCCGCGCCAGGCCACGCCTCCCCGCCAGGAAGGGGATTTACATCACAACTGCATCCTACAGAGGATGATTCAACCCAGGCCTCACAGACCCAGGGAACCCAGGGAGCCGCTCTGAGGGGCCTCCACCGCCCCAGCTCCCAGGGACCACGGTTAGCGCTCTCCTACCACAGCCAGGCTCTGGGGGTCAAGGACGACCAGGGGACACTCCTCTCCACCTGGCCTGGCCCCGCAGTTTCTGCTCTGGGTTCTCGTCAGCCTCTCAGGGTCTTGGGAAGGCTGCAGAGATCCTGAGCAGAGTCCCGGCTGGCAGGGCCGTCAGTCCCAAGCTCAGGCATCACGCAGGGAAACGGCTTCAGGGGCTCTGGCGCCAGGGTGGACGTGTGCTACCACCAGTGGCAGGTCCCCCACATGGCGGGCAGGGCTCAGGTTGAACACAGGGGAACACCTAAGAGATGGGACCTCCCACGAGGGCCATCCAAGTCCACCAAACCCGCTGACCGTTTCCAACCTAGCACACCTTCTTCTGTTCTCCAGAAGAGTAGCCCATCCCTTCAGGTGGAATGGAAAGCAACACTGAAATCCGCACAGAGGCCAGGGCTCGGACGCACTAGGGAGTCGACACCCCACATGGGTCCGCGGGCGGGGGGCTCCCACCAGGGGCATTCTTCAAAGTGGCGCCTCTGAAAGGAGGAGCTGTTTCCAAACTTCCGGGCACGCGGGCTCCTCCCGTGCTGTCACCTCCAGCCACCCTCTCGCCACGCTCCTTGGTCTTTGAAGACCAACGTCCATCCAACAACCGTAAATCAATCAACTTCTCAGCCACAGACCACAGGCCCCTGCCGACTTCCCTGGACACAGCTCCACACAACTGAGCCACCCAGGGATCCCCAACGTCACGGCAGCCGCGTCCCTTCTTCCTAGCTTCTACAAGACCAACGGCCACGTTCCACATTCACTTCCGACGACTCCCAGCCGGAGCCCCGACACACGGCCAAGGAAGCAGCCCCCTCAGGTGGAGGCAGCCCCCGTTGTGGCCGCTCCAGGGCACCTGACTGCACCGGCTGTGGGCCTCCTCACGGCCCTCTCCCCACGGAGAGTCGGTGCTCTCCCCAAACCAGAAGGCGCAGACAGCGAGTCCCTACCTCGATCAGGAAGTCCCCGGTCCTCAGCCCGGCCTGCCAGGCCACCCCGCCTTCGTCCACGGACTCCAGGTACTGCAGGGCTGGGAACGCCGGTGTTGGCGTGAACTCTTCAATGGGGGTGTCGGCTGGGAAAACAAGAGGCACCTGGTCACCAGCTGAGCCCCACGCCCTGCCCGCTTCCCCAGGGACCCTGGCGGGGAGGGTCCTGCATCCCCTGTGGGGAGGGTGGTCCCAGCCCACTCTCCTGGGGGAAGGGCTGGAGCCTCAGGCCTTGGCCAACGCCAGCCCGGGCCGGGCCGTGGCGCCAACTGCACGAGGGCGCCTCCACCATGTTCCTGGGCCTCCCTGCCGGAGCCACAGAAGAGCGTGCTTTGCGGTACATGTCTACACGCCTGTCATTTTCTTTAAAGCGCCAGTGACTAAACATTTTCAGTTCTAAAAATGGAAAAGTTCCTCCCCTACCACAGGGCGCTGAGAAACTCCGCTCAGAGGCACTTGCCAATTTCACGTCTACGCAGACTCGCGGGCCAGGGCATGCGTCGCGGAACATGGGTGCAACAGAAGGCTGACCCTCGGGGGGGCTGCAGATTTGGAATCTGCTGGTCAACCCTCTCCAGGGGAAGCCTGGCTCTCGGTGACCACTCTGTGGCCAGTGGCACAGGAGGGCCGGGCCTCCCGCTTCAGCAGAGCAAGGCTTGGTGTCTGGGGCCCACACAGCTGCCCCGTGGAACTGAGGGCAAGAGAAGGGCTTTCCTGGCAGTCAAGAGGGGCGGGGGCGGGCAGAGGCCGGGAAGACGCCGGGCAGGGGGAGGGGACGCCCGCAGACGGAAGAGTCAGCCTCTCTCTGCACAGACCTCGGTGGGCCGCCTGCGCCCACAGCAGGTGGGCAGCCAGCAGGGAGGAGGCTCCCTGGGCTCAGTGGGGCCCAGCAGGGCAGCGCGGCTCCGGGTGAAACTTCCCCATGGCTGGGCCACACACGGGGTGGGCAGGTGTCTCCTCCCGTGGGGGGGGGGGTGCCATTTTGTCTTAGTTTGGAAGAAAAGTCCCCCACTTCCAAGGGCAGGTGGTGGCTGTGCCCCCAGGGACCGCATCCCGGAGCCTCCCACCACAGGCCCGGGGTGTGTGCTGCCAGCTGGGTCCACGGCCGAGGGGACCATCTTGCCACTTTCCCTTGGCAAAGTCACCTTAGAGACAAGCACACAGATGCCTGCCGCCCTTGGAGCTGAGGCCACTTCCAGACAGCGGCATCCCGGGGCTGACCTGGGGCTGGTGACTGTGTGGGAGCCCAGGGGCTCGAGCAGCCCCAGCGTGGCCGTCCTGAAGCACGGCACACAGCAGCTGATCCCCATGATGGGAGGACGGTGGGGGAGGGAGGGAGAAGGAGCCCTTCGGAGCAATATCGTGTCTAGAAAATCCAAAATATGCCTGAAGGAGCCGTGTTCCTTCTCGGGGAAGGCGGCATGCTGAACAGCACTGTTGTCTAGCAACCGAGCGCCCGGGAAAGGCTGCTCCGAGCTGGTGGCCGAGCCGGGGACGGTCTCCACACAGGCGCACACACACATGCAGAGGGACCCGCTCTTACCTTTCGCCCCTCGGAGCACGAACCCGAAGCCCTCATTGTCCTTCTTCTGCAGGACCACCGTCTTGTCCTCGATGATGCAGTCACTGTAGAGAGAATTCCGGGGACAGCGACCATTATTGTAACCCATCATCATCACGGTGGCTGCTCCTCCGCCGGGGACGCTCATCATCACAGCCAATTAATCACCCAGCTCGCCGGATCCAGGCAGCATGGAGGAGACTGGGCGGCCGCGAGGTGCAGGAGGAGCTGGGGGGGCTGCCGGGATAGGCGAGCGGGGCACAATGGGATGTGGGGGGGGCGGGCGGCGCAGGAGCCAGGGGGGAGGACTCATGCATGCTGGAGCCGCTGCCCGGCTGCAGAGCGGGCTGGCTCAAGGCGCCCGGGGGCTGGCCAGGACACCGCCGCCCAGAGCGAAGAAAGTAAGTGGCCCGGGAGGCGGCGGTGGCGGGGACAGCGGGTGGTACAGGAGCTCCCCCGGCCCGCCTCGGCCCGACGCATCTTCCAGGGACGCGGAGGAGAGGAGCCCGAGAGCCGGGGGCGGCGGTCCTGCTTGGCTTTCTCTGGAAGGGGCTTGAAAGGCAGGCTCCCCTGCTCCGCGCTCGCGAGCCGCCGCGGCAGGCACGAGACGCAGGACCTGTGCCTTCCTCCGCGCCCCGCCCTCTCCGTCCTAGGGAATGCGGTGTGTGGCAGGAGCCCCCACAGTCATCTGACGAGCCCACTGTGCGGCCGGCGGCCGCCTGGGCGTCATCCCGCGCAGGGGAGCCGCAGCTGGGCGGGCAGCAGGCGGGAGCAGCCAGCGCTGTGCCTCCGGAGGCCAGCAAGGGACTTCCGAGGCCGGCGGGGGAGGGGCTCCGGCAAGAGGAGCCGGGCCACTTGGGTCACAGCAATGCCTCTGCGGACAGGGGCTCCTCCGAGGAGAGTGGGTGGCCAGGGACGGAGGCACGGGCAGACGGCTACCCTGTGGCAAGGACCTGAGCCGCGCTGTCCCCTGAAGGCATGGCATCTCTCTCCTCAAAGACGCCAAGGAGCCCAACTTCGGTTACCTGCCAAAGCCTCCTCTCACTCACACGGCACTCTGCCGCTTGCTGTCCACCCCCAGGCTCGCGCGGGCGGGCGTAGGACAGAAGTGAGCCGCCCTCGGGGCCACTGCCGCCCTCCCCGCCTCCTGGTGGCCTGCTGAGGGGGAGGGAGAGAGGTACCCACACCCCACCAGGACCCAGCGGTGGCCGGAAGTCAGTCAGGAGCCAGGAAGGCCCTGCCCAGGGAAGCAGAGGGGAGGGAGGGAGGGAGGGAGGGAGGCCAGCCAGGGCCAGGGGCAGCAGGGGACAGGGCACCACGACAGAGGCCCAGACAGAGAGGGCCGCAGACGCCCTGGGGAGGCGCTGGCCAACGGTAGAGGTCCCTGTGAGGGGGGGCAGCTGGGCCTGGCCTAGGCTTGTACCTACAGACACGGCAAGCCCTGGTGTCCAACACAGCCACCTGGACAGGGCGGCCCTGGGGGAGGAGGGAGGGGCAGGCAGCAGCCCCTCGGCCCTGTTTAACAGGGGAGGCCAGTGAGGTTCTGATTGGCGGGGGACACAGCTGGACAGGGCACCGGCCCTAGTGGCACAGACTGCTGGCGAGGATGCACTAGGAAGGCCCCAGCGTCCTGCGACGGGCCACCAGGGCACGGGGTTGGGGACGGGGTGCACCACAGCAACCTAGGGGCTGGCCGTGGGTCGGGGCCCGGCAGCAGGTCCAGCCCCAGGTCCTCTCTGCTGCTTACCAGCCGGCCACTGCCCCCGAGGCCCCTGGCTTGCTCAGGGCCACCAGGCAGGGCCTGCGGCCGGCCCGAGGGACAGGGCTCTGGGCGCCCGTGGGAGCTGCGTGGCGGCTGTGGCCTTCAGTAGACAGCGGGCTCAGCAGGCCCATTCCCCCGTGAGTGATTTCCCCGGTCAGCGGCTCCCTGAAACCTGGAAGGGTGACCCACACAGGGTGCCCCGCCCATGGCCCCACCTGCCCTGGGGACAGGTGGACAGTGGCTGGCTCAGGGTGAACCCACCTTGTGTCCAGCACATAGACATAGGCTGGCTGATTCCACCCACGGCCGAGTGGTGCCCAGACCCTGCCAGTCCCCAGCAGCCTGTGTCACACCCTGCCAGCTGCCCCTCTGTGGGGACCCACTCTGGGCCAACTCTGGACCTCTGTTGACTGTCTCCCTGACCACCCAGGGCAAGGCACGTCCTTGCATGGTGGCCGCTCTGACTGAAGGCCACTCCACCTCCAGGGCCTCAGCTCGGCAATGAGGAGGCGGGGACGGCGCAGGCCCTGTGCCCTCCTGCAGTGCGGCAGCTCTCGGGACGCCATCCACAGTGGGGACCACCGCGCGGGGCGCCGGCCCCCTCCTCGACCCCTGGGGACACCTCCCACCTCCCACACCCACCTGGAGTCCTCTCGGCCATTCCCAACCCACCCAAGACCTTTCTAGCCCACACTGGCCACTGTGCTGCCCCAGACTGTGACGGCTCCGACCGGTCACCTGTGCCAAGCAAGGGCCAGCCCCACGGCCTCTGACGGGATGGACTGCCCTGACCCGACCGGTCTTCGCGGCCCTCACTGGGCCTGGGCCCACTGCCGCCCTGGGAGAGGGCCTGAGACCCTGGAGCAGCAGGGGACACCCTCGACACCTCCCTCGGGCAGCCCACTGCTGGACGGTGCCGCGGCAGCACCCCACGCACTCTCTGTGCTGGGACCCAGGAGCCAATGTCCCCTGGCCCCGAGTGGCTTGAGCTCGTGGCGGACCCACGTGGGCCCAGAGGTGAGGCAGGAGGGGCTGAAGCCGGTCAGGGCCGAGCAGAAGGCAGAGGGAAGACGGCCACCGGGCACCGGGGAGGAAGGGGCCAGCACAACCTGGGTCCCGGGCAGCCCCAGGGCAGGTGCAGGGCAGCGCTGCCGAGCACCTACTGCGTGCAGCTGCCTGGGTCCAAGCAGCCAGACCTCAGGCCTCGGGGACTTGTAACCTACGACTCCTGAGAAGCAACTGGGAGAGGGGTGACGTGGCCTCCGGTGGCACGGCAGCCCTGTGCGCCCCATGAGGAGGCCCCACACTCAACCTCAGCAAAGAACCCTAGGCCTTCCTCCTGCTGGCCACTGAGTCCAGAGCCTGTCCCCATGACGGCTGTGGCCACGACAGGACGCTGTGGCTTGAAGACCTGGCTCCACATGCTGCCCCTCGAACTGTGCTGAAGCCAGGAGCCCCAGCCGGCGCCGCCCTCAGCCCCAGCCCTGCGCCAGCAGCCCCTCTCCAGACACAGGCAGCCCCAGCACCACGACCGTCGCACGGGGCCAGACCCAGGCCTGCACATGCCCACGCTGCTCCCGGGCAGGCCTGGCCCACACCTCTGCTGGGGCCCTCCCCACCCACTGAGGGCCTCACATCTGCAGTAGCCCCTGTAGAATCTCTCACAGTTACAGCCTCTCCCAGGTGTGTTGACTGGACAACGGGGGAGCCTAGGGCTTCTCCTCAGGGTGTTTTCTGAGCAGGGCGGGAGGGCCTGCAGCATGCCCCCAGACACAGCCTCTTTTGCCAACTCCTGCCTGCATTGGGAGCTGAGGAAGGAGAGGTGATGGGCAGCCAGCCCTGCCAAGTACAGCTGCGCAGGTTGTGCACTTCTGCAGCCCAGCCATGGGCCACGGGCAGGGTCTTGAGGAAGGAGGAGGCTCCTGTCCCTAGTTCACCAGGATGTCCCACAGGCCACCAGCTGCTTGGAAATGAAGGAGGTGTCTCCACAGGAATCACTGACCCTGGAGTCACAAGGCAGACGTGTGTGCCGCCCAGCAGTCCCACCTGAGCCACAACGAAGAGCTGGCCGAGGGCTGCACGCAGGGCAGTTGGCACCTTGGCCACAGGAGGGCCTGGAGCTCAGGGCGCTCGCCCCGGCCATGCCTGGAGATGCTCCTCCCCTGCCCCGCAGGCCACGGGTGGCCAAGCGTCAGGTGGCTTTTGGTGGTGGCCTGGGTTCACTTCCTCCAAGCCGTCAGGCCCGGGGGAGGTGGCCCTTGGCCGGGTTCAGGAGAGGTGCCAGAGATGACAGCTGGCGTTTAGGATCCGCCAGCCTTTGAGCCTGCTCCCTTGGCAGTGGCACCTGGTCCTGCAGAAGGTGTGACTCAGACCCACAGGAAGCCAGGCCGGAGCCAGCCCGGGCAGGAGAGGGGACCTGGGTGGCCGGCTGCCCTGCCCCAGCTGGAGAGGGCCGCCCTGGGAAGCTGGATTCTGAATTCAGGGTTTGCTGAGCTGACCGATGGCTTCCCCTGTCACTCAGATCCAGGGCGGGGTGGTGGCCCGTCCACCCAAGCAGCTACGGTGCTTCCTGGTCCTCTGGGCTGGGTTGCGCCCAGGACTGAGGCTCAGAAGTGGCTGGAGCCTCGCACATCACCAGGCACCGCTTCCAACACTCCCAAGCGTCCTGAGGGCCTACTGGGTGCTTGGCACGGTCTGTTCCTGGCAGAGAGGCCAGAGTGGCGGCTTGGCGGTGGCCTGAAGAGGTACCACGTCCTTGGCCCTGTCCTCTGGGGACTCGCTGGGAAGCAGGGTCTGCAGAGGGATCCTGGGTGAGATGCTCCAGGGCCAGCGGCTGTGTCCTGGGGAACGCGAGGCCTGGGGAGGCTGCTGCAGGGAGCCGAGAGGGAGGTGGCCACGGCCGAGGGGCCCCGGACCGTGGCCGAGGCCGGGAGGGTCCTCCAGAGTTCCAGGAAGGTCGGGCCCTGCCACACCCTGGTCTCAGACCTCCGGCCTCCAGAACCAGGAGAACTGGCCTCTGTGGGTCGGCAGCTCCCTGCGCGGGCTCTGCTAGGCAGCCACAGGACACGGAGGCGGAGTGGACAGGTAAGGGGCAGAGGCCACGGAGCACACGTCCGCAGCAGCTGGGAACGCAGTGCTGACCTGGAGACGTCCTCTGGGGGGATGTCTGGGGTCGGGGAGGACAAGGAGAGGACCACACTGTGGCCGAGGGACAGGGCCAGTGCCAGGGACCCCGCTGGGCAGCCAGACCCTGGTGTGGATGCGAGACTCAGGCTGTAAACCCAGGGCACAGCCTCCAGTCGGCCTGCGTTTGCGGGAGTGGCTCCGAGGGGTGACACGGTTGGTGTCCTTGCCTGTTACATCTGGGATGGCCAGGGGTGTGAAAGCGCTGGCCGGCCGCCGTCTCGCCTGGGAGCCCCCTCAGACTGCGGAGGACCCGGGGGCTGGGCGGCTCCTCACAGCCAGGCTCAGAGGCCCTGTCACCTTGGAGCTCCACAGAGGCTGCTGGTGGCCAGGCCAGACAGCCGCCCGCGGCGCTGGGATGTGCAGGCAGAGGACAGAGGGCGTCCAGGCAGGAGCAGGCCAGGCCCTGGGAGAGGCCGAGAGCTGGGGCTGGTGTGGGTGGGTGCGGTGCCGGTGACCTGCAGCGTCCCCGTGGGTCGTGGGTTTTAAGCCACCACTTACAGGGGGCAGGGGGCTCTTTACCTTGCTGTGGTGTTCTGCTGGCTCGGGCTGGGGACAAGGCTGTCACAGAGCAGAGTGGCTCTGTCCTATCAGAGGGTGCTGGGTGTGGCTGCAGAGGCGGGTAGGTGGGGCGCCTGCGGGAGCCAGGAGGATCCCCCGGGGCAGGCGTGGGGGGTGGAGCCCTCTAGGTCCTCCTGAGTCCCACCCCACGCAGGGCTGGTGGGACAGCGGCTGGGGCACTACTAGACAGAGGGGTCTCCAGGGAGCCGTGGCAACCGATGGCCTGGAAACTTCCGGGCTCTGCCAATCAGGAGGGTGGGGATGGGCAGCTCTTCTGCAGGGCGCGAGGGTGAGGAGTGGGGCCCAACAGGTGTCCCTGACCCTTTGGCTGCCAGCACCAGCCGGGTTGCTGTCGGGGAGCGGCCTGCAGGCTGGACAGGGCTGGACAGAGGGCTGCTCTGCAGGGAGCAGCGGCAGCCTCATCCCTGGAAAGAGTGGCAGGCTGCCCGCAGACAGGAGGGGCTCCCGGGCACCTGCCATTGGCCGTTGAGCCGAGGGCTGGACCACACAGCCCGGACCACACAGGCTGCCTCTTCCAGTGTCCCGCATCCTGCTTCCTGGGGGGCGCTCCCTGGCGTTGCCCTCCCTGCAGTCATTCACAGGGGAAGGGAAATCGATGCCGGTCCATCCTGTGCTCTGAGAGACAGCCTGAGAAGGCTGCTCCAGAGCTGGGGCTGTCTCGTGCGGAGGTGACAAGCTTGGGCCACTGGTCAGGAGTGGCTGTCATCGATGGGCAGGGGACGAAGCCCACCACCCTTCCCTTGGGACGGCCGTGTGCAGCAGCGGCCGCTGGTGGGCCCTGACGAGACGCCTGCTGGTGTTTACACGGCCGTGTTCCCCCTCATTGTCCCCGACTCCACACGATTTCCTATTGGAAACGCGAAGAACCTCACTCAGATTAAATCGCCTCATTTCCTTGTAATAAATCACCCTCCAGCGTTTCTACCTGCCAAGCACCGAGGCGCAGAGACACAGGTGTGGTGGGGCCTGCCAGTGACATCGGAGGCCACTGGCCCTCCCTGCTGAGGTGTGGCCCGAGAGGGGCTCAGCCACCGGGCACCACAAGTCCTGGGACTCCAGCTGCCCAGACCCACCTGTGGCCCGGCTGCAGGGGCCTCACCCCGGGTCAGCACCCGCGCCAGCACAGGTGGACAAGGGCCACAGGCCTGGACACCCCCAGGGTGAGAAGAGGCTTGTGGACAGGTCCAGGCTCAGGCCCTGGCTCACCGCAGAACTGGGCTGGACAGCCTTGGAAGGGTGGGCATAGTGGGCACCACAGGACCCGGCTGTGGAATGTGGAAACCAGACGATCCCCCTTTCTCCTTTTCCCTTTTGGTACTCAGCCTGGCCAGGGCCACTCCACCACTGGGCCACCTCCTCCTTTTGTTTTTTTATTTTGAGACAAGGTCTTACTGAGTTGCTGAGGCTGGCCTCCTGCCTCAGCCTCCCGCCTCAGCCTCCCAAGGCGCTGGCATCACGAGTGTGGCCATGGCCCCTGGCAAACTGAACAGACCCTCTGCTCCCAGGCGGGACTCTCCTGTGGGAATCAGCAGGGCACCCCAGGTGCATGTGGAGCACAAGGACGAGGACGTCCCCCCACGCTGTCTCACAGGCGGTGGCCCCTCAGCACAGGGCCGTGAGCAGGCTGGAGGGAGGGACGGCTGGACGCCACACTTCCAGGGCTCACAGGAACCAGGTGCGTCCAGGTCTGCCCTCCTGAGCGTCAGCTGAAGGGTGTGGCTGGAGGGGTGGACGCACCTGTGTGAGGGAGGGGGCCCCGAGCTGCAGACCCAGGAAAGGGCCAGCTGCTCACGCCAGCGGCACAGGAGCACCAGGTGGCCCAGCCCAGGAAGGTCCTGAAGCTCACCGTCCCCTCCCCCACAGCTGGCCTGTCTGCAAGGGCCCCACCACGGAGTCCAGGCAAAGCTGGCATCTGCACGTCCCTTCAGGACGCCCCCTGCCCACCTTCCAGTGGGAGAGGGCTGCTGCTGTCCCCTCTGAATTCACTTTTGTCACAGAAAACTTGACCCAGAGTGTCTCTTTCCCACTTAAAATACTGCAACAGATTTCCACCACAATTGGAAATAAAATCAGTGTACGCCCCCATGGCTAAGACCCTTTGTGATGAGACCCATGCCCGTCTCCTCCTGACTCCCTCTCCTCCAGCCTTGTGCTGCCTCGTCACCCCCGGCACGCCACATGCTCTCTGCACAGTGCTGTGTGGCGCTCTCCAGGAGCCAGGCCACGGGCAGGCCCCAGGACCTGCTGGTGACAGCATCCCTCCTCTGTGTCCCAGGCTCTCCAGCCACATCTTGACCCTGCCCGCGAGTGCCTGCAGCTGGGACAGGCCACCACCAGGCCAGGGCTGAGGAAGGGAAAGTTCTGCTCTGACTGGTCCTGGCTCTGGGCAGCCCTCCCCCTCGCAGCGAGCGCCTGGTGTCTGACCACGTGCTTCCACTGCTCACAGACCCGGTGAGTGACAGGCAGCTGGACACCGCGCAGCAGGTGCAGACCGGGTGACCCACTGTCCCATGAGCCTGGGACACGGGGCTTTCCACTTCAAAACCAGGACGGGACTCGGGATGTGTGGGCTCCCTCCTGGGCCACCCCCTGGGCGGGAGTGCAGCACCCCGGCCCTGGCCACCCCCACAGGCGGGAGTCTGAGACCCTCCAGGCGGGTGGGCAGTTCGCACGGCCAGGAGGGAAGGGAGAGGGTTTGCCAGGGCTGCCCGGTGTGGTAGGGCAGGGACAGCTCTGAAGCCTAGCCGTCCACCCTGTGTGGAGTGTCCACAGGACGGGCCCCCAGCTCCTCAAGGAAGGCCAGGCCCACCCCTCTGGCGCATGCCCTTGGCTAGAGCCGGGCCTCTCCCAGGGACTCAGACCCGCATGGACTCAGCTGCAGCCCAGACTTGGGGAGGGGCAGCTCTGGGCCGGGCGCTCCCTGACCTGCAGCTCCCCAAGGGCCACCAGCCTGGAACCTCGGACTGTCTCAAGGAGAGGCCAAGAGGAGCCTGGGCCAGAGGGGAGGCCTGGCCGCTGCCCCACCCACCCCGTGTCCACTCCCTCTACTTAAGGGCCACAGACGCGGTCATGTCCCCTCCATGAGGGCACAGTGAGGAACACATCGCTGGGTGACCTGGCCCCCGCAGACAGCAGAGCCTGGCCTCACGCGCCTGCGCTGTGGCACCTCTTGCCCCGCCACCCGGCCTGGCCACCTGCCACCCCAGCTCACGCCCACACGGCGGTATCTGCGCGGATCTGGACGATCCATCACCTTGTGCAAATAAACCCGCCTGACACAGCACAGGAGGGAACGCCAGGTACCCTCACGCCCGTCACATCCGCGGCCTGCTGTTACCTGGTGTGTCTCTGTACCGATGCTTAGGTAAGAGGTCAGTGTCACCGCGTGGCTACGATCCAGGAGGACCCACCGGGGCGTCTGAGCAAGGTGTTTGAAAGGGCCCTAAACGCTTCTGGCGACCGACGGGAATATTTCTGTGAAGACGAGAGCAGACACCCAGGTGTGCAGGCACACTGGTCCCTGTACACACCCACCCCCCTGGCTGGGCCAGAGGTGGCCAGGAGGACGTGCAGGCGCAAGGACAGGCTGTGCCAATAAAGCTTTATTGACAAAAGTGGGCTACAGGCCTGGCTTGGCCCTCGGGCCGCTGTTTACAAAAACAAGGCGTAATTGACCAAAAGACACTTCTACAACACCACATAGCACGCGCCGTGGCACTCCTGCACACACTAGGTGCCCTGGCACACTCCCGCGCACACCAGGCGCTGTGACTCTCCTGCGCACACCAGGCGCTGTGGCTCTCCTGCGCACACTAGGCGCTGTGGCTCTCCTGCGCACACCAGGCGCTGTGGCTCTCCTGCACACACCAGACACCGAGGCACACTCCTGCGCACACCAGGCGCCCTGGCTCTCCTGCGCACACTAAGGCTGGAGAGCCTCCTCCTGCAGGAGCTGCGACCCGTGCCTGCGCCCCGTGCCTGCGCCCAGGTGCCTGGCTGAGCCCCTGCACAAACCAGGCCAGCTCTTCTCTGCCCCAGAAAGGCCCTGCTGTTCCAGGTCCACAAGGGCCTGCCCCTGAACAGGTGCTCTCCCAAAGAAGTGGCCCCTGTGGGAGCCCTGGTCACCCACAGCACGGTCCATCAGGGCCAGCTCGTCCTGATCTGGTGGGACCTTGTGCAGCCTCTCGCTGTCTGTCCCGCCCCTGATCTCTGCAGCGGGGGAGCGCCTGGCTTCTCCCCGAGGAAGACACCGTGTGGGAGCAAGAGCTTGTCCCTGCTCCAGGCCACTGTCCCTGCAGGAGGCCGCAGCCCCCACTCACAGTGGGGTGGGGACGGAGCTGGGTGAATGGTGCCTCCTCCATCAAGACGTGGCCGCCCCAGGCCAGGCTGCCGAGGGGCCACTTCCCGGGGTCCAGCCCGGCCTGCTCCCTGCCTTGATTTTTTCAGCTCTCTAAGATGCCCGAATCGTCCTCCTCACTGCCTTGTGAAAGCCCGAGTCCAGGCGGGGCCGGCCGGCCGGAGCCCCTGCTCCTCCGATGCTTGGGATGGCAGCGTCGGCTTCTTGCCCTGAGCTGACCTCCCCGTCCTCAGGCTGCACCCAGCTGATTTCCTTCCTTCCGGCTTCAGAGAGAGCCTGCCGGCCTGTGCCTTCTCCATCCCTTCTCCTCCTGCCCCAAACTTGACACACGCCCCGTAACCAGGGTCTAATCCAGGCAGATTTCAATAGAAACATGCACCTCAGAACCCCTCTCCCTCCCGCAGGGCTGAGGACAGGGGCTGGCCAGCTGTAGTGACCGCAGGGTTTGTCTGTGCTCAAACAGACAGCACAGACCACGGGCGGTCACTGCCAACCGCGTGACCTCACCACAGACGCACTGCCCTGAGACCCCCGCTCCGGTTTCCCACCCACACATCAGACTTCAGACTTCAGGGGGCGGTCACCCACTGCCCTCCCACTTCCACACAAGGGAGCCATAGCTCAGAGAGGTCAGTCAGGGGCCGGCTCTCGCCAGCTTCTGGCCCTCACCCCTGCCCCTGGTAAAGAAGGCGCCAGGGCCCACCTGCTCGCTCCCCACGGCTGGCACCAGGGCTGTATGTCCCAGTGCAGGGGAGAGGGGGCCAGGCTGGGCTTGATCTGCCTGCTGCAGTGAGTGGCCGCCATCCCATCAGTCTGTCCTGTCCACTCACAGCACCCGTGACCGACTGAAAAGTTCCCCAGACGATCTGGGGCGTCCTCCATGACTGGGAGCCTTGGGAGGGCTGGGCCCCATCTCCTGCTGACCCTGCCCGCCCCCAGGGCCTGGAGCAGTGCCCAGAACACAAAGACGCAGGGTATCTTCTGTGCGTCTGTGGCCTCAGTGACAGAGGCTGCCCGCCCACACAGCTGTCCCCTCCTTTGGTGGCCTCTGACCTTCTGTGGGTGGATCCGAACAGGCGCCCCTCCCCAGGCCCTGGACACCCCTGCCAGGACCTGTGGCAGTCTGTCCCCAAGTCCACAGGGCCCAGGGCGTGCCTGCCACCTCGGGGCTCACAGCGCAGACCAACCCTGTGACAAGTACAGCCCAGGCCTTAGCAAGACCCTGAGAGAAAGTCCAGAAACTTGGAAGGTGGCCTGGGGGTCTCAGTCCCAGGCCACGTGCCGGGGTTCCTGCCCCAAGTGAAGACTCACACAGGGACTAGGTGGCACAGCGTCCCCCAGTCTCACGTCTGCTCAGAACCTCAGCACGTGACTCGTCTGGAAACAGGGTCTCTGCAGATTTTGAGATGTCACTAAGGATGGAGATGACAATCTTGGACAATCGCTGTCCTTGTAGGAGACAGCAAGGGACACAGGCACACAGAGTTGTACCATGCAGCCATAAGCCAGGGGCTGGCGGAGAGACGGGTCGGGACCTCCCTGAAGCTGAGAGTGGGGGCAGCCCCACGGCCCCGAGGTTTGGGCTTCGTCCCTCCAGAGGTGGGAGCCAGGCCCTGCTGTGTGCCGCCGTCCTGTTTGTGGTCATCTGCTGCTGCAGCCCCAGGGGTCTAACAGGTAGAGCAGGACCCTGCCTGGCCACGCCCAGGTGCTGAGAGCATGGCGGTGGACTCAGGCCCAGAGGCCAGCGCAGCACAGCAGAGCCTCCCTGCAGCGGCCAGTCCTGTCCTCAGTCCTGTCCTCAGTCCTGTCCTCTGGGGCAGAGGCTTCAGGGGAACCCGAGGCCTGGGATAGGACTCCTCCCATGGCCAGGACCGTTCCCCTGGGGGCTGTGTGTGCAGGTCTGCAGAGGTTTCTGAGGGCCAGCGTCCTCCCCTGGCAGGGCTGACCCCTAGCCAGGGCGTAGGAGAACGGGCACATCTTCCTGGGTGAGGAGTAGGTCTGGTGCAGCATCTGGTCAAGAGTGGCCTTGCTCTGGGCAGCCTCTCTCAGCCCAGCCCTGGGAGAGATGGCCACCAAAGCCTCTCTCCCAGACAGTGTGGGCTCTGGGCTTGGAGACGTGAATGAGGTGCTGACCCGTCCTCCTGGGAGGCCACTGCAGCTTGTCAGGCTGTGGGTCTTCCAGAACTTGCCTCCTGTCCTGCGGGGCCTGTCACAGAGGCCTGGTGGGGGTGGCCGTGGCTGGCACCATGGGGAAGACGAGCCAGAGTGCCCATTCCTTCCTGTGCGCTTGCTGCTGTGGCAAGTGACCAGACCCTGGTAGCCTCCATTTCTCCACCTGTACCACGAGGCCACTTCTCCCTGTCCCGGGGAGTGACATGTCCCCAGCTCCCTGACCCAGGCTGCCTGTGCTGGCTTGGTCATTTGCCTTTTGAGTTTCAATGTGCTAAACACTTGCAAAAACTGCCCTGTGCCCTGTGGCCGCTGTGACACCTTTGCCCACACAGGTCCTCCCGCTTCTGCAGGCCGGAGGTCTCAGTGGCTAACGGCAGGCGCAGGCTGCTTCCTCTCCGGGCTCCACGGATCCCCTGTCCTTCCTCATCTCATGACCCTCCTAGTCTCACTCCGGCCTGTGCCCCATGGTCCCTCTAGGGAGGACCCTGCAATCCAGCCCAGGCACTGCAGGGTCCTCTTGGAGTCTATTGTCAGCTGATTGGTGGACAAAGCCCCATGGGCAGCCTCAATGCCTCACCAGGTGGGGCCACGTCTGCAGGTTCCGGAGGCTGGGACAGGGACGTCCTGAGGACCATGGTTCACCCACCCATGCCACCCCAGCCCCCCTCCTCCTGTGCTGAGGCTCAAGACAGGGCCTGTGACACGGGGTGGGTGTCCAGGGTCACCTGCTGATGCAGGGTGACTCATCAAAGCCCCGCCACTGTCTGCAGAGTTGTTGGGCAGGGCTGGGGCCGGGCGCCAGGAGAGACTGCAGCAGAGGCCCAGGCTCCCCTGGTATCCACCTGAGCGCCTTGGCGGGACAGACGCGGTCGGTAATGACTAAACTCCCGCCTGAAGGCCACGGCTCCTGGTGCGGTGGCCCTGGGGCCCCGTGCCCTGGGGGGACTGAGTGGGGATCTTGGCTCCAGGAGCCCTGGGGAGGGTCCTGCTCCTGAAGTGTGAGCTGTGCGGGTTCCACCCACCCTGTCCCTTGGGGGAGGCGGACAAGGGACCCGTGGATGGACACTGCCACCCGACCGTGGGTCCTGGTGCTGCAGCATCCACAGCCGAGAGCTCAGAGGGGAATTCTGCGAGGCACAGCGCAAACCTGGCATCTGACGCTGACAGGTCTCCCAGCCGTGGTCACCTCGTCTTGCAAGGTTAACCAGCCCGTCAGGCTTCCAGCCCAGAGCTAACCAGACAGAGAGGGGACTCGGCCCCCGGCCATCACCTCCTCAGAGGCTGGGAGCTGCCTTCCCTCTGCGCCGCCCCCACCACGCTGGGAAATGGGATCTGCCGGCAGCACCGTCTCAGCCACTCTGGACGCTGACCGCCTTGGGCTTCCGCTGCGGTGATGCTCACGCCTCCCTGACCCTCTTGGTTTAGGACGTGGCCCACGCGGCTGTGGATGACGATGCTGACGACACCATGTCACCTGGTTTTAAGGTCTGCAGCACGGACTGAACCCGCGGCTACTCTGGGTGTGCTGGCCTCCCCCCGGAGGGCTGCTTTCCCTCTGCAGAGCACTGGACACCTAGGCGGGGCGGGGTGGCCAGCTCTGGGAGGGTGGCCGGGCTAGAGTGTGTGTGACCCTGCACCCTGGCTCTAGGAATGGATGCAGATGCCCAAGGGCGCAGCGAGGCAGGGCCAGGGGTGACCCTGCAGCTGTGATCCCCAAACGGGGCGCGCCGAGGCCTCGGGCTGGGACACTGCGGCCCACCCCCAAGCGGTTGCTCCTAGTAAGGAGTCACCTGTAGAGACGGATGTGAGAGCTGGACACCAACAGGCTAGCGTGGAAGCAGGCTGGGGGTGGAGTGGACGGCGTAACCCACCACCTAACCCACGGCACACCTGGAAGGACGTGTGGTACCAGTGAAGGCGGGGGCAGGGCCGCCGGGAACCCCAGTCCTCCGGGCGAGGCCGCAGAGGCTGCTGTCCATCACGTTGTCCTGCGTGCCTCGCCTGCCCGGGTGTGGGCAGCAGGGCTCCGCCCATTTCCACAAGCCCATGGGGATGGGGTCCGGGAGGCCTGCAGCGGAGGAAGGCGCCCAGCCCTGGTCCTCAAAGGCGGGAGCGCCCTGCTCCTGAGACAGTGAGACGCGCTTTCCAGACCTGATCTGGGGGAGACGCGGTTGGGGGAAGGGAAAGCGTCCTGTGGCTTCACCCAGACCAGGGTCGGGGGTCCCTTCCCAGGTGAAGGAGACGGAGCCACAGGGCATGTCTGGGGCCAGCTGGAGGGGGCGAGGATGACTCAGACGAAGGGGTGGCATACGTGCTGAGCCGTGTCCTCCTGAGCTACCCGTGAGGTGGCATCTCCTCAGGGGTCTCCTGCCCATGCCCACCTGTGACTTAGGGTCTGGCCACTGCTGCTCCCACCCTCTGCACTCCCCTCCCACCTTTGGCTGGCTCCCCCCTCCTAGAGACGTCCATTTGCTTGCAACGTGTCCACCGCCCTCTGCCCTCACTGCCTTCGACTCTTATGCAACTTGCCACCTTCTGTAAGACCGTCCTGTGTGCAGGAAGACCTCCATCTGCTAGTGCTGAGAAGGGCCGTATGCGTCTCCTGTGACCGCTGTAACAAACTGCCCCGAGCCGGGCACTTAAAACAGCAGACACCCATTTTCCCACAGTTCTGGAGGCCCACAGGCCATTATCAGCTGTTGCTGGTGGGAATCCCAGGGCTGCACTCGGTGGAGACTCTTTTCTGCCTTTTCCAGCTCTTGGTGGCTCAGCTGTTCCTTGGCTGGTGGCCTTCCTGGTCACAGAGCCTCCTCTTCCCCAGTCTGCACAATCTCTTCTTGTAAGGACGCAGGTGACAGCACGTGGGGCCCACGTGGATACCCAGCATCACCTCCCATCTCTAGATGCACCTTAACCTCGGTGCACTGCAGAGTCCTGCCCGCTCTGCCACATGAGGTGGTCTGGCGGGTTCCAGGGACTTGACCAGGCATGCTCTGGGTGGGTATCCAGCAGACCCCACGTGCTCACCACTTAGAGCAGGGCTCTGCAGGCTTGAATCAACGGTCGAGAAGAGAGGCCCAGGCCTCTGGCCCCATCTCTGACCTCCCTCCTCACATCCACGACGCCCCTCCTCATCCTGTCCACTCTCTGCCCTGAGACCTAGGAAACAGCTCCAGAACCCAAACCACGAGTGCAAACCACGCGTGACCCACACATGTCCCTGGCCTCCTCGCAGGATGTGATTGACACCTGCCCTCCCTCCCAGAGAGGCCACAGGAAGAGCACCGTCACCACCCAGGGGAGCCCACGGCCCTGCCAGGGTCACCACCGAGGGCTGGAGACACAGCACTGAGCAGAGCCCCGCCCTGTCCTTCCAGGGGACTGCAGGGCCCAGCCCTGTCCCAGCTGATGGCTGCGGCCCTTTCGATCCGCCTCTGTGTCCCCATCCAGAAAAAGAAGGGCCCCAAATGTGCCTCTCAGCTCCCATGCCAGCAGGAGACGGGGGACAGGCTCCTGGTTTCCATGTCTCATAGACGGGACCAGGTGCTCCAGAAAGATGAAGCAAAGGGCCCAGGGTCCTTCCTGACCCCAGGGTGCCTGGTCCCCGTGACAGCCCCTGACCTCAGTCCCAGCCAGGCCCCTGAGTGGTGCTGCTCCATTTCCTGGCCTCAGCCCGCCATCAGAGCCTGGCAGAGAGAAGGAGGCTCTGCGACCCGCCCTTGGGACCTGGGGGCACCCTCCCCTGCGCAGCCTGACCCTGCCTTACCTAGGGGCAGCTCCCAGCCTGCTCAGGCCCCTTCCCCGCATCCTGGGCCCAGAGAAGAGCTCTGCCCGCCCCTCAGCACCAAGTCCTGAGCAACCACCCACAGCGGGGCCAGCAAGGGCCGACTCAGGCGGAGGGCCGAGGGCAGGAGGCCACCATCTGCCAGGCCAGGTTTCTGGCCACCAAGCCAGCCCCTACCTTGACCTTGGTTAATGGAGTCAGGTTTTAATCAGCGTGTGCCCTGAGGAGCTAAGCCCTGCCTGTTGGCTGGCAGCTGCCCAGAGCAGACAGGCTGGGCCACCTGACCACTCCACTCCGAGAGAAAGGAGGCGGCAGCCAGTCCCCGAGCTGCAGTTCTAATCCCAGGGTGCGGACAGGGGCCTGGCCTTTTGTTTAGCCCTGGAGGGAACGGGCGGCACAGCCCTGCGGGGGCAGGGGACAGCAGAAACCCCTTGGACGGCACCAAGCACCTTCCATGGTGAGCTCTTGGCACTGGGGACCCAAGTCTTTCCCTGGGGACACGCTGTCCCTCCTTTCCTCACAGTGAGCACCGAGTGCTGACAATCTGCCAAGTGCCGCCTATAAAGAGGCCTAAGCATGTTCCCCATCTCGACTCCTGTTCTCACCCTGAGTCGTTGATCCGTCTACCCACCTGCTCATCCTCCACCCACCCACCCACCATCCACCCATCTGCTTATCCATTTGTCCATCCACTCATCCATCCACCATCCATCCACCCATCTACTTATCCATTTGCCCATTCAGCCACCATCCACCATCCACCAACCACCCACCTACCCATCCACTCAGCCACCATCCACCATCCACCAACCACCCACCTACCCATCCACTCAGCTACCATCTACCATCCACCAACCCACCCACCTACCCATCCACTCAGCCACCATCCACCATCCACCCACCCACCCACCTACCCATCCACTCAGCCACCATCCACCATCCACCAACCCACCCACCTACCCATCCACTCAGCCACCATCCACCATCCACCAACCACCCTACCCATCCATTCAGCCACCATCCACCATCCACCAACCACCCACCTACCCATCCACTCAGCCACCATCCACCCTTCCACCAACCACCCACCTACCCATCCACTCAGCCACCATCCACCATCCACCAAGCCACCCACCTACCCATCCACTCAGCTACCATCTACCATCCACCAACCCACCCACCTACCCATCCACTCATCCACCATCCACCACCCACCCACCCACCCATCCACTCAGCCACCATCCACCATCCACCAACCCACCCACCCACCCATCCACTCAGCCACCATCCACCATCCACCAACCCACCCACCTACCCATCCACTCATCCACCATCCACCATCCACCAACCCACCCACCCACCCATCCACTCAGCCACCATCTACCATCCACCAACCCACCCACCCACCCATCCACTCAGCCACCATCCACCATCCACCAACCCACCCACCTACCCATCCACTCAGCCACCATCTACCATCCACCAACCCACCCACCCACCCATCCACTCAGCCACCATCCACCATCCACCAACCCACCCACCTACCCATCCACTCATCCACCATCCACCACCCACCCACCCACCCATCCACTCAGCCACCATCCACCATCCACCAACCCACCCACCTACCCATCCACTCAGCCACCATCTACCATCCACCAACCCACCCACCTACCCATCCACTCAGCCACCATCCACCAACCACCCACCCACCCATCCACTCAGCCACCATCTACCATCCACCAACCCACCCACCTACCCATCCACTCAGCCACCATCCACCATCCCTTCCACCTACCCATCCACTCAGCCACCATCCACCATCCACCATCCCTTCCACCTACCCATCCACTCAGCCACCATCCACCATCCACCAACCACCCAACCTACCCATCCACTCAGCCACCATCCACCATCCACCAACCACCCACCTACCCATCCACTCAGCCACCATCCACCCATCTACTTATCCGTTTGCCCATCCACTCATCCACCCATTTCCTCAGCCACCCACCCACCCATCCACCCATCCACTTATCCACTCACCCACCACTCATCCATCTGTCCATCCACCCCTCTATCACTCATCCATTCACCCTCCACCTATCTGTCCCCGACCCCATTCTGAGGCTGAACACTCCCCCTTCCTTAAGCAGATGACAGGGAGAAGAGATGAGTCAGAGTCGGTCCCTGTCCCATCCTGGAGGAGATGTGGTGAGGAAGGAGCAAGTGGAGCAGGCAGACAGACAGCCTCTCTGCTGCCCAGGAGACACCAACAGGGCTGTCCACCTCTCTCCCTCTTCTCCCTGAGCCAGGCACCATGGACCCCTGGTTCCTGTAGGACTCCAGAACACCAAGCCTTTGGACAGGGGTGGGATCAGCATGGACCTTTCCCAAGAGCCAGCAGGGAGCCAGGCTCAGCCTTGGGGACACCTGGAGAACTGGCTGTGGCATCCTCTCCTGGACTGGAGGCCATTGCCTCACACCTCATGAGCAGCCTGGACACCGGCTCAGCGTACCCCAGATCCTCTCTGGGGCCTGTGGCCACCCATCCCGGGCAGGGGCCCTGGAATCCCAGCTCTGCCAGGCCTGTCTAGGGCCAGCAGTTTGATGCACGCATGTCCACTCTTGGTGACTACTGGCCAGTGGTTATGGCAGCTTCAGGCCACTGAACAGACCTTATAGTCAGACGAGAACTGGGGAATCACCATCCACTCAGCCACCATCCACCTTTTTACAGGTGGGGAAGCCAGGGTCCGTGCAGGAGCTGGCACCAGGACTGGACAGAGCCCCAGTGTCGAGACCGCAGGCTGCCCGGCCGGCCTCGAGATTCAGAGTCACACACTTAGTTCCAGAATCGCTGCAGCCCTGGAGCTCAGAGCCGGGCTGGGGAAGGAGGAGCACAGGGACCCGGTGCTGCCAGGTGGCCAGGCTCCCACCAGCTCGCGTGGGCCAACGGTGGGCACCTCCTCCCTGCTTGGTGCTCGGTGGCCGCGGGCAGGCAGCTTGACTTTGGCCAAGGGGGGAGTTCTCGTGTAGCGGTGATCAGCAATGCTGATGCTCAGGACACAGGAGGACAGCCTCAGCCTGGGGCTGGGGAGAGGTGACCGTGGAAAGCTAGGGAACAGGTCAACTCTGCGGCTGGAGGGGCTCTGGGATCTGGGGACACGGGAGCCTTCCCAGCTCTGTGGGCTCCGGCTCCAGCCCCACAGGACCCTGGGTGTGTGCTGAGGCTCGGGTGGCTCTGCTGGGCCGGCCTGGAGGTGTGCCCGGATCCAGCCTCCCCTAGCAACCCCTCCGCCGCTCCTCGTCTCCCCGCCCATCTGCCTGTGCTCCCCCCACCCAGACGCCCACTCGCCACCTGGGAAATGTACTAAATGTGGCCTGAGAAGCTCTGAGCCAGGAGCCTCCCTGGTGCCGAGGGACTCAGCTCCCAGCCCCCAAGCAGGGGCCACCGAGTCCAGAACAAAAGCGCTTGGTCCTCCCGCCTGCAGAAGAGGCTGGCTGAAGGCTGAGTGGCAGGCCTCTGGGAGGACAGCTCCTCTGTCTCTGGGCCCGGTGGCCCTGGGCGCCTCTGTGGGCCATGTCTAACAGCTCCAGAGAAAGGCCCGACTTGGGAGACCAAATGTCCCCATTCCAAGGTCAGGGCTGTCCCTGAGCCTCACTCCCACCAGGCACCAGGGTTCCTTCGCTTCATCCCACCAGAGACTGCTGAGCGGGGTGCAGAGCTCCGAGCCCACCCCAGCCAGAAGCCCTTCGTGTACAAGACCCAAAGTCACGGCACCTTGGAGTGCTGGGGACAGTGGCTGTGGCCAGGCCAGAGGACACTTATCCTGGAAAAGGAGGAGCCTGGCCTGGCCCAGTCAGCAGTGCCTGGCCACCTGAGGGGCCTAGGGCCCAGTGCCAACCCAGGACACTTCCTAAGAGCTGCCCAGGCTTGGCTCTGCAGACCCAGCAGAGTGGGTCTCAAAGCTCTGGGACAGGCAGACGCTGATTCTCGGATGTCCAGGGTGCAGGGGCGGGAGAGGTCCTGCTGGGTCACAGGCTGGTGGCTGGTGAGCAGGAGGCACAGGTTCCTGCACATCACCAGTCGGGGCGGCTGCTCCACCCTGCCCCTTCCTGGCCACCGCCTTCTCTGCACGCTGCTTGCATGCGGTGTCCCGGGACGGCTCCTCTCCTCACACGCACCACCGGCCACTTGCGCTCACTCCAGCACAAAAACACACCGACCAACCCCTCTGCTGTCATCCGGGCCCTGCTGCTTGTCCTGCAGGAGCACGCGAGCCCCTGTCTTGGTGTGGGGGCTTCTGGCAGGAGCAGGGCAAGGGACATGCTGCTGGTGTGTGTCTGTGTGTTCGGAGCAACTGCAACCACTGTGGGCCGTCAGGAGAGCAGCTGGCCGCGGACTCCTGCCACCCGTGCTCTCTGGGTTGCTCTCAAGAGATTCCCAGAAACCACTTCTCTGATATTTTCAAAGCCTGTCCCATCACTCCAGGGGAGATCTCTTGAATAATAATAAAGTGACTGAGGAAATAATGACTTACACGGACAGACAGGCGGCTGGGGGAATTTCCCAGAATAGAGAGCAAAGTGGAAGAGACCAGCACCTGGACAGGCGGGGTGGACTCTGACACCAGCACCGCGACACGACAGGACACGAAGTCGCACGGTGGGGCTCCTACACACTACTGGAGAGGAAATCAAGGTTACCCACAGGGGACTGCAGATCAGGCGGCACCCCGGCTTCCCGTCAGCACCCAGGAGGGGTGAGAGCACAAGGAAGCGAGGCCTTGGCAGCTCAGAGCGAGAGTTCTCCAGGAAACTGGGAGGCCCAAGCACTGGTACCACCAAGAACAAGGGCAAAGAGCAGGAAACTGCCCACTTATCCCAGAGCTCAATGAGGGAGAACTACAGAGACCAGGAGCTGGAGTTCAAAGTGGAGCAGAGCATCAGAGATCGCCAATAAGAATGGCACAAACTCCAGGTAACACAGAAATGGGAAATGGGGCAATGGCAGGCCAGCGAGGACATGATTCTACTATAAGGCCAAAAAATAAAGGCAACTACAAACTCCAGAATCAACATAAATTTCATGCAAAAAAATCACAAACACTAAACTTAATGTGGGACCTTTAAAAACCTGAGAGGAGAGAGGAACAAAGAATCCACTGGGCTTTGACATCAGGACAGAACATCTTGCAGGTCTGTGAAGAGGAAATAGAATCCTAGCCCCACTCTTGGTGCTGATGCATACGTTCATTCTATCGTGATGATGTAAGGCTTTCTGCTGTTTGTTTTAATTTTTGAATCCAACTGATAGACGTTAATGTGAATATAAATATAAAAGGTCAAGTGACACTGTCCAAAGTTCATTAAACAAGAGAAAGAAAAATGTCATTTAAACGTGATCAACTAGCAAGGACCGTTCAAAACGGGGGACAGGTAAAAACTGAGAAAGCCTCCTCTTTCCCAGCCGCCAAGAAGGTTTCCCGCTGTGGTCAGAGACGGGGGAGGTGATCATCTGAAGAGGGAAGCGATGCCCACAGGTGGCTCCTGCCCAGGGGGATGCGGATGAGATGGGGAGGGGAGAAGACCCGTCCCCGTTCCTGGCCTGTCTGCGGGCCTGCGCTGACTGATTGGTCACTTTTATTGCACGTGTTGAGGACGACAAAGGTTAAGGGGAGAGTTCACCAAGAGTGGACGAGGGAAAGGGCCTGGGCAGTTAGGCAGCGGGTTACTGTGAAGACGAGGCAACGTAGACGGGATGGGGAGGCAGGAGCCCTGGGACCCTCATGAGGAGCTGCGTGAGGGAGAGAAGCAGCGGGGGAAGGCAGGGGGAGAAGGGCCCCCAGGTCTCCCACTGGGCACTGGGCCCACTGTCCATCAGGATGCGGACCATGGAGCAGAGTGGTTTGGAAGGACACAGTGACGGGTGCAGATGCCACCACACGCATCATGCTGGGGAGCAAGAGGGCGCAGCTGGGCTGGGGACTGGCGTCGGGACACCTCCCTGTGCCTGCGCCTTGAGGGCCACCTTGTCCACTTGTGCCTCGAAAGCACTATGTCCTTGTAACAACCAGACATACGGAAACGCACAGCGTCCAACGTAAAGCTGTCTCTCTTCCGGGCCGCGGGGCCTGCCGGGCAAGCCCCATTGCCAATCGCCGGGCCCCGCCAGCCATGGCGGGGCGGACAGGCAGACAATGTCTCCTTCCGCGTCCAGCCTGAGGACGTCCTCCAAGCGGCTTCCCCTCCTTCAAGTCTAAGGAGTGATAAGTTATAAGAATGCCAAACGACGTGGAGGGGCAGGGGCAGTTTCATGCCATTCGGTACAGGGACGCAGTCTTCTAGGACACCACGCGGGGGTCCAGAGGAAAGCCGGCTGCCCACACGGGCTGGTGCCACCCAGCAGCCCCCTGGGTTTATTCAGCACGTGTCTCTTTGGAGCTGCGAGCACCAAACACGTTTTCTATTCCTTCTTAACATGAGCACAGCTGGAGATGTGGACCGAGTGGAAATAGTTCCATTTTGCAGACAGCAGGAATTGAAGGCTCAGAGAAGGTATGTGAGCTGCCCAAGGTCACACAGAGGTAAGTCTGAGAGAAAACTCAGGACAACTTATTTTTCAGGGACTCGATCGGGCTTCTGATAATACACATATATGCTTCTATATTCAGAGCCTGTCTCTAGAAAGATCCTCAGCAAACCAGCGACTAAGCTTCTGTCTGGGGAGGAGAACTTGGGACTGGGCTGGGAGAGAGATCTATTCCTCACACTCTATTTTCTGAACATTTTGATTTTCTACCCCATGTATCTATTGCCACTTACCAATTTATACAATATGAAAATGATGCTTGAAAACCATGAAAATACGAAGGGCGACGGGCACAGCTTGCAACCCTTCTACATGAGTCTTGAAGGTCAGTTTTACTGAGGCCGAGGGACAGTGACCGTTCGTCCCCTTCCCTTCCCTCCCCAGCAGCCTGGGAGCACCAACCACCCCGTGCAAAGTGTGGCCAGAGGCACAGGAGGAGCTGGCCACCTGCAGGACCAGGTCTGTGCCCACCTGCTTCCAGGAAGCTCCTACCTGGGAATCCCACGGAACCGCAGAGCCCAGCCGCCCTCTCCGCTCACCGCCAGGGCTTGGCCTCCCGCCAGCCCCACCACACTGCTGGGCTCGGAGACGGGGTGTCCTGCTCGGCCCCGCCCGTCCCACCACTCCACCGGCCATTTGCTTCTGCTTCACAGGCTCCAGACTTTTCCAGAAGCGCAGGTCTCCCCAGATACCACCGCCAGCCTCCTAGCTGGCCCCCGCTGCTGCCCCCACAGCACCGACTGCTCCTCAGCCCCAGGTGTCAAGCAGAAGTCCCTTCCTCAGAGGGACTGTCCCTGCCTCCCTGCCTAGGGCTGGCTGACCGGTCCCCTGGGCTCTAAGGGAAGTGCGGCCACATGGCTCAGTGCGTCAGCCTCCGTCAGCCTCCGGGGGAGCTCTCTGCCGGCAGCTGACTGTCGCTCCGTTCACCAGACTCAGCCCCCCAAGGTCCAGGCGGCCTCTTGACAATACTGGCTGAACCGGCGGAGAGTGAGTGGGTGGGTGGACTGAGAATGGTGGGTAGGTGGGGCAGGACGGGTGTGGGTGGATAACAGGCAGATGCACGGCTGGACAGGAGGGGGCATGGGTGGACAGCTAGTGGACGGCTGGCTGGATGAAGGACAGTTGTGTGGATGGATGGACCAAGGAGGGATGGTTGGATAGAGGGGTGAGTGGAAGGGAGTGTGGATGGGTGGAGGAGAGGCCGGGAGGGTCCATGGACCTAGTGTGTGTCCATCCCCGAGGTCCTAGGCCCCCTCAGGAGCCTCCTCCTGAGTGTCCTGTGCTCATGGGCCTGGGACCTGACCTAAGAGGAGCGGGAGCCTGCAGTTCCGGGGCCCGAGGTGAGATGGGTTTTCAACAGCAAGACTGGGGTTCCTGCGAAGCCCCGGGGGACAATGCCCAGGACCTCTGCTGCCTGACCCTCACTTGTGTGGCCCTTCTAGATCCCTCTCTCGCTGCTTTCCGGGCAGGTGGTGGGGATCCCACAGAGGGAACTGGCTGGAGCGACTGGACACATTGGCCTCCGCCTCCAGGCCTACGTGGACACCAGGGGGCGGGAGAGGCGGAGCCTCCAAGCAGCCCTGGTGACAGCTCTGCCCACTTCCCCGAGCCCTGGGCGCTGAGGGCCGCTGGCTCTGCCCAGACCCTCCTCGCGAGGAGGGAGGCACACAAGCAGGTGGCCCATTGACCAGGTGCACTCTCTGCAGTGACCCCATCTGCCCAGGTCAAGACCCGCTGGGAAGAGCCAGCGTCAGGCCCGGTTCCCTGGAGGCCGGTGGCCCTGAGCTCTCTTTCTGGACTTTGCTCACGGGCAGGTCACCAATGGCACCCAGGTCCCCAGGTGGGCAAGTGGGACAAGACCTGGGTTGTATGCACCCCCTGGCGCCTGGGGCAGAGCACGGCTGGTGTGAGCGGTGGAGGTCTGACCAGCAGCTCCCGCCTGGGGTCTCCCTGAGCACGCAGCCACACGAGCCCATGGTGCAACACCCCAGGGCAGCGGGGGGCCAGCGGGGGGCCAGCGGGTAAGAAACCGCCCGACCACACGATGGAGCTCCGCAGCCCCAAGAAGCAAAGAAACCCTGCCCAGGGCGGACCTCGAGGACCTGACGTCAGCGGCAGGCCAGGACAAACCCCGTGTGTGCAGGGCTGGGGACCAGGCTCTGGACAGGTTCCAGGCTGGGGACAGAGGCCTGGAGAGGGTGACGGCTGGGTGGCAGGCAAGGGTGCGCCAGACACGGTCAAGGTGGGGACTTGGCAACATGTCCACTGTACCCCGTAAGAACACCATGTGGACACCTGCCACAACACGGGTGGACCTTGGGGGCATCGTGCGTGGTGAGGGGCCAGTCAGAAGAGACCATGCACTGACACTGTGGACGTAAGGCTCCTGGGCAGGCGAGTCCGTGCAGGAGGCTCAGCAGGGCTGCAGGGGCCGTGGGGAGGGGAGACGGGCACGGCCGCTCGTGGGGACAGGGCACCCCCTTGGGGTGAGGAAAGGGCTTCAGGCCCTGATGGAAACAGAAAGCCACCGAAAGACAACGGACTTCGGCACAGCAAACGTCAACCGCGTGATTCAGGGGTCAACCGTGTGATTCAGGGGTCAGCAGCGCCAACCTGGGCCGGGTCCCGAGGCAGACAGACAGGAGTCAGGGGCAGGTCTGAGCTGCTCCTCACAGACCCCAGGGTCAGGCAGGAACCAGGGCAGGGCATGGGGACCCTTCCCCAGACTGGTCCTGCTCCTCGGAGGGCTGGCTGCTGGGCTTCTCAGAGAGGCCCGTGGCTGGCCACCAGCAGGGCCAGCGGCAGGTCCCTTACATGCCGCAGTCACGTACCTGTGTCTCCTTCCCTCCCCTGCACCACATCTGACTCCCGTCAACCCAGTCCCCTGTGGGGTGTGGGCTCCCCTTGCCCCTGCACCCAGCATGGCAGCAGGGATAGCCAAGGGACACTTGTGGCTTAGGACAGAAATGAAGGGAAAAAGGAACCCGCAGCCGGGGACACAGGGACACAGCAAAGGGCACAGTGGCCAGGAGAGATGCTGCTCACGGAGCTTCTGGCCATCACAGCCCCACCGGCTGAGTGGGGGGCGGAGGGCGGGGCCCAGGCTGCCCCGGGCACAGCGAGTGCTCATCTCCAAGGGGCAGTCCTGCCCGGCCCCTCTCGCCTAGCCACCGGATGAGCACGGCTCCTGCACACCACACCAGCCCCCACAGCCTGCCCAGCGTCCCCCCCCAGGGGAAGGGCCTCCAGCAACAAACAGGAAGCCCGGGAAGTGGCAGGAATGGAGAGGGCAACCCCCTGAGGTGAGAATCCAGGCCCCAGCAGGGCCCCAACACTCCATGGGGACACGCCCATGGGGGACACTCCGGGCCACTGCTCGCCCAGCCCATGGACGGCTGTTTCCCTCAACGCCCTGCGTCCCCGCCTCCTGCTCCACCCAGGCCCTGGGCCACACAGGCCACTCCACGGGCAGGTTCTCTGGAAGACGGTGGCTTCCGCAAGCCCATGCAGGGACACACCGGGGAAGCAGACCAAGGGGCCTGAGCGCTCCACGCGACTTGGCCCAGCGCTCACGCCGCACAGCGCACAGTGCCTGTGACCGGAGGTCCTGGCAGGGAGAGACGCGCGTCCTACCTGGAAGCGTCGAAGCCGTCGTAGGAGCCCACCGTGTAGTGCCGGAAGAGCTTCTTACTGCGGTCCGCGCGGGTTTCTGTGCAGAAGAGAGAAATAGCGCTTAGAGAGGTCACGACGGTGCTGGACGCAGACCCCACTCGGTGCTGGGCTCTCATTGACCCGTCCCTTGAAGCCCGAGACCCGCTCTTCTGGGGAAAGTCCTAGGGAGAAGAGGATCCTGATTCCAGGGACTGCCGGCAGAATCTGGGGACACCTATGAACCCCAGTCCTGGCCACGGAGGGTGAAGAGCTGTTCTGAGGCAGAAGCAGAGCTCTGTGGAGCAGAAGGGTGTCCACACTCCTGCGCCACGCCACGGCCCGCCTGCACGTGGCCTCTGCCCGCCTCTGGCCCATCGGAGCACCTGCAGGTGGCTGCCTCGGGGAAAGGGACACCTGCCTATTGTCCTGCCTACAGTTAGTTACTTTCTCCTAAAAACAAAGACAATAAACAAACGTGACTCGATTCCTGACTGAGCCAGTGCGGGCTTTCCCGACTCAGCCGTCGGAGGTGCATGCGTGGGAGTGAGGAGTGAGGGAGGCAGCAGATACACAGCTGGGCCTGGGGGCTCCACAGCAGGACCCACGCTCACCGCGTGGTCAGCGGCTGGCCTCTCCTCCCGGAAACTGCAAAACTGCCCAGAAATCCAATGACCGGTTTCAGGACAGAAACCGAGGCCAACCTCCTGTGGGCCTCGGCTGCAGTCTCCCCGGATCTGTTTTCCGAGGTAAATGTGATTTTTTTTTTACTCAAATACCCCAAACACATTTGCAGTTCAACGAGAACACGGTCCGGGCTCTGAGAAAGGTCTGGCTCCTTTTACGCCCAAGACTCCTCTCTGACTTGAGCAGGGAATCCTGAGGCGGGAAGGGGGCAGGTGGGCAGCCTGGGACTACATTTCCCAGCTGCCCTTGCTCCCGGGTGTGGACATGTGACTCCTTCTCACCAATGGGGCGCGAGCACGGCCGGCCCTTCACCCCTAGGCTCTGAAGAAGCCCATTCCCCTTCCCTTTCCTGCTCTGTCAGCTTAAGGCTCTGGACCTGGAGGCCCTAAGGGTGTGGGGTCCCCAGGTGAAATGCAGAGTGGGTCTCTGCTCCCCATGGCTGTGGGAGCAAGAAGAACCCTCTGCGCCCTGAGGCTGCACTTCAAGATTTGTGACAGCAGCCATGTTGCCTTAGCGGACAGCAGGGCCACGGGGGTCCCCTGGGGCCTGGCTCCCACCGCTCTCCGCCCCTTCCCCAAACGCCCAGCTCCGTCGCATGAATTCCCACAGAGACGGCCTCCCGTGGCTGACTCCACTGCTGAGGCTGATGAGGCCCCTCTGCTCAGGCCCTGCTGTAAGTGCCGCTGGGGCTGCTGGACATTTAACCGCCAGGCCTGTCCAGGGAGGGCTGCACGCACTGGCCTCCACGCCCTGCGCAGGACCACGGGTGCCCGCCATCAGGAGAGCAATCTCATTTACACTGAAGACGTCCCCCTGCTCTGGTGACTGCCTGGGCACCCGCACCCTCGTCAGCACTGCCCGCTCGGCCCTGAGGCCACGCAGCTCGAAGGCCTGCGAGGAGAGTGCCCTGGCAGGACCAGAGTGTCCGTCCACAGAAGACGCCGGAAGCAGTGGCGTTCCACAGACTCAGCAACTGAGCGTTGAGCTGCGGGAGGCTGAGACGGTAAGCAGATCGCCAGAAGCGAAGTTGCCAATTATATAAGTTGGTCATTTTGTCACACTCACATAAACAGGGAGAACGAGTCAAGGCATTGGACCCCAGACGTAAATAGCTAATGGGACTTCGTCCTCTGCTCAGGTTTGTCCCTCCTGCATCATTACCTGCCCTTCCTTGCATGATGGCCTTGGCCACCTGGGCACACGGAAGAAGGTGCATGACCAACTGATGGACAGCAGCAGTAACGGTCACCAAGACAAAGCCACACACCCACACCACGCAGGTCAGCTCAGCACCTGCCTTGTAGCCACTAGCCACCCTCCCTGACCCCTGGGACAGGGCCTGGACACTCCATGACCTCAGCGACGCTCCAGGAAGGGACATGGCCTCCTCTCTCCATATCATGCCGGGGTGGGGACATGCCTCTCCTTCAAAGTCACCTTGAACTCCAGCCTTGGTCATATGTTGATGGCATTTGCAGGGTTAGGCTTAGATGGGGTCCTGGGGGTGGCCCAAAAGAGGAGGAAGAGAGACCCCACTAGGGCACGTGCCTGTTTCCCACACGACTCCCTGCGTGGCTGTGGGACTCTGCAGGGTCCCCTCCCGCAGGAAGGCTTCGCCAGACGCAGCCCCCAGGACCTCCAGAGCCGTGAGCGGAATGAGCCTTCATTCTTTATAAATGACCCGTCTGGAATTTAATTCAGTTATAACAACAAAACACGGACTCACAGACCTGCTGTGTGACACTGAGCAGATGCGCCATGTCGGAGCTTGCTGCCCAGCCTGAGGGCCAGCACAGGACCACAAAGCACCCCCAGGGCATCCGCAGGCGCAGCACATGGGACTTCCAGGTGAGGCACCGACCTGTGGGCTGACACTGCCCCCCACGCTTGGCATCAGGACCAAACGTGGCCCCGTGCGCCTCCTGCCTGGCGCCCTGCACACCTGCCACCACACTCTCCCTGGTCAAGTCCTGGAGACAGCCCCAAGGGCAGGGCCTCGGGGTCCTGCCGAGCTTCCACAGGTGGCCCCAGAGCTCAGGCAAGTGTGGAGGGGAGCAGAGCAGGCAACTCAGCTGGGGCTACCCTGGGACGTCCACGCTGGGGCCACACATGTCCAGGCCCTGGAGGGACAAGTGGGTTACGCAGAGTGGCTCATGGAGCCACTGAAGGACCGCAGGGCTGCTAATTGCCAGTATGACTCTTAATTGTCTCTGCGGCTTAAACCCCACGTGGCATTTCTGTGCTGGTTGTCTAGGAAACCGCTGGGCCAGGCGGGCTGACTGGTGCAGGTCCCTGGCTGGTCAGGGGGCCCAGGGTCCAGGAGCTAAGAGGAGTGTATGTGCCCAAACACGTGTGTGCATGTGCGTGTTTACCAGAGAGCGTTTGGAAGGGCAGCATGATGGGCC
Source organism: Callospermophilus lateralis (assembly GCF_048772815.1). Taxonomy (NCBI): domain Eukaryota; kingdom Metazoa; phylum Chordata; class Mammalia; order Rodentia; family Sciuridae; genus Callospermophilus; species Callospermophilus lateralis. The sequence continues at coordinate 208,458,422 of NC_135306.1, forward strand.
AGGTAGCTGCAGTTTCCAGACATGGGGATTCCACAGACCAGTAACGTCCTCAACCCAGGGCAGAGGACATAAGCCCAGACAAAACTCATCAAGTTTTTCTTTGGTTTTGTGAGGACATTAGAAACCATCAGTCCTCCCTGCTATCACGATTAATTTACCAGAGAAAGGGAAGCGCCGTAAAGGATATCATCTCCGATCCCTTTAGCAAACTGCCACTGCCCGGGCATTACTGTTCTCCGGCTCCCACACACTGCTCTAAGACATGGTCCCGAGGGACACAATTATCATTACCATAACTCATCACCTCCATCACCATCGCCTCTATCACCTCCATCACAGTAACCACCATCTCCACCATCACCATCACAATCACCACCATCACCATTACCACCACCATCTCCAACATCACCATCGTCACCATCACCATTATCACCATCTCCACCACCACCATCTCCATCTCCATCACCATCACCACCATCACCACCACTACCATCACCACCACCACCACCACTACCATCACCATTATCTCCATCACGATCACCCACCATCACCATTACCATCCCCACCATCACCACCATCACTATCCCCATCACCATCACCATTATCCCCATCACCATCACCACCATCTCCACCACCATCACCACCATCACCAGCACCAGCACCACCAGCACCATTATCCCCATTACCACCACCATCTCCAACATCACCATCGTCACCATCACCATTATCACCATCTCCACCACCATCTCCACCACCACCATCACCATCTCCATCACCATCACCACCACCACCACCACTACCATCACCATTATCTCCATCACGATCACCCACCATCTCCACCATCACCATTACCATCCCCACCATCACTACCATCACTATCCCCATCACCATCACCATTATCCCCATCACCATCACCACCATCTCCACCACCATCACCAGCACCAGCACCACCAGCACCATTATCCCCATTACCACCACCACCATCCCCATCACCATCACCACCATCTCCACCATCACCATCACCACTTCCACTATCACCTCCATCAACATCAGCCCCTTGCCATCAGTCTTCACCATGACCATCACTATCACCACCACCTCTACCTCCATCTTCCTCCTGCACCACCTTCATCAGCAGCATCCTCACCCTAACACCCCACCGCCCCTGCAGGGGAAGAGCCACGTATTTATGGCCTGCTAACAGCAACGCTCTGCGTCTCCTCATTTCACTGACGCTAAGCCGGTCACCTGAGTTGGCCTCACGCAGCACCCAGCTGAGGGGCTTCCCATCCCTGTTTGACAGATGTAGCAGAAGGTGGTGATGAGGGCCGCGGGCTCTGAGGCTAGACTGGCCGTGTGTGGTCTCCTTGTCGTAAGACAGGGACAAAGCAGTTCCCACTCACAGGGAGGCGATGATGGTCGGGCTGGATGCACGTCCAGGGCCAGCACCGTGCTGGGCACACGGAGAGTCTGCCTCCCTGGCTACTGCCGTCTTGGGGGTCTAACTCAGTTGAGGAGCCTCCACCTCCTGTGGGGCATCTCAAGGTCACTCTGACCTTGCCAACAGCTGTGCCTCCAGCCCAGACTTTGCAGCTCACAGTGCCAGCAATACCAACTCCCCACAGCGCGGTGTTTCCAGAACCTTCCCCAGGTGCCACACCCCGTAAGTGCCTCCCCTGCTGAGCTCTGGGCAGTTACCCTCCCAGTCCAAAGGCGGGGCTCAGAGAGGATAACCAGGGCACAGGGTCACCAGGAAGCAAGGGCTCTATGGGGCACCCCGGGAGGTGGCTTGACCCGTGGCCACCTGCCTTGGTCCAGGGGCTCCTAGCCCTGCACGTCCTGCGGAGTTGCCCTCTCCTGGCTTCAGCTTCTGGTCTGACACGAGAGCAGGTGAGCTGGACAGTTCTTGGACATGTCCCCTCACATCCTAGCTTGGCCCCGCTGCTCCCTGGGGCTTTTGGCGGCCAGCTCCCTGGGCTGACCCCTTCCTATGACCACTGGATCTCAAGGGTGCTGATGCTGGACCCAGATCCAACACTGAAGGACAGGCAAAGGGGGGGGGAGAGGAGCCAGCGGCCACACCTCCCTGTGGCCGATGACCCTGATGACATCGGGACCTGCCCCCCTCACCAGGGGACTCTGGCTCAGCGGAACCCGGCACAACAGAGCCCAGGTCCCTGGCCACATGGGCCTGTGGTGGCTGCAGGGGGCCTGACCCTCCTGTGTAAGTGCCCTGTCCTCTGGAGGCCCAGCCCTTTCCCAGTCCAAGGCACCCAGGTGAGGCCGCCCAGCCTCTGCCCCTTGCCCACACAGGTCTGGGCTCCACAGCTTGGTCTGAGCTGGGCAGAGTGTCCCCTGGCCACAGCGGGGCACCAGCTCAGGGGCTGGGTCCTCATCCTGCTACTGAGGCCACTGGGGAGCCAGGCCACAGCCAGGACAGTGCAGGAGCTGGGGACGAGGGGGGAGACAGACTCCCAGGTGTGGCCCTGCGGACCGGCCACCCTGGTGACATGGCTGGGACCGAGGGTGGCTGCACTGGCTTCCTACACAGGCAAGCCCCCGCTGAGTCTTTTCTGGCTGAGACGGTTGGGCCGCCTGTCCACAGGGCGGACCTGGGAAAGATGCAGCACGGCTCCCGGAGTGCGCAGCCCACGCCAGGGGACAGAGCCCGAGGTGCCATGCAAATGCCTTTTTGTGTCTGTGTCCCTTGGCTGGGGATGCTTCTTGGCCCCCGGGGTCAGAGCCACCTGAGGCTGGGCAGCCCTCCTGCACACAGGGACGCTTGGGCAAGGCTGAGGACGGACAGCCTTCACACCGGACCTCAGGGTTCGCCATTCCTACCGAGTGGCCCGTGGTCTGTGCGGGACACCTGGGCCTTCCTCCGAGACACTCTGCAGTCCGGATGCTGAAGTCCTGGCTTCCTAGGGGATAAGGTGGCAGGAGTTGGGCACTGGGTGGTCCAGGACATCATTCCCACCACACGGAGAGGGTGGTCCCCAGAATGTGGCCGCCATGAGGCGGGAGGCAGAGCCAAGAGCTAGGGGGGAAGCACCGGGGCCAAAGGCCTCGACGGCAGAGGCCCGGGTCCTGTGGGGGTCACAGGGCTGTGGCAGGCACGCTGGCTTCCCCACCAGCACGTCCAGACTCTACTCCCGGCCGCGGTCGGTGCAGCCTCAAAGTGAGTTCTGGCCAACAGCAGAGCCCCCGGGGCAGGTCCCAAGGGCAGGACCCCAGAGCGCCCTTCCTGCCCGCGGCACGGCACCCACTCCATTCCTGAGGGATGCCCTTGTTCTGGCAGGCGGGGTCCCCGGGCGAGCCTCCTGCTGACTGGGGACCAGCGTGTGGTGGGGATGAGAGACAGCCTGGCCTTCCCTGCCACTGGGCGGAGCGCCTGTCCCTGCAGCGCGGTCAGGGGAGCTGGCTGACGGTCTGTGAACCAGGATGTCCTCCCCACACTCCTCAAGCCTGGCGGAGCTGGTCACGGGGTCACCAGCAGCTGAGAGAGTCCAGAGAGTAAGGGGAGGTGGGCAGATCAAGGCAGGCTGCGCTGGCCCTGGTCTGGGAGCCGTCCGCCCTGGCTAGGAGAGGAGTGGCGGTCGACCCACGCACAGGGAACGTCACACTGAACGCAGCGGACGGGACCCCGCACAGCAGGTGTGCTTCCTGTGGCTCGGGAGGTCCCTGTGCCCACGGGGTGGGGACAAGCTGACCACGATGCAGCCGTCGCTGTCCACTTCCTAAGCTCCTAGAAGTCGAGAGCGCTCCAGCCAGGCCACCTCCTCAACCAGGGCCCGGCTGGTGGCTGCATACAGCAGGCGCTCAGCAGTGCGTGCAGCAGCCCAGACAGCTCGGAGGCCAGCAGTCACCATCACTCTAGTCGGAGTCACTGCCGTCTTTCAGCTGGACGGCTGCAGTAGCCCCTGTCTCCCTGTTCTGTGCATGTCCCTCCCCTCATCGACCCTCTCTCCATAAACAGAACAAGCCTTGAAGAATGTGAATCAGACAGTGTGCCGTGGCCTCGCCGGCTCTGCACCCTCACCCTCACCCTCTCCTTCTGGGGGCTCCGCCCTGGCTGTGTGGGACCCTCTCGTTCCTTGAACACAATGAGTCGTTTGCACCTCTGGGCCTTTGCACTTGCTGGACTCTGTTTGGAACATTCTTTCCCCGGTTCAAAGTCCATTGTGTGGCTGGGTGCCCAGTTCCCCAGCACAGCCTGGTGGGCCGTGGTGCTTGATTACTCCAGGATGAACCGTGTCTCCTTGCTCTGTCTCCAGGCTGAAGACCCACACAGAGGTGCCCCTGGGATGCTGAAGTGGGGCAGGCAGCACCCACACCAGGAAGCCTGGGCTCCCGGGGCTGAGGGGGTGACCATGGGGACCTCTGGCTTTGCCTCTTGGCCTTTGCCTGTCGACTGCAAAATGGGACGCTTGGACCAAAGGATGCCCTGGGCCCCGTCCTCAACAGGACACCCCTCCCATGCATCTGGGGACACACGCCCTTTTCCAAGTGGTGGCTGAGAATCTGGGTGACATCTGAGCTGCGGTGTCCCAAAGCCCTGCCCTGAGCAGAGCCTGGAAACTCCACATTGAAAGGGGGAAAACCAGACCTGGAAACCCCGCTTCGTCCAGCCCTCGGGCTTGTGAGAAGAGTGACAGATTGCATGACGAGCCTCAGATTGGCGGCCTTTAAAATAGCTCTCCGAGCAGGGGAGGGTGCCGCCTGGCAGGGGAGGCAGGGCCTGTGCTGGGTGTGACCCTCTGAGGGAAGCGGGAGAGGGCCCGGTCACTCCCACACTCTGCAAGGCCACCAGTCAACTCATGAGGACCCCAGAGGGGCCAGGCAGGAGGCGGGGACCCTTCCCGTGGACAGAGCAGGGCCATGGGACAGTGGTGGTCTGGCAGGCCGGAAGCCATCCTCTGAGCCTCATGGCCCATCTGCACCCAGTGGGCGGTGAGCGCAGACCAGGCCCCCTGCTCCACACACGGCCCTGTGCCTGGCCGGGGAGGCCGTCCAGCCCCCCAGCCCCCGGGTTTCTCCAGGAACCCACTTGGTCTTCTGGCCTACAGCCCTCTCTGAAAACGTCCCTGCCCTGGCTTCTCTGTACATGACCGGTCTGAGAGATGGCCAGCCAACTGGACGCTCCCCTGGAATGTGGGACACAGGGGCCAGTCTCTGCTCCCTGTCTTCACTGAGGACATCTCTACTGTCCTGTGGGCAGCCTGAGTGGGCACCTGGCCGGGGGCTGAGCAGGCTCCACAGCCAGCAGTTGGGGGCCATCCTGGCGGGACAGGCCCCTAGCCAGAGCCATGGAGGGGCCGGGAAGGGCCTGGTGGCCTCAGGCAGGAGGACTTTGTTGCTTAGCCAGCTCTCTCGAGTTTTCTGCCTCTGGCAACCACGAGCGCCGTGTTTCGGCCAGTCTGTCACTAAAGCCTGTCACTAGAGCTGCTCCCTGAGCTGCAGTGACAGCATTCCTGGATCCCACCTGTCCTCGCCTGTGGCCCGTCCACCCGAGTACTGCTGTGCAGACCGCCCGGATGTGACGCCGCTTTGCCCATCTTCCCTCCAAGTCCCACGCGGTCACTCCATGCACCTTTGGCTTCCGCATCTGCAGACCCCACCAGCCTCAGCAGAAGATATTTGAAAAAAAAAAAAAAAGTGTGTCTACATTACAGGCGGACAGAGCCCTTGTCATCGTTCCCCAAACAGGACCCTGTAACAGCCTTCACGAGGCGGGTGCCTGCTTAGGGACCACAGGAGGACCTGCGGATGCTGGGAATCGAAGGGTCCGAGCATGGTGGCTCCTGGGGTCTGTGGGGTCTGCAGCCAGCCCCAGAGGAGACCTGGGGAGACTGTTCCAGTGTCTACTGCGACAACCAAGTAAGGCCTGCTGCGTCTCTGAGCGCCCCCAGGGGGCACTGTGCCCCTGCCACCTGCGTCCTCGTGTGGCAGAGAGCAAGCCCCGGCCACAGGCGTGCACGGTGTCCTCTGCCGGCTGAGGGCACGGGCGAGGCTCCCCCAGGGGCCCGCATCTCTGAAGCCCCCTCTCCCAGGCCCACCTTGGCAGGTGGATTTTAGGACTCTGGGTCCCCAGAGCTCTTCACTCTAAAGAGGTGGGCGACTGAGCCGGGGCCCATGATCACAGGTGCCCATGGGCAGCTGTCAGTGTCCAGCCTCGGTTGGACATGGCCTGGCGACCTCCTGTTCTCCCAGGGCCCAGGGTCCCCTGCGGGCAACGTGGCCAGGCCTCCCAGCTCCAGCCCCCAGAGCTCTGCAGCTGCGTGCTCCTGCGACCCCTGTGACCTTCAAATCTGACACCATTCCCTGGGGCTGAGCTAAAGGAGGACCAGAACTGCACAGAGACGCACAGGGCGGGAAGACGAGGTTTCCTCTCTGACAACCAGGGTGCTGCTGGGCTCTGTGCAGAGTGAGACCCACGTGGACAGACACAGAGGCCCCGCCTGGGCTGGCCGAGGTCACTGCCTCTGCTCACCAGGCCTGCACTACAGTGGGCAGGGCTGGAGGGAGGGAGCAGGCACCCAGCACCTGGCGCCCACTGCAGGGCTCGCAGGCCAGGAGCCTCAGCTCTGTGATCACTGGACTCCGGTGACCACACACAGGGCACGCCAGCCACGTCACGGTCACCGCTGCTTGCTGGCTCAGTGCACCAACAAGCACCCTCTAGGCGCCCAGCAGTGACCCTGCAGGAGGGGAGGAGAAACACACCCTGTGGTCAGAACGCACAGCGACAGTCCTCCCGCAACTGTCTAGGGAGGGCCAGGCTGGGCGGCTGGGCTGCCTGGAGTTCCTACACTGGGCACACTGGGCACACTGGGCACACAGGGCACACCGGGCACCGAGAACATGGAGCATCGAGCACACCGAGCAGACGGCCTGGGCACACAGAGCACATGGAGCATCAGGCACACGGAGCATCGGGCACACTGAGTACACCAAGCACCGAGCACACCGAGCACCAAGCACACTGAGCACCGAGCACACTGAGCACCAGGCACACTGAGTACACCAAACACCGAGCACACTGAGCACCAGGCACACTGAGTACACCAAGCACCGAGCACACTGAGCACCGAGCACACTGAGCACCAGGCACACTGAGTACACCAAGCACCGAGCACACTGAGCACCAGGCACACTGAGTACACCAAGCACCGAGCACACTGAGCACCAAGCACACTGAGCACCGAGCACACTGAGCACCAGGCACACTGAGTACACCAAGCACCGAGCACACCGGTCACTGAGCACAGTGAGCACACTGAGCATCAAGCACCGGGCACTGAGCACACCGAGTACCAGGCACACTGAGCACCGAGCACACTGAGCACCGAGCACACTGAGCACCGAGCACACAGAGCACACCAAGCACCGAGCACACAGAGCACCCGGCTCCAAGCACACGGAGCACACTGAGCACCAAGCACACCGAGTACACCGAGCACCAAGCACATGGAGCACCGAGCACATGGAGCACACTGAGCATCGAGCACACAGAGCACCGGGCACCAAGCACACGGAGCACACTGAGCACCGAGTACACCGAGCACCAAGCACATGGAGCACCGAGCACACGGAGCACACTGAGCATCGAGTACACTGAGCACTGGGCACACTGAGTACACGGAGCACCAAGCACACCGGCACTCTGCGGTTCTGAGGCCACAGGTCTGGCTCCAGGCTTCCTGCACAGATCCGCTCCTTTCTGCAGGCTCCAGCCGAGAGGCCGCTTTCTCCGCCTAGGATCCTGGAGGATCCTGTCCCTGGGATCCTGTCCCCTCCCCCACGTCACAGTGGCGATGCAGTTCAGCCCGTCCACTTCCTGTCACTGGGACTCCTCGGGGTCAGGCTGTGCCCACCTGATGGGGTGCCAGGATCACCCTGTCCATCTGTGACCTACTTCCCCTTGGCCGGCAGGGAAGTGTCCTCCCAGCTTCTGGGTTAGGGTGTGGACGTCCTTGAGCCCTCGCTGTGTCACCATGGCCCAGAGAGAGCAGCCCTACAGGACAGCAGGGCTGGCCGGGCCTGGCTGGGGAACCCTTGCCAGTCCCACCAGGGCACTCTGCTTGCAGGTGACAGAGCAGAGGCTCCGGGAGACTCCGGCCCCATTTGTGAATTCCAAGACGAAGACCCCTGCAGATTCGAGTCTGCCACCTGCCGAGACCTGGGGACTTGGCTGGGGGACTCCCCTCCTCTAGCCAGGGGAGCCAGGTCTCTCTAGACTGAGGGCACTGCGGGGACACAGCCCCTGCAGGACGATGCCTGGAGCCCAGAGGACTCAGCTCTGGGCACTGCCCCGCTGGCCCCAGCCGCCCGGTTTCCAGCGAAGCTGCCTATGGGGGGACCAGACCAATAGGCGTGGCCTTGGGCGCCTCGGCATCGCTGCTTCTTCCTGCGTCCCCGTCTGTGGTGTGTGGTGTGGGCTCCTGCCCTGTCCTTGCCCAGGGCCAGGGAACCAGCCTGGTGGGCACATTGTGGGTAGAGCCCACAGCGAACCACGTGATCCGAGTCCCCTCAGCACAGGCTGGGTCACCAGGGAAGGGCAATGGCCCTGGACACAGGCCTAAGGTTCCCAAGGACTGGGGCTCCCAGAGCCAAATCCATGGACTCCAGAACAGAGGCAAAGGGAGAGGCCACCGCAGGCCGCCTCCCCCCTGACCAGTAGAACCACCCAGGAGCTGGCCACGCCCAGCACGGCTGTCTCCCCTTGCGGCTGCCTCCCCTTGCGGCTGCCCTGAGGACACGGGGCTACCTTCGGGAGGACATAGCTACCAGAACCTCAGGAGGCCACTTGGGAGACTTTGCTTTAAGGAGCAGCATTTCAGCGGGCACAGCTGTGTCCCCCCATGGAGACCGGGCAGTGGGGTAGACACCCACCAGCTGAGGCTCACACAGCGCCAGGCAGGACGAGGCCTAGGAGGCTGGAGGTGCCCCGGAGCCCAGGGCTCTACCTGACCCAGGGCCACGGCCAGCTGGGCTGGTGTTCAGGGAATGGCCACTGTGACACTGGAGGACACACAGGAAGAAGAGGTCACCTGTGTGGTTGGACCCCAAGATTCACATGACTTGGTCCCTGCTTGGTGGTGTAGAGACTGGGGACGTGGAGGCCAGTGGGAGGGCCGTGGTCACTAGGGCGTGCTCTTGGGGGGGTCAAGGTGACCCTCGGGAGCCTGAGTCAGTTCTCATGAGAGCGCGTTGGCTCTGAGCCACTCTCTGGCTTCCTGTCTGGACACGTGACTGACTGTGACCATCCTTCCTGTCCCGCGTCTGCCATCCTGCCATCACCTAGGTGACACAGCCAGGGCCAGTGCCGAGCCACTCTGTGCCATCTGGACTTACAGCCCCCAGACGACAAGCTCAACAAACCCCTTCTTTGTCATAGCAACAACGGACTTGCACGTCCCCAAGCCTGGCTTGGAGGATGGAGGGCAGGGGACAGGCCATCGCCATCCTGGCCTTGACCTGTCACACCCTCCTCTGTCACCACGCACCACACTCCTACACGTTGGCCATCATCCAGGCCCCACAACCCCACAGCATGAGCCCGTGGCATCTTCCAGGCAGGACGAGGACCCCAATCCCAGTTGGCCCGGTTTGGAGGCCAGTCCCCACCCTGCCCTGCCCATCTGCACACCCGCAGCCCAGAACTCGGCTCTGCCGAGCCGCACTTGCAGATCTGACGCACCGGGCCGCCACTTGCAGCCAACGGCTCCTCTCTCTGCCACGTGGCCCGGGAGCCCCTGGCGCCAGCTGCCAGGCTCCAGGCACTGCACCTGGTCCCCACCCAGGGGAGCAGGCTACCCCCCGTGCCACGCCTCCCAGGAGCCAGGGCTTGTCCCCTTCCCTGGGCAGAGTGTGGAAGGGGCTCTGTGGCCACGTTGGCAGATGGGGCTGAGGACAAGGAAGGACGGAGAGCCTGAGTCGCAGCTGGCACAGAGGGGCCTCTGTGCCCACCTGTCTGCCCGTCGGGCAAGACATACAATGCTCTGCATTTCCTGTTGCCAAGTACAACCCTGACCACGCCTTATCCATATGGCCACCAAAGCCCCACAAGACTGGCACCGTCCTTAACGTGACCACTCAGACAGGGAAACTGAGGCATGGGGAGGCCCAGAGACGAACTTCCCAGGTCCCATGGTCACCAAGGACGGAGGCTGGGGATGGCTAGTCCCAACGTGCTTCTGCGGAATCATTCAGGCTCCTCGAGATGGGTCTCTTTTGCCCTTCAGAAAAGGGACTTGGCCATGTCCCAGGTCAGCTGACTTGTGAGCCCCAGACCTGGGATCAAACCAGGCCAGCCTGACCTGTGAGGGAGGTCACCCAGGGCGGCCAGCTGGGTGCTCCACCTCGCCCTGCCGAGTGCCCCCTGCGGAGGAGGCTTTCGAAAAGACCCCAGCTGAGCATCACGGATGAGGGGGGCCTGGGGTCACAGCCCGGGGAGGGAGGGTGGAGGGGCTGCAGCCCAAGGTCACACTCTCCTCCCTCGGCTGGAAGCCCGGCCCAGGGCCGGCGGCTACCACCTCGCCCTCCCTCTCTCACTCTTTGGCCGAGCAAAGCGGGGATGCCCTTGGAGGGGAGCTGGGCTGCGCGTCCAATTTCCACCCTCCCAGATTGGTTGGGCACATGAACAAAGCCCTTGGCTGTCAATGAGTCGGCTTCTTACTCTATAGTAATTAGAATGTTAAAAAAAAAAAAAAAAACCCAGCCCAGGAGGCTCGGTGGAAGCCCGTCACCAATCCACGGTGCCAAACAGCAGTTTAAATGGAAATTAGTCAATGGATGAATCCGAGCCTGATTTGCATTCTGCCCACAGCTCCGTCGGGCGTGTCCCTGCTGTGGCCTCCCATCCCAGGCAGCTCCGTTTTCTTCTCTCCACACACGTGGTGGCCGTGGTGACCAGGGGCCTGACACACCTCTGGCCCCAGCAGCCACGGGCTGCAGTGATGCTGGGAGAACACGGGCTGTCCCCTGGCCGAGGATGATCTCCTCTCCCTCCTGCCCATGCGGAGCCCGGTCCTCCGACGGACCCATCCTGCCTCCCCACAGGACCCCACCCAACGCCGGCCCCTCCCACACCCAGGACCTCGCCCTGTCCTGTCCCCACTTCTCCCGGCCTTCTCCCAGGGCCAATCAGCACACACCGATTAAAACTGGCGATCATTGGCACTACCATTTGGAGAGCGCCAGCAAGCTCTCCCTGGTCCCCTCCAACAGGCGGGCACCCGCAGCCCTGGAAGGTGCCGAGGCCACGCAGCAGCATCCAAGGGCACACAGGTGTGGGGAGCAGAGTCGGAGTTAAATCTGGGAGCGGGCTGGGGGCGGGAGACTCTTTTTAGCTTTTTTCGTCTTTTTTAAGGACATTGGCAGCTGAGGCTTGGGAACTAGGACACCAAGAAAAAAGACCTGTTGAGCTCAGGAAGCCGCCCAGCCCCGCGGGCGGGAGCCAGGCTGCAGCCTGGGGCTCTGCATGCAGGCTCTGGCCCACCTGGACCTCGGGACCAAGCTCACCTGGGCGCCTCCCTCCCCAGGGTGGGTTTGGCGGGAGGGCCAGGCAGGGCACGTGTCCGGAAAAGAGGACACAAGGATCCACCTAGGAACGAGCTGAACAAGTGGGGCCGGCCAGTGGGCCCTCATTCCCAGCAGCCCACCAACCTGACACCCCCACCGAGGTGTACCCCAAATTCCACAAGACAGACCCAGGCTGCTGTGGGTGAGGACCGGCTGGTGGGACCATGCCTGGGGCAGCAGAGTCTTGAACTCAAGGCTCGCCTATCTCTGCCCACTGCAAAGGGGCAACTGGGGGAGCCCATCAGACAGAAGCACCCGCTGACCTGGCCACCAAGCTTCCCAGCCAGCACCAGGCCGGCCGGCCATCTGCTCTCTGCTTCTGTGCGCGAGAGGGAGCCCGGGGACAGCCAGCTGCAGGAGAGCAGGAAGGCAGGGCATCGGGAGCCAGGGGGCTGCTGTCTCCAGGGTGGGGAGGGGCCCCGGTCAGCTGGGCTGACACCACCCAGAGCACAGTGGCCGCGCTTTCTCCGGAGAGGGCGGCGGGGTCAGGAGGCACTTGCCTCGCTCGGCTCTGGTGGGGACCCCTCTTCGGTTTGTCAGGCAGGAGGCCAAGTGGAATCCTGAACCACGGGTCCCCTAGTCCCACACCTGGCACAGCCCCTAGGAGGTCACCCACGCACTCACTAGCAAGAGGCACTGGAGTCTGGCTCACAGCCACCGGCCGCGGCCCGGCGCCTATGGGGTGCCGACAGGACCCCAGGGATCCGGCGGCAGCGGAGACGCCTCTCCCCTCGGGGTGTCTGTCAGCCGGCCGTGTCCCTCTAAATCAGAGGCAGGAGGAAAGCATCATGGAGACAATAGCCCGAGGCGCCCAGCACCCAGAGCACAGCCACTCGGCGCGTGCAGGATCGCCCACACGGCCCGCGCCTGTCTCCCGCGGGCGCGGCCGCGCTGCCCGAGTTCCGGGGCTCTGCATGTCCCTGCCGCTCTGTGAAGAACAAAGGCTCAGCTCGCTGGCCGAGCAGCCTGGGGAGGCGGCACCGTACCTCCAAAATGAACTTTCTTCTTGAACCGCGAGTTCTCAGCCATCCTTCCTAGCCTGGGTGTGACCATGTCACTCAGACGGGTCCGCTGCTCCTCCTCCGGGGCCATGCGGGGCCCGCGTCCCCGGGGCCGGCCTCATTTACTACCCTCTGTTAATCCCACAGGAAGGAAAGTTGCAGTCCTCCGGTCGGAAGGAAGCGCAGGAGAAGGAGGAGAGGGGCCCCCGAGCACAGGACCCACCGAGGCCGGCAGCCAGGACTTCTGGAGACCGCGAGCCGGGGTCGGCCGAGCACCCGGTGCTTCCGCACAAGTTGTGAGCTCCCGGTCGGTCGGCGCCGCATCCCTCCACTTCCCTGTACCAGGGGCTTTTTTCCCTAGCGCTGGTCTCCATGGCAACGCATCAGTCACTAGTCTAAATAAGTACGGGTGAAGGACGCTGAAAACAGCCCAATTACGCATGCCATTAGCGGAGAGGAGAATGATTCAACCCGCTATTAGCAGAGGGCAGAGGTATCACTTATAGGCTGCCGGTGTCCTTGTCCCGAGGAACTCCTTTCTATTCTGTCACACGCGGCATTTTCTCTGGCAGTTTTCTGCTTTCCATGAGGTGGACAGCTGGGCAGCGAAGTCCATGTTGGCCACTTGGCTCACTGAGTCAGCACCTCAGGGAAGGCGCTGCGTCTCGGCCGAGTGGGTCCTGGCCCAAGGCGCCCGCAGCCAGCCTCCGGGCAGGGCCTCCCCAGGGGGGCTGGGCACCTCTGCCGCAGGGAGGAGCCGGGGGACACAGCCCGCTGCAGACTCAGGGTGCAGGAGGGCGGTGGCCGCTCCACGCAGGGGCCCAGCCTGTGGTCTGTGCCGGGCTGAGCCCCCGAGGGAGGGGCTGCTGCGCTCCCGCCACCCTGCCCTGAGGGATGGCACAGAGGGCTCGGGTGCTGTCCTGCCTTGGGCCACTCTCCTTGGCTTGGCTCCTGATGGCCGCCAGGAGCTGCCCTGTGGCCTCAGACAGGGGCCTTCCCACCCCCGCAGGGCAGAGGGCCCCCACAGTCACAGCTGAGCTCTGCCCTTGGCCCGCCCGACTCTGCTTGTCAGATGGGTCGTCCTTCGGCGCCCAGGATGGATTGGGTGGCCGCTTGGCGCACAGCGGGCACCCAGGCTGGCTCTGTTGTTATTCTTATTTTCAGGGCCACGTGAAGAGCTCATAAAACTGCTCCCTGCTCCCATTGGGCTTGCACTGGGCTGGAGGGGAACTGTGTGAAGTTCACGGCAAGATTTACCCCCTCGCTTCCTGTTAGCCACCCATGTGGAACCAGATGCTCAGGAAAGACTCATAGAACAGTAAACCAGGCCCAGAGAAGTTCAGAGACTGGCCCAAAGTCACACAGCCAGCTAAGAACCCAGTTCTCTGGTCCCAGCTCTACTCCTGTCCCTTGTTCACACCTCGGTGCCAACGGGGATACAGGGGATTGTGGAGCTATGGGCATGGGCATGGAGCTGGCTGTTGGGCATGAGGGTGAGGGGCGTCGTTCCTCGAAAATAAAACATGCTCCCCAACGGGGTCCAGCCCCGGTTTGCCATCCTGAAGCCGTCTGCAGCTCAATGGGGGCATGGCCCTCCCTCCTACGGGGTTCCTGGCTCTCAGCTGGGTCGGCCTGATCTGCGGGCAACCTGGAAGGCCGTACCAGAGCTCATGCCTGGCTCGCAGGAGCCCCGGGCTGCCGCTGCGCACAGATCACAGTGGGAGGCAGAAGCCGCAGACGGGAGTAAAAATAGCGAGGGTTTCCACAGGAGCCGTGCTCCCTGCTCTGGGGCCTGGAGGGGAGGGCGCAGGGCCTGTGGCTGGGCACGAGTCCTAAGCTGTGTGTCCTTGGGGACTCCCCGTCCACTGGTGGGCAGGGCGCTCACAGCGGTACGTGGGAAGAGTCTCCACCCTCCTGGGGTCCTCCGACCCCCGTGCCAGGCTGGCGGGGGCAGCTCTGAAGCGGCCCCTCCGCTCATGACCCTGGGCCAGAACCTGAGATCAGCTTCTCCAGCAGGAAGAGGGCAGTGAGGACCCGCGACAGGACCTGCTGGAAGCCAGTCCGCTGGGCCCGGCTCCAGGGAAGGGGCAGGCGGCCCAGGGCCTCAGGATGCCATCACTACCCACCGGGTGTCCCGGCAGGCTGCATAAACCTTTGCTGGCGTGGGGTTGTGGGCCACCCGGTGGACCCAAGGTGTGGCGCACACGTACGTGGACGGCTCCAGGGACAGTCGCAGCCGGCCAGACTGAATTCTCCCCACGCCACCGGCTATGGCCCCAGGAAGGCTGAGACCCCGGCCCAGGACACCTCCACCCGTGAAGAAGCTGGTCCAGGCCAGTGCCAGCCCCCGGGTGTTGTGAAGATGACCTGCAGGAGAAGCGGAAGTCGCCTGGGACGGCTCTGCCGTGGGAGGCTCAGGCTGCGGGCAGAGCGCTGAACTCCGCCCAGCCATCGGGCCACGGAGCAGGCGCGGTTCTCAGGGCACTGGGGGGAGGCTGGAGCCGGGGAGGGAGCCACGGCTCAGCGCCACCCGTCTCTGTGGCTCACATCATGCGGGACCTGTGACAGGTGTCCTTGGGGTGTGTCTGTGGACACGTGCACACACACACACAAACACGCACATGCTCAGGCACACACTCATGCACACACACACACATGCTCATGCACACCCATGTACATGCTCCCACACACGCTCACACTCATGCACACCCATGCACACGCTCCCACACATGCTCACACTCATGCACACACACACTCATACACACGCTCATGCACACCCATGCACACGCTCCCACACATGCTCACACTCAGGCACACACATATGCACCTGCTCCTGCTCCTGCATGCACACATTCATGCACATGGACACACAGACATACAGACACACTTGACCCTTGCACATGTATGCTCCTGCACACATGCTTACACACATTCACAGAAACACACTCCACCCATGCAGTGTGTGCACAGTAGGGTGGACGGAGAGCCGGGGACTTGGAGCTCTCAAGGTGACCTTTCAAGGTGACCTTTCCCTCCAGGGCCCACGGAGCCCAGGCCTCTCTGCTCTGGGGCCCGCTCAGGCCTCGGCTGCCCGGCGGCCAGGGCGTGGGTTCACAGCAGCCCGCTGTGTCCTCGGGGACGTCTGCACCCCAAGGGTCCCCCTCACGTAAAGTCTTCCTTTATGGAAGTCTCGCTGCCCTCCCCGAGGTCCAGCTCATGGCCTGTCCTGGGTGAGGGTGCAGGGCGTAGAGCTGCCCTCCACGGCGGACACGTTCCCGGCCCACACCAAGGAGGGAAGGCTCCCAGGGAACCGGCCACCCTCTGGGCTGAGGACGGGCCTCCTGTACGAGAAGACACGCCCAGGCAGGCCGGGCATGGGGCGCGTGGGCTGCCAGGGAGTGGGGGTCCGGGCTGCTGGGGTGGGAGCGTGGCAGGTCCAGCCACACAGGGGCCAAACACGGCTGCAGGCCAGGCTGAGGGCCACGTGCTTGAGCGGCCTCTCCCTGGGTGGTCCTGCCCTGGGCGTGGCTGAGACGTCTGCTGGGTCAGGTGTGGTCACCCCAGTACCAGGAGGGTGACAGTCGGCTGCCCGTTAACCCCGCACCACATGGCACCCTGAGGTCCCACCGACCTGGGGAGGTGGAGCTTCTGTCACAGTGTGAACTGCTGTCCCTGGTGTTTCCACCTGGAGTGGCCGGGTGCTAGGCAAGGCTTACATGGAACCCGGAGGCACTGAAGGCCACAGGTATGACCTTGTCCCCTCGGAGCACGGAGTGGCCAGCCAACTCCCCCATGCACACTAGCCATCGGCCACATGGCCATGAGGGCATCAGTTGGCCTTTGAAACGTTCGGTGACTGTGGGAGTGCCAGCTACTGGGTTCCAGCCTGGTGGCACAGACCTGTGGGTGGTCCCTGAGCCGTCACACGTACTTTCTTGTTCTCTGCCTCCACCGTGGGGTGGAAGCCCCTGTTGGCTCTGCCCGTTCCTGCCCTCTGTGCCCTCAGCGGGAGCCTGCACTGCACTTTCCAGACTCCCGTGCAGGGTGATGGCCAGGCTCTGTGATGGACAGGAGCCACTGACCCCTGCAGGGGCGGTCACTGAGGGCTGCCGGGCCTCTCCTCGCACTCTGTGCAGCACCCCTGGCTCTCCTGCTCCTCTAGCCCCGAGGGCCAGGGAGCCTTGCTGCGGTGGCCAGTCTCCAGGGACACCACCTGCACCCTCTCCTCTCCAGCCCTGTGGGTGCCCGGCCAGCCAGTCGCCTCTCTGCCTGAATCGCCTGCAGAGCGGCTTGCGTTGTGAAGCGGGCACGTTGACTGTTTTCAGATTCTGTGTATCACAGACCCTTTGTCCACTCACTTAGAGGTAACAGGAAGTCCTTGCCCAGAGGTGATTGATTAAAAGTGAGTGCGCTGTGTCCACCCAGGGGACAGAGCCAGAGGACCCTCCGTCCAGGGTCGGAGGCTGCCCTGTCTGGGCTGGTGCACCTCCAGGGCCCAGGTGGTCTAACCTGGGGCATCATCACCGAGCCCAGAAGGGGACTGAGGACTTGGGGGAAGTGGCAGGCAGGCAGAGTGACCTCGAGGACTCCAAGCCTCCCGACAGAGGCCAGCTGACTAGGTAGGTCAGTCCCCCTGTGGACGTGAGGCAGCCCCGGCTGGCCTGGCCGAGCCCCTCTGCCTTGACAGGACGTCCCACGGAGCACTGCCCGACTCCCGCGGCTGTCCTTGAGGGGACAGAGAGGGGCCACGCTTCCCCGCCTGGCCTCCCGGCCCTGGTGGGATTCCTGCCCCGAGTGTGGTGCCGGCCTCAGCCGCGGCACCTTCCCGAGTCTCTTTATCCCATCACCATGTCACCTGCAGTCACCTCCTCCTTGGGGCCTGTCTCTCCCGCTGCCTTGGCGAGGCCAGTAGCCCTCCAGAGCCCACCGGCAAGCTCGTCCACAGAGTTGGGCAGCCTCCAGCCGGCAGGACGTTGAGGCCCATGGTCTTACCAACGCAGGGAGTGACCTCCACTGACCACCGAGAGAACTTGGCCCAGGTCCCTCCCCAGCCAGCCTGGGACGAGGACACCGCCTGCACCCACGTTGGTGACATCTTGCAGGAGACCCTACCTACCCCACCCCTAACTCAGACCCTGTGAGCAAAAATGTGTGTCGGAGCCAGGAGGCGCCATCACGCAGCTGTGGTGACCCACCAAGTCCACGCTGCGAGGCCCCAGCCCAGCCGGGCAGCGCCGCCTGGTGAGCGCCCCTCAGGTGCTGCCCGGAAGACCTTCCAGACCCTCCGGGAGCAGGGGACGGGGCTGGAGATGGCACAGAGGAGCAGTCTGAAAGACACCACAGCGGCCCTGGGCTGGCTGGCCAAGCAGCTGCGAGGCCCAGCGTCCCCCAGGAGGGACGGAAGTGAGGCTTGTTCTCTCGCCGCTCACGACTGGACCTGGTCCGTGAACAGACGCGATAAGGCCCAGACACGTCCCGCCCCGGTCCTCAGGGTGAGTCCTGCAGCCCCAGTCCAGCCTCACACCTGCCAGCGAGGACGGAACCAGTTGAGGGCAGGCATGGTGTGGGCCAGGGGACGTCCCCAGGGAAAGGCTGCCCTCAGAAGAACCCGAGACCTGGCTGTCCTCCCCAGCACCCCGGCCGGCCCGGGGGACCTTTCCTGGCCATCGTTATCTCCCTTGATCTCCCGACATGAGCCAGGACCCCCAGACAAGCGCAGCCGTGCTCACGTTGGAGGACGGGAGAGGCCCAGGACTTCTGAGCTGGGAGGCTCAGAGGACCCCGGTGGCCAGAGGACTGCCACCAAGCACATACTATGGGCCTGGGTGACGCTGTCCAAGTATCAGCTCGGAGCCAGGACACTGTGACTTCAGGACACGCTCTCACAGGCATCTCACAGGCAGATCAGGTGGCCGACAGGTGAGGTGGCCGGGTACCCTCCTCCTGTCCCACGGCAGAGCCGGCCTCTGTAGCCGTCGAGCTCCGGGAGGTCTTAAGAAGTCCTCCAAACACACCACAAATCCAAACCAAAATCTCAGTCCAAAAGAAGGGACACCAACGGTAGCTAAGTGCTCCTATGTACACGGCCCTTCCTCGATCAGGAAACACAAGACGGTTGTCACAGGTTAAGAAACTGCGTTTCCAAGCTCGGTTCCTTGGGGGAAGCATTTCAGCTCAGGCCACCGTGAGACTCTCATTCGCCTAAACAGCACAGGCAGAAGGAGGCCCGCAGAGCCCGCAGAGGGCAGTGACCGCCTCCACGTGCAGACCCTGGCGGTCTGCGTGGACCGCCAACCCCCACCAGCAGCACAACCTACTTGCAGCGGATCCTGTTACATATCTCAAGTGGATCAGTTTGCAACAGATCGTTTTGGGGACCCCTGAAAGGTGAGCCGGGCAGGAGGAGTTTCCCTGAGGCCAGGAGAGGAGTCCACATGGAGCCGGGGGCTTGCCCACCCGTGCCACCCAAGGCCATCCCTGCCCCAGGACTCGCCACCCCAGCTGCCTCGGGTGGACCATGGCAAAGGCCACAGGGTCACAGTGGGCCCCGATGGCCCTGGGACTCATCATGGCTAAACGTGTTGGAGAACAAGTGCTGACCACTGGCCTCAGCCCCACTGAGGCAGCTGTCCCACGAGGAGGTGGAGCGGTACCTGCAGCCTCCACACCGAACTACACAGTCGTCCTTGGTGTCCCCAGGGGACGCATCCCAGGACCCCTGGACACTGGGATCGTGGATCGGGGAAGTCCTCGTATGAAACAAAGTCGGACTCCCATGGGACGCGCACAGGGTCCTGTGTACTTTGAATCATCCCTAGATGACCAGCAAGGACACAGTGGAGCAGCCACGTTGTTATCTGTGTCACTCAGGGAGAATGACAAGAGAGAAGGTCCCCCAGGTCAGGATGATGTGATCCTTAGAACAGTATTTTGACCCACAGCGGCTGGATCTGCAGAGGCAGAGGGCCTGCTGATGTGAGGGCCACTCTGGGTGGCCGGGACGGGGGCTCTCCTCTTGCCTGGCCCCAGGCAGCGCCTGCAGATGAGAGAACAGCCCAGCGACAGTCAGACCCAGTGACCGTGTGTCCAGCCGGGAGCAGGCCCTGCAAAGCCGGCTCCGCCCAGCTCTGGAACAACACCTCGAGCGGCCAGCCCCAGCCCTCTGGGCTCCGCTGAGCTCCCTGGAGCTGTGCTAGCCACACGCCCACCCTCAGGCCGCTTCAGAGACGGGCCTCTTCCTCCATGAGACCCCCGGAGCCCTTCGCCCTCCTGGGGCTGCGTGGACAAGCTGGGCGAGGGGCCCGCACCTGCCCTCAGGTAGGGAGTGTGGAGGTCACACTGCTGAAAGGGCACCCCGGCCCCACAGCACCTGTCACCTGTCCAGACCTGCAGGGAGCCCGGGTGCTAGGCTCCGCACGGGGGCTGCAGGGACGTGGGGTCCTCACCCTGAAGAGCTCCGAGGCCGGGAGGCGGGCACAACAGACTGCCCGGGTATCAGGGCCACACAGAGCCGGTCGGCACCGGAGGTGGGGACAAGGTCTGTTCCCCGATCCAGACGGGAGTGCAGGGGGAGGGCCAAGGTCCCCGGGAGGTGGGCGTTTACAGAAAGAGCCGTGGGGACCCTCCCTGGATCCATCCTGTCCACAATGTGACTTACAGGTCATTCCATCCAGAGGCCAAGTCACCTTGCCCAGGCCTTGAGTCCAGGCTGGCCTTGGGGCACCAACCAACAGACCCGTCCCAGATCCAAGTCCGGACTCCCGGGGGCCTGGTTCCAGTCCTGCTCCGCCTCTGGCTTCGAGGCCAGGTCCCTGCCTCAGTGTCCTCGCCTGCCATGGTGCCCACGGCAAGCAGGGGTCGGAGGCCAGGCACCCAGGAGGGCCTGGGGATAGTGTGTCAACTCACTGCTGCACACGCCTCAGTGCGTCACTTGCAGCCCGCGACCCCGCAGAGCGACCCCCAGAGCCTAGAGAGCCTCGGAGCAGCGCCCATGGGCCGGCTCAGGGAGCCCCAGGCCCTGCTGTCCCCTCCACCCCCACCCCGTGTCCCGGTAAACCAGTCCTGAGATGGGGCCTCCCCATGGCCCCTGCGCCCACGGGCCTCAGCAGCTCAGCCCCGCCCTCGGCTCCCTGCGGCCTTCACACCCCTCAGTGGCCTCTGGCTCCTTGCCCCTGTCCCTGGGAACGCCTCTGCCCCGGGTGACACGGATCCTGCCCCAGGCCGGGATGTGCCCCAGGCAAAGACCCTCCACCCCAGCACCCCGACACGGGCTGGCCGTCCCTGCCCCCCACCCCCTCTGTTTGCAGGTGTGCCCGCCGGCCAGGGCCCCGCAGAGACCTCGCCCAGACAGGGTCGGCCACACAGCCAGGCTGCCGAGGAGCGGATTCCGTGCCTCACACATGTCAACACTGTCATCGGAGCCGTGACAGCCACAGGAGGACAGAGGCTGGCGGGGCAGCGAGCAGATCACCACACACAGTGGGGCCGTCAGCGCTCTAGGATGAGCGGAGGCAGGGAGGCTCTGCTGGAGGGGCAGAGACGAGGCTTCCAGCTAGGCCCTGCGGGGGCAGTGGGACTTGGGCAGGTGGACAGGCAGGGAAGGCGTCACACGCAGAGCCGGTGGGTGCTGAGGCTGAGCTCAGGGAAGAGGAGCCGTGAGCTCAGAGCGGGACGGCCACCAGCCAGATGGGTGCTGTCGGGCGGGGCACAGGCGGAGCTCAGGCCGGGCCCCTCCTGGGCGCAGGATGTGCCTCTGCTCAGGGAAGCCCTTTGGCCTGGGCTTGGAGGAGGGCCTGGGCCTGGGCCTTGCGCAGGAGCTGGGCAGCCGGAGCACGGGATCGCAAGAGGAGCTGACAGTCAAGTGCCACCTCGGGAGTGCCCTGTCCCCTACCCCAGCAGAAATGCCCAAGGCTGCCAGCTCAGGCCACTTCTGCTGGGCCGGGCAAGATCTGGTGGGCTTCACCAGTCAGAGTCCAGGAGCCCGAAGGACACGGAGCCCTTCTCTGTGTCCCTGGGTCACTGGGCGAGGGCCGGGTGGGGGAGGGGTGGCTGGGGAGGACAGGCCAGGCAGGTGCTTCTGAGCCCACGACCCTCCCACCGGCAGAGGCCACCCTGGCCCTGGCTTGGACCGAAGGACAGTGGCTGTGAACTGAGGCCAAGGTGAGCCCTGGGGACAGGGCCTGTCAGAGGCTGCGGCAGGTGCCAAACCCAGGGCCTTCCCCATGACCGCTGAGCGGGAAGGAAGCTGGGGACATTCTTCCTGCCACCATCTCCTCCGGGCCCAGGGGAGGAGGGACGGAGATCTGCCAGGAAGAGCGCGCGGCCGTGTGGCTGGGAGCGGCAGGATATTTTGAGCAGCTCAGGGGGGATTCTGCGTTCCCCTGGAGACAAGCAGGCTCAGGCCGCAGGCCTCGCACATCTGTGCTCAGCAAGAGGCCTGTCACGGGGTCAGCGTGGGAAGTGGGCGTGGCCACAGCCGCCCCCAGGGAGGCAGGCTTCCAGGGCTCTGCCTGGCTCTGCCAGGGGCCCCACTGCATCATGGACACAGAGGAGGCCTCAGCGTGGTTTCTTGTGTGCCCCAGGCCAAGCCAGGCAACTGGGTAGGCCCGTTGCACTCCCTGCCTCTCCCCTCCCTTGCCCTCAACACATGCTCCTTATGACGTGACCTCCGATCCTGCTGCTTGCCAGTGTTCACTATTGCTTCTAGTGCCACCTGCACACCCCCTTGTGTCCAAGTTAAAACAGAAAGGAAACATTCAAGAAAGATGGTGTCCACCCCCCGGTCTGCCTCTCTGTGTCACACTAACTGGCAGCTCCAACCTGGAAACGATTATGCCGACGTGGGTTATGGGCTCAGGGGGCTTTGGCAGCGTTGTGCCTCTACCTGGGGACAATCTGCCCCCTGGAGGCCTGGCCAACCTCAGATCTGCCCAGAAATGGCCAGGCACAGAGGGCGGCTGAGCCTGGCTGAGGGCCGAGCCTCCACCCCATCTGCTCTGGAGGCTCCCATGTGCCTCCCTCGCCCTGAGGCTCCCTGGACAAGTCAGGCCCCTCCAGGAGGCCACTGCGACTGTTCTCTGTGCTTCATGGCCAGGGTCAGCACCGGGAGGGGCCGCGGCCTCAGGCCACCAGGAGGGCAGCCTGCTCTGTCCACAGGCACGGGCACCCTGAGGCTCGTTCCAGTTACTCTGGGCAGTGCCTGGGGGAGAGAGGCCTGCGTGCTCCTGGGTGGCAGCCAGAGTTGGTGGACGCAGAGAAACGGGGCGTTCGGCCATCAGCCCAGAGTGGGGGTGCCTGCGAGATGGGGAGTGTGGCGCCCCCAGGCTGAGCCGAGGGGCCCTGCAGAGGTCCCCCCACAGCTGGAGGAAAGGCCTGGACATCTGTCCTAGTGCCACGTGGCCATGCGCACCTTAGGGTCAGCACACAGTCTGGGGATCCCTGCGGAAATGCCGTGAATTAAAACCGCTGTGACACCGGGGGACCTGAGGCCACAGCAGGAGCCAGCTTGGCCTGGCGGGAAGCCCCGGGTGGCTGCCAACGCGGGCAACAAAGGGCTCACCTTCGCCCGCTGCGCTGGCCCTAGACAGGGGCGTGCTGCCCGCTGCCCCGCGTGGGCTCCGGGGCCAGGCCTTGTTAGGGCCACTGCCCCTGCCCTGCCCTGCCCTGCTCCACTCTGTCAGTAGAGGTCCCCTCGTCCTGCCGCTGGACAAACCCAAGGACGACGGATAGCACCTGCTGGACGCAGTGGTGGCCGTCTCCAGGCAGTGCTCAGTGACGTGGTGTGACGGGCCAGCAAGTGGCCCCTGTCCAAACACCCCCTGCAGGGAAGGACAGCTGCAAAGGCACCACGTGGCCCCCTCAGGTCCCCGCTGTGGCCTAGGGCCGTGGCCTGGGCACTGACGCCACCAGCCACCAGGCTCTGCAGCCGCGCGAGGTGACGCGGACCCAAGGAGGACACGACGGGTCACTGGAGTCACTTCCCAAGTGGGGAAGGGGTCTGGGCCTCACGGCCAGGCTCCAGGCAGAAGGACGGGGCCGGCGGGGGGACACCGTCCTCACAGGGCCCGCGGGGGGACACCTTCCTCACAGGGCCCACGGGGGGACACCGTCCTCACAGGGCCGGCGGGGGGACACCGTCCTCACAGGGCCCGCGGGGGGACACCGTCCTCACAGGGCCCGCGGGGGGACACCGTCCTCACAGGGCCGGCGGGGGGACACCGTCCTCACAGGGCCGGCGGGGGGACACCGTCCTCACAGGGCCCGCGGGGGGACACCGTCCTCACAGGGCCCGCGGGGGGACACCGTCCTCACAGGGCCCGCGGGGGGACACCGTCCTCACAGGGCCGGCGGGGCTCCGCACCCCCCAAGCCTGCTGGGTCCTGGTTCCAGATTCTGAGCCTGGTAAGGGTGACGCCAGCCAGGGCGGGGCTCCCGAGGTCACCGTGACGGCGGATGGTGCCCAGCCCACGTGTCGAAGTCCCCATCTGTCCCACTTCTGAGAACGGGACAGCGTCTTCCAGGAGGTGGTTTAGGTACAGTGAGGCTCAGGGTGGCCTTGGCCATCTGATGGGCCCTCAGAAGAAGGGGAGATGGGGACACAGGGGAGATGGGGACACAGCATCCACCCCAGGACCCCGGTGGGCACAGGAAAGCAGAGGCGTGACCCCAGCCCAGCCAGCGCCCACCTTCAGCCCTGGCGTCTGTTCTCGGTCACGCGCTGAGAGGAGGGCGGCCGTCACAACAGGATGCTCCCACCCAGGAGACAGCCCTGACTCAGGCCGCGACCTGCATCGTGGGGTTTGACAGCCAAAGGGCAGGCTCCAGCTTTATCCCCTGCACCCAGAACAGGGCCCGGCATACAGCAGGCGCTCAGCGAGAACCTCTGACGGCAGGGATGACCACTCGGGCCCCTCCATGAATGAAAACTGAAGACGTGCCCTGGGTTCTCGCAACAGCCCCCAAGAAGGGCCCTGGGGTGGGGCGTGGTGCCCACTGAGTGTCCGCTCCATTCTGCCCCCTCTGCTCTGTGCTGCGGCGGCCTGAGATGCCCCCGCTGGGAGCGCCCACTATGGCCCAGCGCCTGGGGCCTGGCAGTCTTCTCTGGTCTCATAGGCTTCCCGTGGCTGCGGACAGGAGAGGTGCCCCAGCCGCGGGGCGATGGCGTCAGAGGAGCAGGGACTGAAGGCTTCCCTCTCCCCCCTCAACCCTGGGGTGCGACAGGCTCCCCTGAGCCGCGCCAGCCCCAGGTTATTTTTAATCACATGACTACCCAGGGTCTGCGTCGCTCCAACAGTTCAGCTGGGAGCTGCAGCCTGGCAGCGGCTCACCCTGGCAGCGGGACCCCGCGGCAGCTGGTCCTAGGAGCCAGCCCCTTCCCCCAGGGAGGTGCACACCCTCAGGTGGTCTGGTCCCAGCGGCAGATGAGGGTAACTAGGCCTCCAGTGGGGACGCTCCTCAAGGGACTGCCACTGTGGCCAGGTGCTACCCACTAGGGTTGAGACAGGGCACAGCCGAGACCATTGGATGGGCAGCAAGGTGGCGCTTAACTTCGTCCAGTCCATACCCACTCACCATTGTTCACTGTGCACCTAACCAGGTTCTCTCTCCCACCTTAAGAACTATTCAGATTCCCAGAGATGTGGCCCATCCACCTACGCATCCATCCATCCATCCATCCACCCATCCATCCATCCACCTAGCCATTCATCTATCCATCCAACCATCCAACTGTCTGTCCATCCATCATCCACCCATCCATCCATCCATCTTCCCATCCATCCATCCATCCACCCACCCATCCATGCATCCATCCACCTAGCCATTCATCTATCCATCCAACCATCCAACTGTCCATCCAACCATCCATCCAACTGTCTATCCATCCATCCCACCACCCATCCACGCATCCATCCACCTAGCCATTCATCTATCCATCCAACCATCCAACTATCTCTCCATCCATCATCCATCCATCCACCCACTCATCCACCCACCCATCCATCCATCCATCTACCCATCCACCCATCCATCCATCTAGCCATCCATCCATCCATCCAACCCTCCATCCGACACCCATCAGGTGAGTCTTGGGCACAGGTAAAACCAGTACTGATGAAAGACGAGGGAGCTTTCCACCGTGGCTCTGAGACCTGCGTGTGTTTCGTGAGCCCAGTTCCTGGCCTTGAGCCGTCTGCGTCTTCCCAGTCCCCTGTCTGTCCCCCCAGGACTCCAGGGCGGGTCCTGCCACACCGGGGGACCGGGTCCATTCCTGTTTCCCGTCAGGTACCCTCAGCAACAGGCTCCACTAGATACGAACCCTACTGTGGAAATGCGATGATGAGTGCCCGCTGGTCCAGACTGCAAGATGTCCCTCTGTCCCTCTGGCCCCGTGACGGAATTCTAACACCCATGGTCCAGGTCCTCATTCCCATGTCACAGAACACCAAGGGGAACGTCAGTGCAGGCTCAGTGTCACGGCTCAGTGTCACTGAGGGCTCGGATCCAGGAGAGCCGAGGCTCTACTCCACCAAACACCGCGACGGCCGACCCCATCTTCTCCCTTCAGCTCCCGCAAAACCACGGCACGTACAGCAGCTCCCGCCCTTTGCGGGCTGACCTTGATCCTTTCCAGGTGGCCAGTGGTCTGCTGCCCTCGCCCAGCACCGAGCTGGGCCTGGTGTGCAGAGGGTCCCGAGCCGCGGCTCATGGGCCCACAGGCTGCCCTGAAGCCACCGGCAAAACCCAGGGTGGCCCCGTAAGGACATCTCAATGACTGGGCTTCCCCAGGGCTGTGAGGGGACACCCCAGGGCCCAGCTGACGAGGACCCCAGGCCCCAATGGAACGACGCTCTGGCCAGCAGAACGGCTGCACTCTCCAGCTGCTGCTGGCGTTGGTGGCCCCTCCGCCCCGACCACCGCTCATTCCCACGTCAGGAGGGACATGTCCAAGTGGCCCTTAAGTCACTGGCCTGGGAACCCACAGGAGGGCCCTGCCACTTCAGGGCATCTCAGTGTGACTCACTCCCTGTCCCTGGAGGGGACTGTAGAAGGCCAGGTGGGAGAACAGAAAGGGGGCAGGGGATGGAGGGGGGGGTGGGCACCCTGACAGCCCGGGCCCCTGGTTGGGACTGCAGGATGGGCAGGGTCAGTGATATCCGAGTGGGGTGTGGAGGGCACAGCGCACAGAAGGGCAGACACCGTGATGTGCCAGGGGACCCAGAAATCACCACAGGCAACCAGAGAGGGGGAGGTGACCGGCCCGCAACAGGACCCCGGAAAGGCTGGGAGCAGGGGCCAGCGCCGTGTTGCCCACCCCAGGAGGCCAGTCTCCTGCGCTGGAAGGCGCGGTGGGTGGGTGTCAGGCTGCTCCTCTCGGGCAGCTGTCACCAGGAGCCACGCCCCTCCCTGCTGGGGACGCCCTCTCCTACTCAGACCCCAGGGGCCAGCCAGGCTGCTGTGCAGAGCCGCGTCCCTGGCCCAGCCCTCCTCCCTGTCCACTCCCCAGCCTGCAGGAGCCTTCTGAGCAGGTCCCTGCGTGTTGAGGTGACCCCCCTGTGTGCTGCACGTCATCTCCTCCAGGGACTCTGAGGGCGGACAGCACACGGGGAGCTGGCCCTCCCTGACCTCCTGTTGGCCCTGCTGCAGTGAGACTGGACGCTCACCTGCTGCCCTCACTGTGGCTGGCACCTCCCTCCGGGGTCCCTGTCTTCACAGCACCCTCTGTGAGATGCAGGACCACTGACCCCGCTCTCAGGCGACCACCTTAGGAGAGGCCAGCATGGGGGAGGCAGGGGACAGGCATGGTCATCAGCACTGTCCCGCTCTGTGCCATGGTCAGGACAACCAGGGACAGCTGCAGACCTCAGCTCTGGCAGCATGACCCTGAGGCCCCCCAAAGTGCTCTGCACTCAGCACCCCTCTGTGCAGCCTCCCGGGCAGTCTGCCCCTCTCCCCTCCACCCGGTGGACCTCGGACACAGCCATGGCCGCCTCTGTGCTCCCTCCACAGTGCCACCTCAGCCCCGTCCATCTCGGCTGCCCACGCCTGGCACAGTAAATCCTCGAGAAATGTCAGGGGAGGGAGGAGGAGGAGGAGCAGAACTGCCCTCCGTCACCCTGCCCACCCTGCTCCTGGCCAGGAGAACTGGACCGGCCGAAGGGCTGGCCCAGGGCCACACGCAGGGAAGGACTGGCTGGGGCGCCCAGCTCCGGGCTCAGCCCCCCGCACCACAGCCCCTGGGAGGCTCTGCCTGCTCCCAGCGGCTCCTAGCGGCTCCCAGGGCGCCCGCCACGGGCACCACCATGCTCAGCTCTGGCAAGTCCCCATGAGATGCTACTGTCCCAGGCTGCCATGGGGCAAGTCCCGGGTGGGGGCACCCCTGGGCACAAGGCCCACAGACAGAGTGGGCGAGGGAAGAGCGGGCGCCATCTTCCAGAGGAGGGGCTGCTGTCCTGGCCTGGCCTGGCTGATGCCCCGCCGTCTCTGGAGAGGGGCAGAAGAGACCAACCCAGGGTCAGCTCAGCAGCACGCAGCACCCCTGGCCCCAGCCCAGCTGTGCCGGCTCCGCGCAGGTCCGACAGACCCCTTAAGGTAAATATTCTGGAAAGAGGGGTCCTGGGGAACGAGACTGGCCCAGGCTCACCACCCTTCCGGATGCAGGTGCGAGTACGTGACCGTGGGCCCGCATCAGGTATGACGCGCCACCCACAGAGGACAACGGACTGTACGGCCACCTCGATACCGTCCGAGATGACATCCACAGACAACAGGACCTTCCTGGACACCCAAGCAGGACAGTCCTCCCAACTGAGGACGTGGGCAACTGAATGACCTAAGGGTCGGTGTTCCAAGGCTGCCAACGGGAACGAGGCAGGAGGGCCCTAAGAAGGACGGAGGCAGGTCCCCGAGTGGGAGGCAGGCAGTGACACAGAGCGGACACTCAGCAGGGGCTCGGCCCAGGAGAGGCCACCAGCACCCGCCCCGCGCCCGGCGAGGGCAGCTGTGGAGAAGGGGCAGCCTTCTCCCCGGCTGCTGAGCCGAGGCTCGGGGGTGGGTGCGCAGCTGTGCACGCAGACACCTGGCAGTAAGTTCTCAGCAACGCAGGGGACCGAGCCGACTCCCCACTTCAGGCCCTCCCAAGGGGTCCCGGGACGCAGAGGGTCAGAGGCTGCGGTGAGGAGGCGGCAGGAGAGGCGTCCTGGAAGAGGAGCGTGAACTCTGGGTGCCACCGCAGCTGGTGCTGGGTGGGTCTGACCTCCTACACACCTCTGGTGCCGAGGGCGGAACTAAGGGACAAGAGCCACCTCCCAAGCCTGGGCACTGGTGTGACAGCCCAGACAGTCGTCAGCGTATAAAATGCCACAGAGAGACGCCGCAAGGGCCAAAGTGGAAGGGCGACAGAGTCAAAGACATCCAGAAAGGGTCAGGAGGAGGGTGACGGGGAGCAGCAGACCCAGTGGGCAAGGGCAGGGGACGGCCCTGACGCAGACACGCTGGTGACTACACGGCTGGAAAGGCCCAGTGTCGCCCACGCAGGAGAGTTTGAAGGAAGACTTGAAACCCGGCCAACGGTCCACGGTCCACGGGAAGGTGGAGCCCCAGAGGGGACGTCACCGCCCTCAGTGAGTGGAACCTGCCACAGCGCTTGCTCCAAAGCAGGTGCAGCGAAACCCAGGGGCCGGCGGGGAAAGGGGAGAGGTCACCGTGGGCCAGAAGATGCCAACACTGGACTCCGTGGAGCATCTTCCGTCCTGAGACCCTGCCGTGTGGGAATGTCACAGGCAGAGGGCGCCACGCCCACACCACCTGCTGCACACTGCACCTTGGGGTCAGCGGCTCCCCTGCCGTCTCAGGGCCACCGGGGTCGGGGGTCACGAGGGTCGGGGGCCTGCAGCTGGCTGGGGCCACCCTGCATCAGGAGAGGCGGGCATCGCAGCACAGCAGAGCCGGGGCGAGAGCCTGTCCACACACGGCTCCACGGCCCGCACCCCACCCCCATCCAGAGCCAGCCGTCTCACCTGGGGGCACGTGCCCTGGACGTCCAGCCACTACCCACCCTCGCACACAGCTGACCAGGACGCACGGCCCCACCCGCTGACGCAGGGCAGCTTGAGAAGAGCCATCCCAGCCCCAGGGCGCAGGGACCCGGGTCCCCAAGTGCCCCGTGCCGCCCCTGAGCAGCATGGGGGAGGCCCAGGAGGAAGTAGAAAGAGGGTCCTGGGTCCCTGGGCCTCCGTGGCCACCTGACGGGCAGGTGGAGGTGCCTTGGGGGCAGAGCAAGAGGACAAGGTGGAAGGTCCAGGTGCCAGCCTCGTCGGAGGCCCCCAAGGGGCCACACTCCCAGCAAAAGCCGACTGAATGGGGGGCTGGCAAGGGCCGCTGTGGACCTTTAGATGTCACGTGCGGGGGACAGAGAGAGATGTTCAGTCCCCAGGAATTCACAAGTGACCCCAACAGTGACACCCGGTCTGATGACACAGTAACCGCCGCAGACGTGACGATGGCAAGACCCACGAGCCCTCCTCAGCCCGTGCGGGGGCTGCTCCGTGGAGTCCACCACGTGGGGAGAGACCCCGACAGGGCCTGCGCTGCCCGGGCACACACAGGCCTCCGTCCCTCGGCTTTTTCCTGGACAGTACAGCACAGCAAGGCTTCTGTGGGGCCACCAGGCCACCCAGCGGCCATCTAGGTGCACAGGAGGTTCCATGGGGGCTACGAGAAAGCACACCTGTCACCCGGGGATGGAGCGCCTGTGGTCCTGGGGCCCTGGACCGTCCCCTGCAGGCACGAGGACCGACTGAGCGTGCAAGTCCTTGCACCTTTCCTACGTGTGTGCAAACCTCACCTACGATCACCAGCCCGGGTCTGGATCACGGTCCATAGACCAACAGAACTCGACAGTCACAGGGGCTCTTTAGCCCCCCGGAACTGGTCACCAACAGGGACAATGCCACGCCTGCTCTGCACAGCTGTGTCACTCTGTTCAGATCCGGATCCCGCAGGTGACCGGGGCCAACACCACAGTCCTCCCTATTCCACACATGGCATGGGGCGAGAGGACAGGCGGCCAGCAGGGGCTGGGGAGGGGCAGCCGGCTGGGCTGTGGGCAGTTGCTGTGCACAGGGCCAGGCAGGGCATTCTGGGCGAGGGGCAGAACAGGGCTGTGGGGACACCAGGCCCGGTGCCAGAGGTGACAGATTAACAGAAGCCCCGGGCTGTCCATCCTGGGGCTCCGGCAGGACGAGGCCCCTCCCGCCTCACGTGGCCAGCACTGCACAGGACTGTCCACCCCCCTGGCCTCCCTGGCACGCTGAGGCCCAAGCAGGCATGGTTTCTGTCCCCAGCCTGGCAAAGTGACCATAGGCCTTGGATTCAGTTGACCGGGTCAGACGGGCTCTGCTCGGAATCCAGGGCTTCAGAGACTGACCCAGAGGCCGCCCAGCAGGGCCCGGGTCTGCCGGGGGCCTCTCCCTGGCTTCTGCACCCAGCGCCTGCCACCTAGTGGCCAAGAGTGGCACAGCGGCAGGGACACCAAGACGGCGGTAAGGGCCTCAGCCGACCCGGGGCACCAGGCTTCCTGCAGGGCCCCCCCGGGTGCAGATGGACCAACCTTATTCACAGCCCGTGGTGGCGCTCGGTCTCCTGGACCTGGAGTCACCAGCACGTCCGTCCCTCAGGGAGGGAAAGCAGGCACAGCTTCCCAGGAGTCCTGGCCCTGCTGACCTTGTGGGGCTGGAGGTCTGTGTGACCTCGGAGAAGGCGCCTACCCTCTCTGAGCTCCAGGGTCCTCGTTGGTCACAGTGAAGGCAAAGTCCATCACCAGGGTCCAGGGCCACGTCTGCTCCCAGCAGGAAGCAGGCACTGGACACGCCCTTGGCCTCCCCAGAAGCAGGTTCTGGCAGTGGGGCTGGGCACCTCGCCGACCTGGGGCTGGACGCGGTCTTCCCCCCTTCAGCCTGAGAAACGTCCCTTTGGAGATGTCCAGCCTAGAGAGCTCCACTCAGGAGGCTGCCTGGCAGGCCGGGCCCCCTCCAGAGCCCGTGTGGTGCGGTGGACGGGGACGCGAGCTCTGCAGACCGGGAGGAGCCCCCGCAGGCCAGGGTGGACGGTGGCGCACAGCAGGGGTCAGGCCAGGCTGCCCGTCCCCCCCCCCCCCGGAGCCTGAGGCCCTGAGGCCTGCACACCCCTCCAGCCAGGAGGGGGCCCCCACAGCTTCTCAGACTCGTCTCTCGCCCCAGAGTCTGGGCAGGTGCTGGGCAGCAGGGCTGGGCCTCGGCCTTTGCTCTGCCCTGACAGGGAGGAGGGAGGAGGGAGGAGGGAGGAGGGAGGAGGGAGGAGGGAGGAGGGAGGAGGGAGGAGGGAGGAGGGAGGAGGGAGGAGGGAGGAGGGAGGAGGGGGGAGGGCTGGACCCCGCTCACAGGGAGCCCTGTGTACAGCCCGCTGCTCCCCACTTGGGCCCCTCTGCTGGCCCCCACTCCTCTGCACCTGCTCCCTGCCAGGGAGGCAGAGTGACGCAGCGCGGTGCCCAGTGGCAGCTGCCCCTTCCCTGTGGGTTGTGACTCAGGCCCGCCTCTGCCACTCATGGGCTGTGTGACCGGAACAAGGCACCTGCCCTCTCTGAGCCCAAGTTTCTTCATGTGGCAAAGAGGAAACCAACCAGCCTCCAACGGGGGCCGGTGACAGCCCATCCCCACGGACACTGTTCATCAAGCACCTACTATGCGCAAGGGTCAAGCATCTGACTGTCCTTGAGACAGGCTGGACGAGGGCAAGTACCTCATGTTCAGGAAGGAGAAACCGAGGCACAGAGGCGGGGAGGGCGACTGACCAAGGAGTGTCCTGGGGGCCGGGTGAGGCCCTGCATCCGGCATGGGCAGCAGGAGCTGGACATCGTCCTGACTGCCACATGCTCGTGGTGCCCACGGGTGGCTTGGCCAGGGCGGGTCGCAGCGCTCCTGAGAGGACGTGGGGGCTACGGAGGGGCCTGAGCTCTGGCCACATGTGCAGGGACACGGTGGGCCTGGCCACTTGTGGACCCTGAACCACCTCGGCCATCTCCAACAGAGGACAGCGCAGGGACGGGGCGGCTGGCAAGGAGCCAGGCCCAGGCAAGGGGGCGGGAGGGTCAGCGAGAGGGCAGGGCAGCAGCACTTGGTCTCCGCCCACTCAGAGCTTTGCCCGCCCTCTGGGCAGACCCTCGCGGCCCAGGCACAGTCCGCGTGCCCTGAGTGGACTGCCGGGCCCTCTGAGGATGAGCAGGTGATCCAGGACTGGACAGGGGCCAGGGTCAGGGTGGGCGGATGATTCAAAGCCCCCAGCGAGACTCAGTCCTGGACATCTTCTCACAACGACGGGGAGGAGAGGCTCTGTTGTCACTGACATTGGCCTGGTGCCTCTGGTGGGCACCTCCACGTGGCCGGGGAAACCTGGCTGGTGCAGAGAATCCCAGGAAAGAGGGGGAAAGCGTCCCTAAGCTCCGTGAGCACCTGGATGTAGCCATACCTGAAGCTGTCGATTCTGATTGAAAAGCCACTAATCCCCCTTTGGCTTCAGCCAGACGAGGCGTGATCTGCCGTTTGTAACCCAGAGGCCTGACTGACGCAGAAGGAGGCAGGCTCTGGGCCGGAGAGAGGTCTGGGAACTGCCAGGCCCGGTTCCCAGGTGTGAGGGCTGGTCTTCACCCAGAGCGTCATGGTCCCCCCCGGCACCCTTCATGCCCAACACCCAGGCTGCTCCAAAAAGCAAGGGGAGGAGAGGAGGTGTGGACAGAGGCCTCTGTGGGATGGGAAGCAGCCAGGCCACTGTGCAGGAGGACTGTGGCAGAGGCCGCCAGCGGCCCACTCCCACTCTGTCCTCCACGTCTCCCTTAATGGCAGAGTGCCTGGAACAGAATCCACAATGCCGAGCCTGCCTTTAGGTTATGCTATGGCCGATAAGTCCCAGCCGGAAGCCTAGTGGACCACACGCGTGTCCTTAAGACTAGGGGGCGTTCTTTTGCCTCTTCCTCCCTCCTCTACTGGAATGTAGACATGATGACTGGAGTGTAAGCAGCCACCTTGAACCATGAGGTAGTCGATTAAGGATGTTGGAGTAGCAAGAATGAAGAAACTAGGTCCCTGTGCGTTTGATGTCCCCAGAGCAGCTCGGGATTCCCTTGTCTGTCTTTAATACAACGGGAACGAGCTGCTCTCTTGAGCCGTGGCTCTCCATTGTTTTCCTTTCTTTCTGAGATGAACTTGAGCTGAACAGGAGGAGCCGGAGGCGCTGTGTTGCTGTAGCCATGGGGACGGGGACGCAGAGGGGCAACCGTCTCTCCAAGACGGAACACCTGGTTCCCACATGAACCCGAGAGCGTGCTGAGCCTACAGTGGCGATCCCTCCAACTCCGCCAGCCCTGGTCCAGGTCACACAAGAGCCCTCCTCGGCCGCAGCAGCAGAGGCTGCCCTGGAGACGGAGCCCGGGGGCGGGCGGGCAGCGGGCAGCGGCCGCTCCTGCCGAGACCTACCTGCCGCGCCTTTGTTCCTAACAAGTCCAGTGAGTTTCTCTGATTTTAGTGGCGATGCTTCTGTTCCAATCAGGGATGGTTCTGGAGAAGTGGGCTGCGGGGAGCGTTCTTGGCACACAAGTGACAAGCCACCTCTACACGGCAGACGGCGGTGATTGTGACCACCCTGATTCTAAATCTGGGTCGGGCTGGGTGGCGCCTCAGCCACAGGCGCCGTCGCGGCTCCAAGGCACAGGAGCTTGCAGCCGGCCTACTGTGTGCCGGGGGGGACATGGCCCCGTGTCGGGCAGGACTGGGGAGGACCACCCAGCCCACACGGGGCCAGGCAGGGGACGAGCGCATGGACGCGACCTTGCTCTTTCCTGCTGTGTCTAAGAGGCGCCAGGCTGGGGCTCACACTCTGGGACAGAGACTCCAGAACGTGGGGAGGTCCGACCCCTGGGGACCGTGGGCGGGGGTGTCCTGCTCCCAGGTGGGCACGTGACAAGCCCCACCTGGGACACCCACGCCGCACCCCAGGGGCAGACCTGATGGGTGAGAGCAGGGCCCCAGCGGGGAGCGTGAGTCTCGGGAGGAGCCTGGCACGCACACGGCGGGGGACACTGGGGCCTCGAAGCCGGGGGGAGCCGGGCACGAGGGGCCGCGCCACGTGGTCCCAGCAAGTGTGGATCTGGGTCCCGCTGCCTGTCCAAGGGGGACAGGGCCCCGCAGCCGCGGATCTCCACTGAGCGCAGCCTGTGCATGGGGCCCACAGCCTGTGACGGGGACTGGGGCCCAGCAGAGGTGTGCCACCAGGGTGGGCAGGAGGGGCCGTTCCTGGTCTCGGGGCCTCACGGGTCCGCTGGGCGGCACGTGGCTGGAGCCGCGCGGGTCTACTGAACGGCCGAGGAAGGGAGTGGCCCTCTGCGGGTGGCTTCCGGCTGGCCTCTTGGTTCAGAGAAACAGGCTGCGTGGGAAGACCCCGGGCAACGGGGAGCGGGCAGGAGAGGGGACGGCAGCGGCTGCAGGGCGGGTGGGCTCAGCTGTCTCTGGGTTTCGAGGTGAGCGTCCTGTGCCTGAGAAGAGGGGCTGTGCCCG
Organism: Callospermophilus lateralis; assembly: GCF_048772815.1. Taxonomy (NCBI): domain Eukaryota; kingdom Metazoa; phylum Chordata; class Mammalia; order Rodentia; family Sciuridae; genus Callospermophilus; species Callospermophilus lateralis. The sequence goes on from NC_135306.1 coordinate 208,493,586, forward strand.
GCCCTGCACGGCCCTGAGCATCCCCTCTGCTGTGCCCTGTCCCTTCCACTGGGGCCAAACAGCTGGATGAACCTCGAGCCTAGGCCAGGCCCTGCAAATGGACCCTCAGACCCAGAGCAGACGGCTCGTGTTCCCTGAGTAGCGGCTACGGAGCCACCTCCGGCGGCACGGGGCAGTCCAGAGAGTGACCAGGAGGGGGCGGCCGACGCGGGGAGGAGTGGGCAGAGGAGGGGAGACAGAGGGCTCCCAGGCCAGTGCTGGCCACAGGCGAAGGAGGAGCAGCTGCCTGAGCGGCATGTGACTGGCACCCGGACAGGGCCACGCAGGCTGGACGGGCCGTGGGGCTTCAGGGGGTGTCCCTGTGGGCAAGGCACACTCGGCCACACTTGGGGACGCTGCGGGCACCTGCCTCTCCCTGCAGGTCCCTGGGTACAGTGAACTCCGTGAAGACGGGGACTTGGGAACTGTGTCCCAAGAGATTCCCGTGCCTCCACAGGGCCACCAGAGTCCTGGCCAGGCCCCGCACAGCAGGCAGTGACCACCTACAGGTGCTGCACAGTGCCCAGAGAGGACAAGAGAATCCCCAGGTCACTCAGTCAAGCCAGGGTCCCCACCCAGTCGAGCCAGGAACCTGTAAGCAGTTCTGTCCCCGTGAGAACCCTCCCTGCAGGTGGACGGGCACCACGTGCCCATAGGCAGAGCCACCGGCCCGCAGTTCATGGGACACGAGCCCCAGGCAGACTTGCAGAGCCCGGGGAGTCCACGACTGCCCAGGTCAGCCCTGAGCAAGGCCCTGGCTGGGCCCAGGACCCACCCATGCAAGGCCACGTCTGAGCAGCCTTCCTCCCTCCTGCCAGGCTGGGCGCCAGGTCATGCCAAGCTGCTGCCCAGAGTCCCCTCCAGATGGGCACATGTCCCTGGCCCCTGAAGGGGCTGCACCGGGCGGTCCAGGGCTCCGGGTAGCCTCTGCTGTTCCCTGCGTGTGACCTGGTGGCAGGCTGTCCTCTCTGGGCCCTGGTAAGCTGGCGGGGGCTGACCAGGGGTGAGCAGTGAGCGGCCAGGACCCCAGCAGGTCCCTGCAGCGGGTGGTGGCCCCTGAGGCCCTGTGGCTGGCGTAAGTAGGGCAGCCCAATCCACGCGGCTGCGCTGTTGAGGTCACTGTCCTCCTTTGCTCTGGGAAGTGTCCCCGTTTGGAGGATAAATGATACGGTCACCCTGACAATCGGCTCCTTCTAGGACCAGCCACGAGAGCAGCCGGAGCTTCAGGAACAGGAACTAGGTCAGGCCGCCGCTGGGCCCTGTATCTGTGCCACAAATCAAGGACAGAGTGGCCCTGGTGGCCCGGGAGCCGCTGCACCTGGGCTGTGTTCCACGGACGCCCTGTGCCCGGGCCGCGCGGCCCCCCAGGGCACCCACAGCGGCACCAGCAGGCCCCCCCACTCACGTGCCTGCTGTGTGCCCCCGGGCTGGGCATCGACGTGCGCAGGCGCCTGTCCGGGCACAGCCATCTCAGCCGGAACCCGGTGACACGGGGTCTCCACGCGGCGTGGGGAGGGGCAAGCCACTCACGGGTCCTGCCGATGCGGAGCTGGGAGCCCGAGCAGAGCGGGAGTCCACCCTCACCTCCATCCCTGGCTGCATCCAGGCTATGCAGGAGGACCACGTGGCAGGCATGGCCTCCCGGAGGGGCGCAGCAGCTGGACTTGTGACCTGAGCCCTCCTCCCTGGCTCGCCTTGAGGCTGGGGGTGGACATCCTTCCCAGGGGGGTGTGGGTCAGATGAGGTGCTGGCCCAGGGAAGGACACAGGGCGGGACACAGCCAGCACCCGGGAGACCTGCAGGCGCCCTGTGCCCAGGAGCCGGCTCACGCGGGGCCGGGGGGCACTCCCCAGGCCTGATGCGGGAGGGACCGTCCTGGGGACCTGGGTCTCCATGGCGAGGTCCGGGGACTGTAGAGTCGGAATCTTCCAGATGCAGGCAAAGGGCACATCTGCATCTTGGCCAACGAGTGGGGCCTGACCAGGGACGTTGACGGGTCAGGAACGTGGGTGGAGCAGCCGCTCGGGTTGGGGGACGTCCTGGCCATGGCTCCCCAGGATGAATGCCGGGACCTCACCTGGGGCCTGGAGCAGGGAAGGGGCGCCCGAGCTCCCAGGAGAGGCTGGTGCCCAGCCAGGTCCAGCCCGTCCAGCCCGTGCCGGCTGCCTGTGACCACCCCGCAGGGCCATGGGCTGCAAGTGGGCTCTGTCTTCACCAGCTGCAGGGTGCTGAGCCCCTGGAGGGGCGGGGAGAGGCGCCCAGACCTGGGGACGGCACGGTGCTCCTGTGGAGAGAGGAGCCTGCGCTGGGCAGCCCCTGGCCAGCGGCTCACAGAACGCATGTCCTACGCAGGTGACAGGCAGCCTGACACCAGGAGGCCCCTCACAGCAAAACCCAGAGACGACCACGGTGTGCCAAGAGCCGGGGTGAGGACGGTGGCAGCCCGGGGGCGAGTTTGGAAGGACGTCTTTCCGTGACATGGTGTCTTTTGCGGAGCAGACGGGGGTTTGCAGTTCACGGGGCAAACTCCACTTCAGGGTGTTGATGCTCAAGAAAGAGCGGAAACTCCACGGCAGGGGTGTCTCGGCGGCCCACGCAGCGCAAAGCCGCTCGCCTCGCGGCTGGCCAGGAGAGAGACAGGCCAGTGCCCTGCAGGGACATGCCCTCCCGACCAAGGCCTCCCCAGGTCCACCTCGGAGCCAGAGCAGAGAGGACCAGACGCTCCTTGTAGAATAACGGTCACTTCATAAAGTGACTCTTTCTCCAAAGAAGAGACAGGAGGGGCCCATGGGCACGTGAAGAGGTGCCACCTGGTTTGTCCCGGCAGGTGCCCTGAGACCACCTCCCATGCCCATGCGTGAGGTGGAATCGAGCGCTGCCCGGCTGGGAGGAGTCGCGCCCTTGTGCCCTGTGGGCTTGGCACAGGCCCTGGGACCTGGCAGCGCCCCCCTTGGCATAAGCCAGAGGACACACGGGGTTCAACAAAACAAGTGCAGGAATGTCCCAGCAGCCAGCAGCACCTAGTGACTGACGGATGGACAGATAAGGGGTGGTCCACATGGAAAGGACCTGGCAGGACAGAGTCGAGTCCAGACAGCTGCTGCAGTGGGCACGACCCTCCGTGGGCACGGCCACTCACAAGTCCACACCCTAGACCCCGTCACGGAGTGTCCAGGACAGGGAACCCACAAGGAGGACCGCAGGGCGGGGGTGGGGCCCGCGTGGAATGACGCAGTGGTGACGTTGACGCAACCTGCGGGTCCTCCAGAAGCCACCGCGGCGTGGTCCCCGAGGGGCGGATCTTTGCTGTGGGCATGATCGTGTCCTGATTAAGATGACCACGAGGTGGTGTCACAGCCCATGTCCCTCAGCACTCAGAACCCATCAGACTGGACAGAGGGTGACCATCAGTCCCGACTGGACGAGCCACTGAAGCTTCTGGGAGCCATGGGCCAAAGAGGACAGCAGGACACATCTGCGGCGGTGCCAGGAGCCTCCCTGGGTGGGGGAGCCAGGTTCCCACACCTGCAGACCCTGGCTGGACTCAGGGCTGACGTCTCGCTCCCGGGGTGCCCGTGAGGCGGTCTGGAGGTAGCGGGACTCCCCATCGCCTCAGCCTGCTCCGCGATGCGGGGCCCACTCCCCAGCGCGGCCCTGAAGCCAATGTTTATTCATAGTCCCCAAATCTGCTGCCACCGCCTGTTTCAGAAGAGCCCAAAACAACACTCCATTCAGCCACAGAGCTCCACGTGACGGCTTCCGCGGCCAAAGTGAGCCCCGCACGGGAGGGGGCGGCTCCCGCCTCCGCCCAGCCAGAGGGCTCCTGTCCCTGGCTCGCTGTCCCCCAGCGGGTGCCCAGCAAAGGCCCGTCCTCACCGACTGCTGTCTGACAGAGGGCACCGGCAGGGCCACCTGCGTGTCCAGAGCACTGGCTCCCTCTGCTCAGGGCAGGTGGGCGGCCTCCCAGGACACTCCAGCGTCCACACACAGCCAGGAGGACGGTGCCACCGTCCCCACGCGGGGCTCCCAGCTCGGCGCAGGCCACCACCTCCACCCTGCCACCCCAGGGGGACGAGCGCCGTGGTTCATGAGGTGTCCCCAAAAGCCCAGGTGTGACACAAGGCAAGGACTGCGTCATGAGAGCTCCAACAACCAGTGGGTTAACCGCTGACGTGGACTCGCCCACCGCACCTGTGGGCAGGAGGGGCGTGGCTGGAGGACCTGGCCACTGGGCGTGCCCTTGGGTCTCTGCTTTGTCCCTGGTGGGTGGAGTGGCCTCCCTCCCTCTGCTTCCTGGAGCCCCGTCCTGCTGCCCCCGCCCACGCCCTTCCTCCTCGATGGTCGGCCTGACCTAGGCTCAGAGCTGCGGGGTCGGCCGGCCACGGACTGGACCCCAGATGAGGGCCAGAGTGCACCCTTCCTCCTCCGGCTGTCCGTCAGGTCTTCTGGTCACCGTGATGAAAGCTCACTGGGGACACGGACAGCCTGTCCCAGAGCATCGGCACGCGCCCTGCCTGGCTGGCGGTTCAGACTACAGCTTGAAGGACACGTGGTAGGGTTTGAAATGGCAGAGAGCACCCCACGCCAGGCCCACTGCGCCCACCAAGTCACCTGCACAGTCCCCCCACCCCTTCTAGCCACGCACTCCCCCTCCCCCTGCCTCCCCCCACCTGCCCACGCATTTCCTCTGGGCTGTCCCTGGGTGACACCTGTGGGCAGGCTGCCCCTCCTGGGCCGTGCTCTCAGAGGGCAGCAGCCTCGGTCAGCACACCTCATTGGACAGGTCCTCCCTGTGGTCCCCGACTGCTCCATGAACAGAGGACACCTGCCGCCGACTCAGCAAACACGGGGAAAGCTGCTTAGGACACAGACTCCAGGGTCCACTGCAGACGCGGCCTCGCTGGGCCGAGGGAAGCCCTGGCATCAGGCCACTTTCCCCGACCCGGGTGCAGGGCCAGCCCTAATGTCACAGCAGGTGAGGCTTGCTGGTCACGCAGCAAGGAGGTGGTGGGGGCTGTGGCACCTGAGCCCGGGGCCTGAGGCCAGAGACATGGACACTGATGTCCACCTTCCTGTGGAGGGGACCTCAGCTGTTCCCCAGGACAGAGTGAGCCTGGAGGCTGAGCCCAGGTGGCTTCCAGAGGCTAGTGGGCTGGAGAGGACAGTCTTGGCTCAGAGGGGACAGTCACCGCCCTCAACTCAGACCACGCAACAGCCCACTGGGTGCTGTGGGGAGGGAAGCCACCTCAGTGTCACCACGTGTGAAGCAAGTGCCACACGGAACCTCTTCACCTCCGTCACGGACTGAACTGTGTCCCCGGGCTCCTACGCCAAGGCCCTGTCCCTGGTGGTCCTTCAGGAAGTCATTGGATTAAACGAGGTCACAAGGGCAGGACCTTAAATATGGGGACTGGCGAGGCCACAAGCGAGGGGTGTGTGTGCCCAGGGGAGGGGTGGAGCGAGCACCCAGAGGGCCAGGAGGAGGCCTCCGGGAACCACTGTCCAGCCCTCCAGCAGCACCTCCGTCCTCCAGAGGGGGAAGAAACGCTGGCCGCTCAAGGGGGACCCCTCTGTGCAGGGTGCTGTGCTACGGCCACCCAGCTGACGCACGCGGCTCTCCTGCCCGCAGGCCTGTCCCCAGCCAGTGAGAGTGGCCCTGTCGTGCCCTTCCCCCTGCAGACACGGTGTCGTATGGCGGGAGAAGGGCAGGGCTGGTGCCCAGCATCACCAGGTTGCCGTGGTAACCCAGAGTAGGCCACCCGGCCGCTGGGAGGGGGCGGGGAGAGGTCCCAGGCAAAGCCAAAGACGGTGCCTCCAGGGACCTCAAGGCACAGACCCGGCAGGGTTCTATTTTGGGGAAAACCCAGGCATGGAAACCGGCATTTAAACCCCAGCAGCTGCGGAGAGGCACACGCGCCCCCCCCGCCCCCCCGCAGCGCGGGCCTCTGAATAAACGGTGTCAAGGAAGAAGGGGCGGAGCTGGCCGCTGCCAGGGATGCGGCGGCAGGCGGGAAGGGCCGCCCATGTTTGTCCCGTCCGTGGGGAAGAGCTGGTGACTCCCTGGGCGGCTGGTTTTGCTGCTTATTAATATTTTAGGTCACGGTTGAGCGACAGAGCCATTTGCTGAATTCCGAATGCTCTGAAGACAACAGAGCCCTTCTATTTTGGAAGAACGGCCAAGCCGCCGTGGCGCCTTGCAGAGGGCGGCCTGCAGGGGGACTGACAGAGGGTCCCCTGGAGGGCTGACCGCCTGGCCCGGCCCTGAGGCTCCAGCCAGAGCCCCTGGGGAGGGGTACCGTTCCTGCCCCTTCTGTCTCCCTGGGGAGGCACCCACTGGGGTGAAAGGGGGTCACGGCACTGTCCCCTCTGACCTTCAACGAGCCTGGACGCCCCTTCTCCCTGCAGAAGGGATCACTATGGCTAAGGCACAGAGAGGTCCTGCTGGTCACAGCACCTACCTCCTCGGCAGGCTGCCCTCCCTCGGACTGACCAGGTCAGGCCAGCATATTCCTATGTGTCCCCACCCACAGCGAGTGGTCCAGGCTGGGCTCGTGCCTGACCCACTAGGCACTAGGGCTAACCCCAGGGCTTCTGCCGAGCTAGGAGTCGGCCAAGCTATTCTCTCTTTCTACTGGACTTGGACCCTGAGGACATAAGGCCTGGAGATGCCAGGGGACACCTAGGGGTGCACTGGACAGAGGATAAAGCCATGTGGGGGAATCGGTGCCCAGAGATGGAAAGAAAGTTCCCTGGGGTCATCACTGGAGCATCTGGACTTAGCTGTGCCTGAGGCCGGACAACCCTAGACTTTCCAATTATGTGAATTTATGAATTAAAGATTTTCTGTGTGAACTGGGGTTGGAGGAGGCTCTCCGACCGAGAGAGCGCGAATGACCGGGGCGGCCCCTGGGTTGGAGGGGGCAGGGAGGCAGAGCAGCTGGAGGTCCAGCCTCAGTGCCCGCTCTGCACCAGCTGGTGTTGGACCCTCAACAGCCACCAGCCCAGGATTCCCCCCCTGAGAAGCCCAGGCCTGGCCCCTGACGAGGGTGTTGTCATGATCTGGGAACCGCGAGTCGGCTGAGGGTCTCCGTGTCCGGGAGTGCTGTCACCTGCACTTAGCCCTAAGCGGCTTTCCCTGTCTTCCCACAGGCGGTCCCTTCCCCTCCTCACCGCTCCCCCAGGAAGTGACCTAGAGTCGCTTGGCAGGACAGGCTGAACCGTGGAGGGTGTTCTCCAGTGCCCGCCCTCTCCCCGGTTCTGTGGTTCCGCAGACGGCAGCCAGGCGCAGGCAGGCCCGTGGTCAGCAGCCCTGGGGCCCGTGGGGCCCAGACACATGCACAAGGCATCCAATTCTCCGGGTCCCTGTTTCCTTTTGTGCAAAACAGTAACGACGATGCTCAGCTAGTGGGGCTGCTCCGGGGCCAGAGGAGCTCCTGAGAATGCCTGGCGCAGGACGGTTGGGTCAGTGGGGGCTGGGATCACTGTCACCACGTGGCAAGACAGACCTGGTGTGTGCACAAGCCCCCGGAACCCCACGATACCCTCCCAGCACACAGAGTCCTCCAGCCAGGCAGCCCTCAACCCTGGGAGACCTGGCTGTCGAACCAAGGCAGGGCCACAGGAGGGGAGGTGGCTCAGCCGGCCCCAGGACCTCCATTCGCTGTCACTCTGTAAGTCATTTCTGGAGGGAGCACTTCACTTCCAACTGCCCGCTCCCCAGCAGACACAGGGCTCATGTTAGGCTCTGTGAGAAGAGGCAGTGGACCAACTAGAGCTGGCCCTGCTGCCCGTGGCGGGCCGCAGCGCCCACACCTGCCTCTCCAGCCACGAAGGGATTTGCAGACACACGCCTGCCCGGGACAGTGTGGGTCCCAGGGAAAGGCCAGCCACAGCAGGGGACAGGCAAACGTGCCTCACTGACACAGGCACCCCTCCAGAGCACTCAGACACTGACCACAGCCATCAAGAAGCAGATCGCTGCCCCAGGAAAAACGGGCAGAGACCGGACCTGGTGGAGGGCAGGCACAGGTGAGCCACGAGCACCCAGACGGCCCCAGGGGGCTGAGCGAGGGACGGCGGGGCAGCGGACGTGAGACCACTTGGCCCACCGCCAGAGTAGCAGGGGTCATCACGCTGGGGAGTCAGACTTGATTGGCATCATTCCTCTGTCATGTCCTTTAAATCCTGGTCACCATGACCAGCATCGACAACACCATCATCACTACCACCTGACCATGATCTCCATCACCAGCACGATCACCCTCATCATCACCAACACCACCACCATCTTCACCACCATCTTCACCACCATCATCATCACCACCATCATCACCATCACCACCACCATCACCATCATCTTCACCACCATCACCATCACCATCATCATCACCACCATCATCACCATCTTCACCACCATCATCACCACCACCATCACCATCATCACCATCACCACCACCATCACCATCATCTTCACCACCATCACCATCACCATCATCATCACCACCATCATCACCATCACCACCACCATCATCACCACCATCACCATCACCATCATCATCATCACCATCATCTTCACCACCATCACCACCATCTTCACCACCATCATCACCACCACCATCACCATCATCACCACCATCACCACCATCATCATCATCATCACCATCATCTTCACCACCATCATCATCATCACCATCATCTTCACCACCATCACCATCACCATCATCATCACCACCATCATCACCATCACCACCACCATCATCACCATCATCACCCTCATCATCACCAAAACCACCACCATCTTCACCACCATCACCACCATCACCACCATCATCATCACCACTATCACCATCATCATCACCATCATCATCACCATCACCATCATCATCACCATCACCATCATCATCACCACCACCATCATCATCATCACTATCACCATCATCATCACTATCACCATCATCATCACTATCACCATCATCATCACCATCATCACCATCATCATCACCACCATCACCACCATCACCATCATCATCACCACCACCATCACCACCACCATCACCATCACCACCATCATCACCCCCACCATCACCACCACTACCAACACAACCACCATCATCATCATTATCACCATCATGATCACCACCATCACCATCACCACTACCATCACCACCACCATCACATCACCCTCACTATCCCCACCATCACTCCCACCACTACTACCATCACCATCACCACCATCATCACCCCACCATCATCATCATCACCATCATATTACCAACACCACCACCATCATCATCACCATCATCATCATCATCGCCACCATCACCATCACCATAACCACCACCATAATATCACCCTCACCATCACCACCATCACTACCAACACCACCACCACCACCACCATCACCATGACCTCCATCACCATCATCATCACCACCATCACCATCATCATCACCACCATCTTCACCATCATCACCATCACCATCATCATCACCACCATCACCACCAACACCAACACCACCAACACCACCACCATGACCTCCATCACACCACATCACCATGACCTCCCCACCACTATCCTCACTGTCATCCTCACCACCCCGTCCACCGGAAGAATCCCCACCCATCCCCAGCAGCAGCAGCAGCACTGTGACCACGGGCACCACCCCAGAATGACCACTGACATCACCACCACCACTCGTGGCTCTAGGAACCCCTCCTCCCCTCTCGCCAGGGGTCACAGGCCCGAGGTGGTCCTCACAGTGAACCGGCAGTGGAGCGAGGCAGTTGACACCCAGTGTCCCTGGTCTGGGACCTTGCCATCTTCTCGGGGTCAGCAGGGAGCCCTGCCCCTGGTTTCCACTTACACACGAGACGCAGCACTGAAACACCACACTTATGCCGCGGTTTCTCACTAACGGACTCGTGGCCAGACCCAGGGGGGGATCTGGAGGTCTCCCCAAGTTCCTAATTCAAGGTCCATCCCTGGGGACGCCCCAATTTCAGCTCAGCTTGCCGAGTTCTTAGGACGAAGTGTGGACGGTCACCTGCCCATCCTCCTTGATGACAGAAGAGGACACCGTGCCTTGGAAGAGGGAGGCAGCGAGCCTCGGTGGCCAGTGGGCATGGCCATGATTCCCCTCCTTGCTGGCCACAGCACCCCGTTCTTCCCGGACACTGCCACGACGCAGCTAGACAGGCCAGCATCAGGGTCCCCTGACCAACACAGAGGGCTTCTGCCAGGAAGGTAAAGGGCCTCTGGGCAGGCCCTTGGTGGTGAGGGTGATGTGATGGTGGTGTCCCTCGGGAGGGAGCTTCGCCTCGGGCTGCAGCACTATCCCCTGCCCGAGAGCCCAGCCAGGGGCCACGTGGCCCAGGCCACACAACAGGCCTCACAAGGAACATCACGGCGACGTGCACAAGTGGGCTGGAGCCCTCATGCTCTGCTGGACAGAGGCAGGGGTCCTAAGGCTATGAGAGGGCAGGACCCGTGGTGGAAGGGCCTGGGCCCCAGCAGCAGGTGGAGCAGAGCACAGCCGTCCAGGAGACGCCATGCTGGTGGTTACCAGGCAGGAAGAGATGTGCAGCTGTGGGCCTACTTGTTACAGCAGCTGACGTGTGCTGCCTGATACGCACCAGTGCCAACACAGAGAGCAAGTGCGTCCTGTCTGAGGAGCCTGCGCTCAGGGTCCCGGAGGAACCCAGGCACAGCACTAGCTAGCAGCTCCGGAGCTCCGCCTTCCGGGGGCACCCTCGATGGCCCAGCGCCAGGGTCACATGCGGCTCCTTGCTGCCAACCCACGGGTTGCCGTGTGCAGAGACGGGTGTTTTACACAGGGCACTGCCCTCTCTCAGGCATGGAAAAATGGAATCTACGGTCAGGCTCTTCCCCGGCCCCTGAACAGGTCATCTTGGGCCTTTAGGTTTCAGACAAAGGAATCCACCAGGGCTGCCCAACAACCGCGCGGGGGGACAAACTCAGACAGCTGACCCGGGAACGGACGGGTCTCTCCACCTATCCACGGTGGCAGGTGGACATGAGATCAGAGGCGGTCAGGCTCTGGTCACTACGCTAGCCACTCTGTGAGGGAGGCTGCCCAGACCACACAGGGCTGAGCGCAGCGTCAGCAGTTACGAAAAAGTCACAGCGCAGCGCGGTGTCCCCCGCCCACCTCCTCCACTGCCGAGTCGGGGCTGCGGTGCCACACGGTCAGAAGGGATGATGCGCAGGGAACCACCAGGTGTCACAAACACCTGCTTCCCAGGAAATCGGAGCAGCCGGGCAGGCGAGCCCTCACCTCCCGCTGTCCACGGAACCGAGCGGACCCTGCGGAATTCGACCCACTCGCCACACAGGGCCTCCACTCACTTTGCAGATGGTGCCCAGCTGCTGACCACTGTCACTAGGCGGGAAGAACGCAGCTGTCCTGCCTCGGGCAGAGGCCTTGCCCGGCCACGACCTCACGGGCTCCTGGTGTCCACTCATTCACCCCGGTTCAGGGTTCCTGGGCACCTGACGGCTCACTTTCCACGTACAAAGCCCCGCGGTGGTCTGCACGGAGGGCAGCGCTCCCCAGGGCCTGCACAGGCCAGCCTCGTGGAAGGACACAGCCAGATGGGAATGTGGAAGGGGACCCTGTACCACCTTTGGGATATTTGTAGGGTCTGCCAACTTCCAATGTCAAAGAAAGCCACCCAAAGCACTGACCAGGAAAGAAAAGAGTTGGAAAAACTGGACTTTAAAACTCAAAACTTCCACTCATTAAAAGGCACATTAGGAAACCAAAAGGTGAACCGCGGACGGGAAGGTACCAGCAGCTTGTCTCTGACAAAGGACTGAGACGCAGAAAATGAACAAGAGGACTACAGACCAGGACGAGACGGAGAACACTCCAGTCACAGATGGACAGGCTCTCCCCAGACTGCCCAGACGAGGTCACGCTGTGGCAAACCAGCTGCACACAACACTCAGCGACAATGGTCATCAGAAAATGCATGTGACACCCACAGTAAGATGCCACTTCCCACCATCAGAATGGCTGACGTTAGAGACTGATGTGCCCATGGTGGATGACAGGCGAAGCAGCGGGAGCTCCTGCAGCCCGAGCATGCACCAGGCGGCATAGTGGCTTGGAGGACCTTGTGGCAGTGTCCTATGAGGTTGAGCATGCTCTGCCCCGGCCACTGTGCACCTAGAGAGGTGAATCCCCTTGTCCATAGAAAGATGTGCACAAAATCATTCCTGCAGCTTTGCTTGACATTAGGTAAATGCCAGTGTCCATTACCAGGAGGGCAAACGCACAGGCTGCGGGACTCGGCAGTGAACAAGCAGACTACTGGGGCCCGCGACCAGGGGGCCGAGGACCCGGCACTGGGCTGAGTGGAAGAGGTCAGGCCCACATGTACAGCTGTGGGGTGCCATCCCGGTGACCTCCAGCAAGAGGCAGCACTCTGTGGTGGCAGGGTCCAGGGAGCTGCCCAGGAGGGGTGTGTAACATGGCTGGCCACACCAGGGTGGGGACACCCCACCCCCCCGGCAGCTGGAGGCACAGACAGTTGTCCAAGCACACAGAGCCTCTGCACAGTGTGCTCTTACTGTATACAGTCACACTAAGTCACCAAAAGACGGTGACAGTCCACAGGCTCAGCAGCCCGGGGCCAGCAGTACCCGAGCTGCCAACAGGCCTCCCTCCCGCCCTGCGTCCAGCTCAGACTCCAGCTCCTGTGGGCGCTGCGCTGCTGCCCTCACCCACCCAGGGCCAGCCTGCTGTGGGACGGAGGCCCTCCACCGTGGGACAGCTGCCCGTCCAGGTGCTGCAATGGCACCGCCCCACCCCAGGCTGCTCGGGTCCTACCCGGCACCGGCACCTTAGGGCACCAGGGCACCCAGGTTTCCAGTGGAATTGCGGCTGCTGATCGGGTCCCCGGACCTGGATTGTCTGGGTGGCCCCCTGATGTCCAGTCCTCCTAGGGGAAGACCAGGAGGGTCCAGGAGGTGCAACGAGACACGAACCCCAACCCTCAATCGCTGGCCTTGGGGGCGAGCACGGGCTGCCCAGGAACGCCACGCTGGGCAGATGGGCCGGCGAGGACTGCCCCCTGCTCAGCGCAGGGAGCTCGCTGGCGGTGGCCGGGGAGGCGGCAGCGAGGAGGACTCCGTGCCAGGCAGGGAGTGGGGCCTGGCCCCTAAGTGCAGCGAGGACGTGTGCCCACTTGTCTGGCTCTCAAGCCCCAGCAAGGTGCCCGGGCCGGGGCACATGGGACATGGGTGGTGGGAAGACACAAGGCACCTCTGTTCCACCACCGCCCGCTGCCAGTCGGGATCCATCTGATCTGCCTCCCCAAATGGCCAGCTGGGACAGCGTGAGGGGTCCTGGAGCCGGCCTCTGCCAGGCAGAGAACACTGAGTCCTGCAGGAGCAGGAGGGCCCTTCCGGGAATCCCCATGGTGTCCCAGCCTGTGTGCTGCCCTGTCCCCACCCCACAGTAATCACTGACCAAGCAGCCAACCCCGGGCCCTGGCTCGGGATGAACACCAGCCCCAGGCTCCACCCCACGGGGCTAGGAAAAGCCACAGGCTCCCACCTGGGGACACGGCCACCTGGATAGTCCAGGTCCAGGTGGTGGGAAGGCCCCAACAGCGACTGGGGAGGCGGCAGTCCCCTGCCCTTTCCTGTCCACTCGCCAGAGACCAGTAATCTCCAGAGGATGGTGAGAATGGGAGGCCCAGGACCCCTCCGCGTGGCCCTCCAGGGCTGCCTGCCCAGGGGTGGCACAGCCAGCGACACCCAGCGGCACACCAGCATCTTTATAGGAAAAGCACAGAAGGGTGGCCCAGGGTGGCCGAGGTCCTCGAGGACAGACAGGCTGTGAGCCTGCTGGGGGGTGGGACAGAGCAGGGGTAAGAGGTGGGGCAGGGGAGGATCAGGGGAGGACCGCACCGGCCAGGAGGTGCAGCTGGCTCCGGGGCTCAGCGTGTCCATCACTGTGTCCAGCAAAACCCGCGGCTGCTGCCTGCTGGCCACCAACCCCTGGCCACCCTCCCAGCAGAGCATGCTCCTGTTCTCTTTCTAAGGTCCGGCTGGCCGTGCCTCGCCCTGACCCCCACAGCCTGGTCTTGGGTGTGCACTGAGCAGCCTCCTCCAGGGCTCAGCACAGAGCGAAGCCTGCAGCCCCGGGGGCAGAGTGGGCCCGGCACAGGGGGAAGCGCACCGGGCCCTGCGAGGGGACGCGGAAGGGCCTCGGCAGCCAGGCAGGATGGCGAGCCGGGAGGTGGGGCAGGGGCGGCACAAGCGAGCGTGGAGAAGGTCTCCTGACGAGGCCAACTTCCTGCTGGACGAAAGTGCCCTGTGTGCTGCCCTGTCCCCACCCACAATAAACACCAGCCAAGCAGCCACCCCGGGCCCCGGGACACAACCAGGGACCCCGTCAGACAGACACGCTGCACTCATGCCCCTAAACAGGGACCCAGTAGAAATACTAAACAGACGCGTGGACAGAGGGGACACCAGTCAATAACAGGGAGGAGACCAGGGATGGGGAGGAGAAGGAAAGGAGGACGTTCAGAGACCACAGAAGGGTCAGCCAACCCACCAGACCCCCAGCTCCGGCCCTTCCTCTGGAGAAGTCTGCCTCTGTCACTTTTGCAATGGACTTGCTGCTTGCTGGCCACTCTGTGTCCATTCTTTGCTGAGCAGAGACTGGGAACCTAGCACCCTGCGGTGACTGCGCAGGCCCCAAGGCCTGGGGAGGGCCGACTCCCTGCTGGGCCTCAGGAGCCGGGCAGTAGGCACATCTGAGAGAGCTCGTGGCCACAGGGCCCAGCCCAGCAGGCCGGTGACCTCTGAGGGCCTGTGGCCCCCCTTCCCCTGCCCTCCCACGGGCATCTCCTGTCACCGCCCACGGCCACGCCCGGCCCTCGCGCCTTCAGAACAGATCTACGGGGTTCCTGAGCCATGGCCGCCCGCGTGTGAGCAGCTCCAACATCTGCACGGGGTGGGGGGAAGGCACGCGCCCACAAACTTCCTGTCCCAGGACACGCGCCTGAGCCGCCTGGCGCTGGGCACTCGCGCCACCTTGCAGGAGTTCCTGGCTTGGGCGAAGCCCACAAAACAGAACCAGCCAAGTGTGTCCAGGATCCAGAGGAGTCCCCCGTCCACCCCACCACAGCCGACCCGCTGCGCGTGGCAGGGAGCGGTGACGGTGGCCGCGGCCGAGGGCTTACCTGCCTGGCCCTCCCTGGGCTTGCACTGCACCTCCTCCACGCACTCGGCCGGGAACCACCCAATGTGGCCACGGGCGCTGCCTTCCCAGAAGCCACCTTCGCCGATGCTCAGAACTAGGGGACAAGGAGGGAGAGAGTTAGTCAGAGGACACGGGTGACCCGCCAGGGACTTCTCCCCTGAGGACACCAGGCTGGGCACCGAGGTAGGGAGGGAGCCGGGAGGAGCCCCACGGCCTGGCTCAGCGTCTCCAAGAGCAGGACAGAATCCGCAGCAGGAGGGGACAGGCCGGGTGGGAAGGCCCACTGGGCCAGCACCGTCCCTGGGGCCCCGGCCCTGGCCTGCCACCAGGGAGCCACCGATTAGGCTGCTGTGGGTGAGCGTGCGAGTCTCTTTCTGACTCTTGGCAGGAAAGCCCCACCTTTAGAGAGAAGGCAAGGAGCCACACAGTGGCCGTGTCCTTGGGGCCCACTGCACAGCTGGACAGACACAGCCGTCCCCGTCTCCAGGACGGGGAACAGCTCAGTGCAAGGTCCGACACTTCCACCCTGGGTGGGGTGCCAGGCACACAGTAGGTCCTCGGGCTGAAGGGATGAGGGTATTTGTCTTGAAGCCTCGCGGCTGAGCACAAGGGAGGGACACGGGTCCACAGATGCCGGGGACCAGGGGAGTCACGAGGACCCACGGCTCCCCACAGCCCCATTTGATGCTCTTCCAGCTGTAAGGGTGGACTCGGGTGGCACGTTGGGGAGGGACCCCCCGTGCCCCCTCCCCTGCCCCACCCGGAACGCAGCCGCGCTGAAGGGCAGGGGTCTCCACAGGGGTCTTCTCTGACAGCACACGGGGTGCGGCGCTCCGGCCTGCAGAGAGGGCTCGGGCGGCAAAGGCCTTCCTGCCGCCTCAGTTTAACCCACAGCCACGTAAAGATCATCTGGCCCCTGACTGTCGAAGGTCAACGGCACAGAAAACCGGGCTTCGCAGGATCTTGCCTCGTCACCTGAAGAGTGACCCACATGGAACAGACCACACACAGCTGACCCACGCGGCCAGAGCCGCCAGCCCAGCTTCCTCCCAGGACCGGGCCAACCCCTTGGATTCCACGCAGCCCAGCTGCCCGACGCTTGGCAGAGCCCGGCAGAGCGCAGAGCCCCGGGCAGCAGGGAGGGAGCAGGGGCCTCACAGCCCAGGCCTTTCATCCTGCTGCTGAGGGAGGGGCTGCGTGGGTCCAGCTGGGACCTTCCTGGATGGTCAGGCCCTGCTGGCTGCACTCACCCCGCCACACGTGGGCAGCTGCTTCACCTCTCTGTGCCTCCGTTTCCTCTTTGCTGGGGGCATAAGACTCCTGAGCTACCGCGCCGCTGTGGGTGCCAGGTGTGAGTGCCAGGCACGGCCAGGACCCCACTGCTGGCTCCCTCCATGCTGTCCTCTCTGGGTGGGGGGCAGCCTCGAGTCCTGTCCCGGCTCTCACACGCCCAGCGGTGGCCATCCCAGCTTCACTGCTGCTAGCAGCCACCTGAGTCCTGCACCGGGTGTGGCCCCTGCAGGTTCTGCACTCCCTGAGGTGGGACTGTGGGGGGAGTTGGGTCCCTCACCAATCGGTGACTTAATTCACCGAAGTAACCCTCCTGTCCCTGTGAGGAGATGCAGAGGACAGAGGAGTCCTCTGTGGGGAACAAGGAAGGACGCTGGGCCAGGAGTCAGCAGCCCTGGGCCCGTTCTCTCTGTGGGGAACAGAGGAGCCAGGTCCACTGAGCTCCAGGATGCCACCTGGCTCCTCGTGTTGTGATAGGATGGGCCAGGGCAGCTGTCCCCTGAGCCCTGGCTGCTGACCACACTGCAGAGGGGTGGAGGGGGGCACTGACAGCACAGTGGTGAGGGGCCAATGTGTGGCACGAGAGCTCTGCCTCTGGGTGGGGCGTGTGCAGCACGTCCAGGGCCCTGGGAGCCTGCGAGAGGGAGGACCGCCCAGCATATGCCTCTGTCCCCACAGATGATGCTGCAGGGCATCCGAGGAACGGATGGGGCACTGCTCTCTATCTTCAGGGCCAGCGTGCCCTGCTACCACGCCCAGCACCCTGGTGGACCTCTCCCTCCAGGACCCTGCAGCCTCCCTGGGCAGCTGGAAGCCAGACACCCCCTGTCTGACCAGCTGGGTGGCCGAGGGCGGGGAGCTCCCCACCTGCCACACCGGTGCCCTACGCCCTGTTCACTCCGTCTGGTGCAGGAGCCAGCCAGGCCATGGAGGAGCGGGGAGGACCCGGGGGCCACCTCCCACACTCTGCCCTGTCTCCTGTTGGAATGGACCCTGGGGACGCCGGGATTTCCACACAGGTGCACTTTGAATTTACCCAGGATGTGCAGGACTCTGGGGTCACCAAGATGGTGCCAGGAGGGGGTGACACAGACGCTCTCTGTGGGGATGTCTCTTACATGGCACCCTCCTGTCCTGAGGCCTCTCCTCTTGCTCCACACGCTCCTGCCCCTGCCCCAGGCCATGCCCAGCTCTTCCGGGGGCTGCCCTTCAGCCTAAGCCTCAAACTGGGCCCTGGCTCTCCCACCGGGCTCCACCCACATGTGCAGCTGTCCAGCAGGGGTCAGCTGCACAGAATGACTGTCATGGACCCCCACAGATGGATCAGCAACCTGGGAACCAGAAACGTCACCAGCCTAGAAAGCAGTGCCACACACCCGTCCCCACATGGACCTCCCCACCATCCTGCCACATTTATGGAGGCCACAAAGGCCCAAGGGACGTGGCTGGGCAGGGGTCACTGGGAAGGCCCTGCAGGTTCCTTGTAGTCCTGCTTGACCAGAAGGCCCATGAGCCTGGCTTGATGGGGGAGGGGTCCTCTGGAGTGAAGGCCCAGGGCTGTGGCAGGGGCTCAGCTGACTGCAGAGCCTGGGCTGAGGGGTGGACCAGGTGGTGAAGGGGGTCCCGGGTCGGGCAATGTCCATGGCAGAGGTGAGAGGCACGCCACATGTGTGCATAGCCTCCAGCCTCCCTGGCCTCCTGGGCAGTGGTGCCCCCCATGCGGCTGACCGGCTGGGCAAGCCGTGGTTTTCTGCAGGGTCATCCCTGGTGCTGACCTGGTGACGGTGCTGGAACCTGCCTGTCCCCACTGGTGGTGGCCGCATCTGCTGTCACCTGAGAGGAGGGTGTGAGGGGCATGGGCAGGGGGGACAGGGAGGTCCTTGAGGCTGGGCTTCTCTAGCCCCTGTGCCCTGCTGGCTCCGCTGTGGTCAGAGGAGCTCACAGAAGCTCGTGAGCAACAGCCCTGCCAGTGGACAGGTGTGGGGCTCCCTTCTGCGCCGATGCCCCTCTGCAACCTGCGAAGCCTGGTCGTGAGAGGTCATAAAGGGCAGGTGCAGATGCAGACCCTGTGAGCTGACTCCCCACACGGTCCCTGCCCAGCGGGATCACTAAAAGGGTCTAGTCCAGGGAAGCCCACGCCCCACTGCACGGGACCTGCATGGGCACCCAGGTTGAAGCCGTGCCCAAGGCCCCCACCTGGCCACCTGCCTGGCCACCCGCCTGCCACATCTGCAGAGGCCACGCCCTGTCGTCACCACCACGCTCTGTGGGTCCTTGCAGGACCTGCTGAACATCCCTGATGAGTAGGGAAGTCTCCCCCCCACGAGGGTCACAGGCCAAAGTTCCGGTGGCAGCTCCGTGGGGTCTTACATTTGCAGTTTAGAAACGTGCCAACAGACTCCTGGCTGAACCGTGTCCGAGCAGCTCAGGGGTCTGCTTACAGCCAGGACACGAGACCCCCTGGATGACACCCCAAGACGGCTCCCAACCAGACCTAGTGCTGAAGCAGAGCAGGAAGGGGGGCGACTGCAGAGAAGCAGCGGGACTCGGGGTGCCTGCTGGGGGAGGGGCGGGGACTGCGAGGAAGTCCCTCTCCAGGGAGAAGTCCACCCGGCAGAGCTTCAGGACCACCGCGGGCCCTGAGGAGAGCAGCGCAGATCCCTGGGAAGGACAGCCCAGAGAGGGGCGTGGCAGGCACGACGCCCCACGTCTCCAGTCAACCCCAGGAGGCATGTGCAGAGCAGGTTCAGGTAGCTCAGCTGGAGTCACAGGACCTGCAGGAGCACGGGCTCTCCCCTGGACCTGCAGGAGCACTGGCTCTCCCCTGGACCTGCAGGAGCACGGGGCTCTCCCCTGGACCTGCAGGAGCACGGGCTCTCCCCTGGACCTGCAGGAGCACGGGGCTCTCCCCTGGACTTGCAGGAGCACTGGCTCTCCCCTGGACCTGCAGGAGCACGGGGCTCTCCCCTGGACCTGCAGGAGCACTGGCTCTCCCCTGGACCTGCAGGAGCACGGGGCTCTCCCCTGGACCTGCAGGAGCACGGGGCTCTCCCCGGGCAACTGCGGAAACAAAGAAAGATGCTGGTGGGATTGGAACAGCAGACTCTCCCCAGCTCAAGGACGTGGCTCCACAGGCTGATGGCCAGAAAGCAATGGAAAATTACTAGACACTTGAAGTAAGAGAAGGAACCATGTTCCCAAGGGGAGGAGAAGCTGCTGAGCCCAGACCCAACATGAACCCGATGTTGAGACCATCAGGTGCGGTTGGGGGAGTTAATGTGGCAATTATACCAATTGATAAAACAACACGTTTTCAATCAACAAAAAATCCCACCAGAGTAACAGGAAGTCTTGGCAAATAAGAAAATAAGCACAAGAGATGGAAAACCCAGTGAACATGGAATTTCTGAAATCATGAAATTCACAGAGGACGTCAGGAAGAGGAAGGAATAGACTTGTTGAACGCTGTCAAGTGACCAGGCAGTTGTGACGCTGGACCAGAGACAGGACGGGGCCCTGCCATCTCGAGACCCTTGCAGAAGCCCGGAGAAGTCAGAGAAAGGCACCGATCACCACCGTGGGCCTGGTGGCCCGGGCAGAGGGCAGGACTGGAGCGGGCCGACGGCACTGTCAGGAGCCCACTTTCCATCCCATCCCCTGCGCTGCTGGAAGCCTGTCCAGGGCAGGGCCTGAGCGTGATGCTGGGCACGCGCGGAGTCCCTCCATGCTCCACTCAGTGAGTTCCCACTGGCCCCGTGTCCCCACGGCCCCCCCTGACCTTCTCTAGCTTCCCTGGGGCCTTGAGACTGGCCTCTGATGGTGCCACCGATGACCGACACGCGCCGTCTGTGCTCACCTCCCTGAAGTGCCTCCCAGACTGACGGTGCCCGTGCGGGAGCGTCGCTGGCTCCCCAGTGCCCTTGGAGACAGCCCACCTCCCTCCCGGCAGCCGAGGGGGGCTTTCCAGGCAGTCCCAGGATTCTGCTGAGAATCCCTCTGACCAGGCGGACCTCTTCCTTTGAGGGCTGCAGACACCAGGCCTCGGCTACAGCTGGACCGTCCAGCTGGACACTCAGGCCAGGGCCTGCCCAAGCCCACCTGCTTGGGGTCCTGGGGTTTTCTGGTGGGGGAGGCCCTGCCCTTGGCTGGCTCGCCCCTGCAGCTGTGGGTCTGCCCTCCAGCCCCGTTCCCCACGCTGACCCCCGGTCTCTGCTGCCACCCCAGCAGGTCCTCCAAGGGGTCAACGGAGGCTGAGGGGCGCTGGCTGGCCCTGCCCCAGACACTGACCTTTGACCCTGTCTCCACGGTGAAGGGGGATCTCGCCATCGACTTGGGGTTGGTATGGCTTCACGACGACGAACAGTCTCCCAGGCACCGCGCTGTAGAGCTTCCGCTTGGGCCCCGGGTACTCGAAGGCCGAGAGGGAGTCCTTGCTGGCACCAGGGGCGAAAGGTGGCCTGGAGGGAACAAGAAGGGAGGGGAGACGAGGTCAGAAAGCCCACGCTCCGCCGCCACTCCAGGCTGCCAGCCACGCTCCTCCCGCCACGCCAGGCTGCCAGCCACGCTCCTCCCGCCACGCCAGGCTGCCGGCGTCACCTTGACCCCACCAGGCTGTGGGCGACGGCGATGTGTATGGGCTGGGCGGCAAGCGTGAGGGCCCAAGCTGACCCAGCAACTCTGTGGGCACATCCCAGGGCAGGAAAGGCAGGGCATCAAGGGGATTCACGCCCTCCCTGGCCCCCAGCAGCACAGCGCACCCAGCGCACGGTGGCAGCCTCCCAGGTGTCCCTTGACGACACACTGTGGTCCTTCCACACGGGGGAGCATTATTCAGAACTAAAGGGAGACTCTGACGCGCGCTTCAACATGCATGGACCGAGGACACTGTGCTCAGCAGGAGAGGCCAGTCGGAGGCACAGCAGGGACCCCAGACAGGGCCGCCTGCTGTCACCAGGGCCACGCAGACAGCACTGCACAGGGCGCCAGCAGCTGGGGAGTCACACTTGGTGGACAGAGCCACAGCCTGGGGAGGCCGAGGTGGACGGTGCCCCGCAGGGTGAGCGCGCCCAGCGCCCTTGGACCGCGAACTTGAAAGCGATGAAGATGGCAAACCTTATGTTCTGGATATTTTCCCACAATTGATAAAAGACTCGGGTGGTGGTGGCAGTGAAGGGGAACCCTGGGTCCCACTGTGCCCATCCACATGAGCGGCCGTCAGAGGGCGAGGAACACCCAGGACCTCTAGGAACAGCAGCTATGTCCAGCTCCCGGCCCGGCTTCCCCGAGGAACCCGGATCTTTATTTGCTTTGAGTCTCTGATTTCACAGAGCGATTGGGTGAGGCCAGCCCCCACCTAGAGGTCCCCAGCAGTGGCCAGAGATGGACGGGCACCTGCAGAGCAGCTTTTATCTCATCTTGCTCCCTGGACAGTGACAAGGACAGGCTGTCAATGGGATCGACCGTCTTCATTTAATGTGAACCCCGTGTGCCTCTCATCCTGTGCACACCCCGGAGTGCACCCTGAAATTCGCGGCAGGGTTTGGTTTGTGCCTCTGGAAAGTCAGAGACGTGCCGCTATGTTGCGGTTCGTCGTGGTCCCTGGTTGCTGCTCAGCGTCACGATTGTGGGATGCAGTCACGGAGACCCTGGCTGGTGTCTGGAGGAGCTCAATCTGTGTGTGCGTAATTGGGCTGTGGCCTGCTAAACTTAGACCACGATTCATACCATACCCAGGAGCGGAGGAGACTGGACGTAGGGTCCGCCTGCTCAGCCCCAAGGCCCAGATTTGTCCTTGACCCACATGGAGCTCCGAACACAGAAAACCAGGCCACCCGGCCTCCCGTGGCCCAGGGGACAGCCTAAAGGCTCACCTGGGTGCTGGGGACACTGGGCAGGTGCCCTGTGGCCTCCCCTGGGCTTTTCTCCCACTGAGTGACAGCTGCCGACCTGAGGGTTCCGAATCCTGCCACTGCCAAGCAGCCTTGGCGCAAGGTGGAGACGCAGGGTGGGTGTGGCCTCCGTGTCACCGCCTCATTCAACCCCTGCTTGCCTGGACAGGGGCCTCCATTGTGGGGCCCTGTGGAGGTCACTGTCCCCGAGCACCCCAAGGGCTGCGTGGCAGTGACCCATGAGGAGCCCTTGGCTGCACCACGCCTGTCTAAGGTGCTGCTGGGTAGCCAGCGGCACCCCACAGGGCTGGGCAGGGTGGAGGCTGGCCCACCACGCTGGGGCCACCTGCCAAAGTGGCCTTCATCCCTGGCGCCTTCTCCTCCCATGGTGACGGGACAAGGACAGAGCTCTCGCCTGTGCCTCCAGGCCTTGCTCCTCCCCGGCCCTGCTCTCCCCAGGGCCGCCCCAGAGAGCAGCCTGGATGAGCAGTGGCTGTCCCCTTAGTGTGGAGCACGGGGAGGCCAGGCCAGGGCACCCGGGGTCCAGCCCACACAGCGAGATGGGTCTGCAGCTCCCTAGCCCCAACTGCCTGCGCTTCCTTATGTCCTGGCCAAGAGCAGCAGCTGGAGTTCCAGCCGTCTGAGGGCCAGATCCCTGGGCTCTGAGTCTCCGAGAGCTGGCACTGAGGAGTGGGGTGATTGGATGAGGGAACTGGGCCACTTCCCAGCCACCCCGGTGAGTGGGACGGCCTCCACACTGAACGTCTCCATTCACCCAGTCCTCACCCTGGGCAAGCTCACTGCTGGTGGGCTCAGCTGCAGGGTGGGACGGGCTCACGGGCTCACAGGCAGGCGGGGAGCGGCACAGGCCAGAGGACGGAGGGTGCCCGGGGAGGCCTGGAGGCCGGGTCAGCGAGGAGGGGCAGGGCTGGTGGCAGATGGCCTGGCCCTGGGGCCTGCCGGTGCCTCCCAGGCTCCTCTCCTGCAGAGGAGGAACAGGAGGAGCTCCGGGACATGGCCAGTCATAGGCTCTGGCACAAAGGGTGGCATGTCCAGCCCGGAGGTCCCCGGCTGGGCTTCTCTGACGGCTGCAGTCCAGAAAGCTCAGAGCCCACCACCCCCGCCCCACGGCGGGCTTCCTTCCCTGGCCTCCTGGGCCAGGCGCTAGCTGGCCGCAGTGGGGCCTCTGTCCGTGTGCCAGCCAGGGCCACCCCTGGCTCCAGGTGGGGGGTGCCCAGATCCCCACCTGGGACAACAGGGGTTCACCAGCAGCCTTTCCCACGTCAGCCTCTCTACTTGGCTCACGGGGCCCCTCTCCACCTCCGGGTGGTGCGTCCTCCACTCCCCTGGGAGGTATGAACTGCGACCGTGTGACTCCACGGCCCCAGGTCCTCCAGGGTGTCAGCGCCGGGCACGGCACACCTCCCTCAAATCTGCAGTGGGCACGCACACCCTCGCTGCATGCAGAAGGGGGCATAACTCAGGCTCAGGTGGCCACCTGTCAGAGAGCAGGGACCACAGACGGAGAGCCCAGAGTGCCACAGAATGCTCAGGGAGCAAAGGTGTGGACTGTCATCCGTAGGTGCCCAGCAAGCACCTGCTCCCCAGGTGCGCCCTCCACCTCCCTCACCTGCTGGCCAGGCCTGATCCTGGGGCACCTTGCCCATCGCTTTGCCTAGCCTCCTCAGTGAGGTGCACTGTACCCTGGGGGCAGGTGGCACACAGGGTGGCGAGAGAGCCAGACGTCATACCCCACCCTGCTCCAGCAGGGTCTGTGCCCCACTTTCTGGGTCAGGACTGGGCTGAGGGGAGCACAGTGACCACCCTCATGGAGGAAATCGGGTCCCTGTCCCACTGAGAGTGGGCTTGCGTGTCCAGGCCCCCCTACCCAGGGAGGCAGAGAGAGGGCAGGTAGGGTGGGCACAGAGCGGAGCCACAGGGCACCCCGGCCACCTTCACACCCACGCACCTGTCTAGATGGGGCTCTGTCCCTGGGGAGGGGTGCACAGGTCCCCAGAACCCTCCAGACCTGCTCCCACCCGCGCAGGAAGCAGGAAGAGTCCCTGACGCCGGAAGCCCATGGCTACACCCAGGGGTTCCGTGGCCTCTGAGTGCCCTGTCCCCTACTGGTCCCTCCCCGGCACTGAGTGGGAAACTGGCCTCTGCCGGGGGCAGGAGGGCCAGGGGTGCTGCTGTCCCCTTCCTCAGGAGCGGGACCTGGAGCTGTTCTGTGGGCCCCCAGGACCATCTTCCCATTTTGTCCTGAACGCCCAGAGGTGGACAGGGCTCGGGGAAGCCCATGGTTCCCAGCAGACACAGCCAGCAGGTGGCCAGCAAAACCGAGCTCTGCCTGCTGGCCTCATCCCAAGCCTTTGCTCCCTGCTGAGCTGAGCCTCCTGGGAGCAGATGTTTGATGAGAGGGTGGCCAGAGTGTCCCCTGGGTGGGTGAGGCCAGAGCGGCCCTGGGGACCTGCTGCCCAGTCTCTGAAGAAAGACATGGAACCCATATGCTGCAGGTGACCCTGGCCACCCACCCTTGGTGATGGGGTGGGTGGACCCAGGCGTCTCCCAGGGGTTCTCAGGACTGTGGCCCAGTTGTGCCCCTGGGTACCAGTAGAGGGCGCCACCTTGGGCTGGGTGAGTGCAGAGCCTGCGCCTGAGCAGGGGCAGGGACGGTGCCCCCGGTACAGTGATTTCCACCCCTCTGCACCCATGTCTGCGAGGACAGGGACACACAGGGGCTGAGGCGAGGGAGACGGACGGTCAGGGGAGGTGAGCGGGAGACGCAGGTGGAGCTGAGGACCAGGATCGGTGCAGGTGTCCCTCCCCTCCTCCTTCTCCATGATGCCCAGCCACAGGCTCTGGGCTGGCCTGGCAGCAGGGGACCGAGGAGTGCCTTGATGTTCAAAGTGGGAGCCCTCAGCTCCCCGTAGGCCTGGGTGACCACAGGGCCTGGACCCCCAGCCCCTGGAGCCCCTCCTGTTAGGACATGGTCAGGACAGCCCCAAGGGCTCCGTGAGGCCCCTGTCCTGCTTCCCTCCAGGGGCTGCTCCCCTCCTCTGCAGGAGGTCAGCTCCTCCCTGGGGTGGCGGTCCTGCCCAGCACAGGCCCTGGATGGGAGGGAGCAGGCCACTGGTGCCAGCAGGAGTCCAGGTGGGAGCCCTCACCCCACCCACCAGGGCTGCCCTGAGGCTTGGCCTGAGGCTGGCTCCGGTCCCCCCAGGCGCCCATCAGCTGCCCGCTGTTTCTGTGTCTGGCGGCCAGGCAAGCAAGCTCAGTCCCGGGGAGGGGAGCCGGGTGGCGCCTCCCCTCGGCTGTGAGCACACACAGGGGACAGGTGGTGTGGGCTGCAGGGCCTGGGGCAGGTCCCCTCCCTGCTCAGGATGCCGTCTCTCCACCAGCCTGGCCATCTCCGCTTCTCCTGCCTCTTGGCCCCAGCCAGCGTCGGCCCACCCCCACGGGGACGCTGGACGGGGCCCAGGAGCTCCAGCGGCCGAGGACTCTTTCCACGCTGCCCACCCTGCAGGCTCAGCAGAGCTGCCACGGGACTTAACTGCGACCAGGTCCAGGCTGCAGCATGTGACTGCTGTGCAACCCCATGACCCCTCCCCCCACGCACATGAGGTGGCACCAGGAGGCCACTGTCCCCGGGAACACTGAGGCACAGAGGCGGGTGACCTGCCCAAGGTTGGGGAAGCGGGGCTGGTGCTGGGCCACCCAGGGAGGGACAAGGGTTCTCCAAGCAACAGGGGGTCGTAACCCCACCTTTTGGGCTCTGCTGGTGACCAGAACAGGCCCTGGAGCCCCAAGGCCATCAGGAGGCCGGGGCCAACGTGCCCCTTCCCATGTCCCATTAGCCTGCCCCGCTGGCCCTGGCTGCCCCAGGAGAGCTGGCGGGCCCATGGGGGATGGGGCCCTGTGCTAAGCTTCAAGTTCAACGGAGGAGCAGAGGGGTCACTGGGCTGGGATACCAGGCTGGGTGTCCTCCCGTCACCTGGGCCAGACTACGCCCTTCCCCTGCCTGTGTAGAGGTCAGCCCTTTCCCCAGGCACAGACCGGGGAGCCTCACCCTGGCCACGCTGCTCCAGCCACGAGGCCCCAGCTCCAGCTGGCTGGAGGGACATTCTGACCCCAGCTTGGTCAGTGCACTGGCCCCACACCCTGATGTCCATGCCCTGGATGTCTGCAGACTCATGCACCTGGCTGTCCCTGTGCCCAGGTGGCCTCAGATTGCCACTCCATGGGTGAGTGAGCAGGGTGGCCCGCTGTCCTCTGCACGCCCTTGCTGTGCACAGACTCGGCCCCAGCGCACGTGGCCTGGCACAGGGCACAGGGCACAGGGCACAGGGCGGCACCTGCAGCCCCACCCCATCCTGCCTCCCCGGCCCCCTCCCGCCTGCTGGGCAGTGCCACTGAAAGGCCCTGGCAGGACCGGGGTTCAGGGAGGACGTGCGGACTGGTCGGTGCCCATGGCGGGGCTCCCCTGGAGCATAGCTGCTGTCACCAACAAGGGGCTGGTCCTGGGCAGAGGGACAGGCAGACTCTGAGGGGGAGGACGGAGGAGGGGCCAGGCCAAGCAGCACTGGCTGGTCAGGGTGCCACCTCAAGGAAGGGTGACGGCCAGGCTGCAAGGACCTCCTGACTCAGGGCCGGCAGCAGGCCCTTGGTTAGGGGACGGGCTATCCCGCCCACGTCAGGGAAACATGGCGAGTCGGTCACCCTTCCAACAGCTGTGGTGACTGGGGAAGGCCTGGCGGAGCCCTGGGCTTGCTGGACAGGATTCGGGCTCTTGGGCAGTGAGGATGGTGCACGAATAAGGCACTGCCCTTAGTGGCTCCCCAGGGGCCTTCCTTTAACCTGAGAGCAACCTGAAGTCGGTCACTGTCTGATCCTCATTTCATAGTCCACAAAGACGAGGCACAGAGTAGGTAAGTAACAGCCTGCAGTCACACAGCAACTGAGGTGTGGGCCAAAAGAACATGTCCAGGAGTCCAGGCGCTGATCATGAGAGTCAGGCTGGCTGCTGAGGGCCACACATGTGCACACACACGCACACAGAAGCAGCCGGACACACACATGCGGCCCTGTGTACACACAAGTGCATCACAATACACACCAGGACACATTTCACAAGCAAATAGGTACGCACACAGATGCACACACACACGCACAGGGAGCACCCTACATGCACACACACAGGGCACACGAACACGCAACCCACATGTGCACATGCACAGACACGCGCGCTCGCCCCTCCTCCCGGTGCTCCTGTGTGGCGTGTCCGACACCCCTGCCCCACGCCTGCCCCACCTGCTAGGCCTCAGGGGGGAAGGGCCATCTCTAAACTGCGTCCTACTCCAGCCGGTGGGTGGACTGGGGCCTCGGGGGACCCTCTATTTAGCTCTCAACTGTTCTTAGCACCTGGACTCCCCCCGGGGGCTGCTCAGAGCCAGAATCTAGACCAGCACCAGGAACAGGCACGTGCTTCAGCTCTACTGGGCGGGGCGGCTGGGCTGGGAGCTCAGGGCCTGCTGGACAGACGGCTAGGAGCTCAGGGCCTGCTGGACAGACGGCTAGGAGCTCAGGGCCTGCTGGACAGACGGCTGGGAGCTCAGGGCCTGCTGGACAGATGGCTAGGAGCTCAGGGCCTGCTGGACAGATGGATGGGCTAGGAGCTCAGGGCCTGCTGGACAGACGGATGGGCTAGCAGCTCAGGGCCTGCTGGGTGGACAGGTGAGAGGCTGGGCCCTGAGGGGAGACCTGTGTTCCATCCCCACATCAGTGCGCCAAGCTCCTAGACCCCAGCCCCGGCCTGAGGTCAGCCAGGACAATAGCTCCCTCCTGGACCGGACCACAGGGCACTGTCCCCTCCCCATCACACCCTGCTGCAGGACTGGCCCAAGGGCAGGACCTCATCCAGAAAGACTTGGTGTGGTCAGAATGAGGAACCAGGCAGCAGTGGGGGCCAGGGAGGGGCTGCGGGTGGCCCCAGGCCCCAAGCACCAAGTGCTAGACCAAACGTCAGCAGGAAAACCCAGGCCCACGGGCCCACGCCCATGTGAACTCCCATCACCAGGCCCCAGACCCCGGGACCTGGTCTGGCCCCGCGCTGGCTGTGTGGCCCCGGGACCTGGTCTGCCCCAGGACCTGGTCTGCCCCGCGCTGGCTGTGTGACTCAGGCTAAAGTAGGAGTGGGGGTCCCCGTGTGGGCTGTGGGTCTCAGCAAGCACTAGCTGGTGTTGAAAGTGATGGTGACCGACACTGCTGTCCCTTGGAGTCCCCAAACATCAAACCCAGACCTTGAGGCCCCAACAGTGAGTGGAACCTAAAGCCCCTTCCCCGCCTAGGAGTCTTGGAAGGGAGGGTGACGAGGCCGACTGTGCCCAGGGCTTGGTGCTGGCACCAGTGCAGCTCCCTGGATGTCCAGGGCAAGAGAGTACGGGGTCCCTTTGGCCTGGAGCTGGCCTGTCCGGAGGCTCCTGTCCCCTGGACTGCCTCAGAGACTGACCGAGGGGCTCCGTGAGCCCCTGCTGTACTGGGCAGTCGCACCCTGTGGCTAAGACCATTCCTGCGGCTGCTGGGGACACGGTGAGCCACCCTTGGGGTATGAGGTGGCCTCTGAGCCTCGGTCTAGCCTGTGCCAGGGCTCCGCTGCCACTCTGCGGGGCGTTGCGAGGACGGTGCGCTGGGCTGACAGACCTCATGGAGGGGTCGCCGGGCGCGGTCCCACTTGCTGCCCCCCGCCCTCCTGCTGTCTCACTTTGGAGACCAAGATGTGGGTGTGCAAGGGCGGGAAAGGAGGCCCGGGCTGGCACCCCCTGCCCTGGCTCCTCCCAGGAGTCTCCAGCTGCCCTAGGCCTACAGAGCTGCCCACTGGCGCGAGGCTCTGGAGGGCGCACCCAGCCCAGAGGCCCCGCGGAGCAGCAGCCAGGCTCGCTGGCTCCAGCCCTGGGCGGTGGAAGCGCGAGGCCCCTCGGCGCGAGGTCCCCTCCCGAGGCCTGGCCCTGCTGCTCCTTACCCCACGTGCCAGTGTGGCTGCGGCCTCTTGCCGTCCTCGCCGGCACCGCCCAGCCTGTTGAGCGACGGGGAGTGGCTGCGGGGCCCGGGGGTGTAGCTGGCCACGCTCTTCGCCACGCCGTCCGGCTTGCTGGGCATCTGCTGCAGCAGCTGGGGCGAGAGGCTGCGGTGGGCGGTGGCCGTGGGGCACACGGCCCAGTCGGGTGTGCTGGCATGGAGGTTGTTGTCGCTGTTGGAGCGCAGCAGGACCCGGGGGGCGGCCAGCGTGTTGGGGAGCCGCCGCCTGCGGTTGGAGTAGGCCGGGGCCTCTCGGAAGGGCACTGGGCAGGAGAGAGAGAAAAGAGGTGGGTGAGTGCATCCAGGTGGTGACCCCGGAGGCCAGGCTCATGCATCCAAGCCCCCATGCGACCCGAGGGCGAGGGGCCGGGCTCTCTGCGGGGCTCCAGCTGGACTCCCAGAGGCCAGGACTCACCCTCGACATGGAGGCAGGGGTGGAGACGGCAGAGGGGGCCTCCCCTGCCCCAGGCTCCAGCCAAGGCCCAGATGGAAGGGACCTGGTCCCAGCTTCCATCGCCAGTGCCCACCCCTTCCACAGCCTGGGAAGAGGCAGCTGGCTTAGACACACGTGGGGACAGAGCCCCGTCCAACAGGCAGCTAGGACTCTGAGCACTGCAGTGTCCCCCCCTGAGGACTCGAGGTGGGCCTCTGTGTGGGAAGAAGTCCACAGGCTGGGGTCGAACCCTGGGGCTCAGAAGGGGACAGCTTTTAGAGAGAGGCCCTCCTCCAGGCAGTGACGTTAAAATGGGTCACCAGCACCGGCCCTAGTCCCACAGGGTGGTGTTCTTGTAAGAGGAGACCAGGACACGGACACACAGAGGACGCCATGCGAGGACACAGGAAGGAACCGCCGTCTGCCAGCCACGGACAGAAGCCTGGGGGAGCCAGCCTGGGACCCCCGGATCCCGGACTCCAGCCCCCAGGACCCGAGACAAAAACCATCTGCTCTTTATACTCGGCCCAGGCCCAAGGTCCTCGCTACAGGGACACTGGCAAGCGAACCAGGCTCCAAGTGCCCGGGTGGGAGTCCAGCCCTTCAGCCCCGACAGGGGCCCTTCCTCTGCCATCAAGCTGGAGCCCTGTGCGCCGAGAGCAGGGGCTCACCTTGCCTGGTTCTGGGACGTCTGCAAGAGGCCAGGCCCCCACCCGCCCGAGCCCAGTGTGCCCGGGGACACGGAGGGGATGGCTGTCCTGGGGAGCCCAAGGGCTGTGTCCACCCTGCAGCAGCCCTGGTGCTCAGAGGGCTGGTCCTTCCACAATGGCCCTCCAGGCTACAGGGGACAGACATGCCACCAGCCCCTGAGAGGCCAAGGATGCTGGGTGTCACCCCCGCTTGTCAACGTCTGTGGCAGGCTCTGTACTCGCATGGGGTCTGCATTGCCAAAGGCCATTGCAGCTGTTGGGCCGACCAGAGCCGTGAAGCCAGAGGCCACATAGTCCTCCAGGGAGCCCACCCAGGGAAGGGACCTCCTAAAGGAGACGTGTACCATGGGTGGCCAAGGACAGGCTGGACCTCTGCCCCTGGTGCTCAAGGCCAGAGAACACCATGAGGCCCATCAGAGGAACCGAGGATGGTTGTGCCTATAGTAGGGCCAGTGGACAGTCCCTCGCAGGGGTCACGGGGACAGAGGTGGCCCTGGCAGAGCTCAGAGGGACAGAGGTGGGACTGGAAAAGCTCACAAGGATAAGGAGGCCCTGGCAGAGCTCAGAGGGGACACACGTGGCCCTGGCAGAGCCCACAGGGGAGAGAGGTGGCCCTGGCAGAGTCAGTCACAGTGCACAGAAGGGCAGCAAGCTCCCGGGGTCACAGGCTGGACTTGGTGTTCTGTTCAGTACAGCGGGAGGGTGAGGGCAGCCCTCTGTGGGAGGAAGACGTCGGGGCAGCAGGCCCCTGGGGACCTCAGGCCCACCCCTACTTTCTCGAGTGAAGGAGCCCATAACGGTCAGCCAGGCCGGCTGGAGACGCAGGAGGGACAGGCTGGCTGCTCTGGGCGGCTGGGCTTGGGTCCTGCAGCAGCCTCTAGGAGAAGAGCCACACCTGGGCCAGGCCTCCAGGGGTGCTTCTCAGGACGAGGGAAACCACACTGGCCCTTCTGCCCCTGAGCAGGCAGAGGCTAAGACACCAGAGCTCACGGTCCAGGTTCTGCAGGAGGATGGCGCTGGAGCTTTAGGGACCTCAGAGATGCCAGACCCGGGGTGGGGTGAAGGACCATGCAGGGGGCTGAAGGTCCTGCAGCCTCGGACAGGGCCACCTGTCACCCCTGGGATGAGGGCCACGCGACCCTGTTGGCTGCAAGACCACAAGCTCAATCAGACACAGCGAGGCCTGGGCTACTGGGAGGACCCTGGGCGCGCGCCACGGAGAGGACCCTGCCTGGCCTCGAGAGCAGGAGAGCTCGCACCCGTGCCCGGCAACGCCGTCCATAACCTCCTGTGACCCAGGACGGCCAAGGCCTGAGCACCGCTCCTGCAAAAGCCATGGATCCGGGGGAGGCCGGCAGGGGCCCAGACGGACTCCTCGGGAAGGAAGAGTCCAGGGGAGACAGATGCAGAAGTCACCTGCCACCATCGCCCCCGGGCGGAGGTCCTCCCAATCTCCATGGAGCCCAGGGTTCAAGTCCCCGCGGGTGGATTTTGGTGAACGGTGTGAGAAGATGAACACCAGCAAAGGCAGCTTTCGAACAGATTCCCAGGAACGGGTCTGCAGGGGGAGAGGCAGGGACCAGGCGCTCACGTGGGAGCTGGCCGGGGGGAGGGGGGTGCGGATTGGAACGCACCCAAGACCAGGCAAGTTACTCAAACGGAATCACCTAGGTGACATTAGGGCGAGCGTTTTAATGAAAATCACCTTGCCTAATTACCAAGATTCCCACTAAATTAGCTTCCCGAGCACCGAGATTTCCCCAGTGCTGGTTATAGGAGGAGCCAGGGCTGGGGAGGACCTCCTAATTTCTTTAAAGTAACCTCTGCAGAAGCCTTCTGATTTCCTAAGGACGAGAGCTCCCTGTCTGACAAAACTAACTGGCACTATCCATGGAAATGATGCTTTTTTTTTTTTTTTTTTTTGTGAAAAGGGTTAAAAATAACTCTTTTCCTGTCTGAAAATGATTAATATTCCACCCAACTGTTTCCTTCTTTCAGGCAATCTGCAAACTCTGGGTGGGTGGATATTTTCTTAGCCGTCTTACATGCATTTATTTATACATTTTTCCCCACAATAAAAAAGCCCCACAAGGAATGACAAAGACCGTATGCACTTTTAAAGTCCGCCACGAGGCTTCTCCATCCACTCCATGAAATTGCCAGCCGGGGCGGCCAAGGGGAGCTGGGGAGTGGCTTTGAAGCACCTGCCCATCTGGGGCAGCGGCCATGTGCCCTGACCTCCCTCGGCAGGTGCTCAGCAGCCCTCAGGTAACGGGCAGCCTAGACTCAAAACTTCCCTGATTTTCCTAGGACTTAGTTCTTAACGAGCCCCCTCAGGCACAGTCACCATGGGTGGACATTCCGGAACGTGGTTCTGCAAAGGCTGGTGGCTTAGAAACCAGTCGAATAAAAGGGCACCTTCAACCGTGTCCATCTCCCAGACCAACCAGAGCCGAACGGTATCGCAAACCACAAAGATGCCCTTGCCCGACTCGACTAAGCACCGTGGTCCTGGGAGGAACTGGAAGTCCCCGTCCCTGGACCCGAAGGCTGCTGGTCCCTGGCCCGATGCTCCCGGCAGCCCCCTCCTTACCTTCCTTCTTTGTGAAGGCATTTAACAAAGACTTCATTTTCCCTCCGACTTTGGCAGTGGTCCGCTCATTATATAACCTTCTCCGAGGGGAGGAAGGCTAGGCGCGCAGCCCGGACCCTCCGTGCTGGAGCGGCTGGGACCCTGGGAGTGGCGGCGGGCGTCTGGGCACTGTGCGCTCCCGAGCATCGCTGGGCATGCCAGACCCAGCGTGCTGGTGACAAAGCCCACCCCATATTCTGTCTGTCAGCTGGGAACCAACTGTCGTTGACTGGGGCTGCTCTCAGAGCCGGCTACCTCTGGCGGCGTTCGTCATGTGAGCTGAGCTGGGCGCTGAGGAGCGGCACCGCACAGGGTTAACGGCGGGCGGGCGGGCGGGCGAGCTGGCGGCCAGGAGACGCTGGGAGGTATCTGTGAGCTCCAGCCCCAGTTATCCAAGGAAACCCGGGCTGGTGCTCCGTGCGCCTGCGGCTAAATATAATGCACTATGCTTTTCTATTTTTTTTTTTTTTAAAAAAAACAAAATTTAAAAGAAAAAGCCAAGTCTGTTTGCAGCTCGCAGATGTGGTAAGAAAGTCAGGGAAGCAAATATCCAGGCGCCAGCGAGGGCGCCCAGCAGACCCAGGAGCGCCCGGCAGGCATGCCGGCATCTGGGATTCTGAACGCGACCTATATTTCCCTTTGAGAGAATCAGACGCGAGCTCACGAGAGCTCACTGAGCTCACGTTGTGGTAATGACCCTGGAAGAAGCAAGAGTCCGCCCCCTCCTGCTTTTCTTTTTTTTTTTTAAGAGGGAGGATAAAACAATGAGATTGCAGAGCACCCGGGTGGATCCCCCAGGCAGCGAGGACAGCAGCTTTTCACAGCCACCTCCTACATTTGCATGCCAACAGAGGTCCTGACAAACCAGCCAGGATCCCCAAAGGCCACCTAAGGAAGTTCTGCCCCAGCAACGCTCTGCAGCCTCCTCGCAGATGGGACACAGTTTCCCCCACACCAGGAGCAGGGCCCCAGGAGGCTCAGTGGAACGTCCGGGGGGCAGGGCTCTGGCACCGGCACATCTGCTGCCCGGGCTGTGATTAAGGGTGCGTCCTGTGGTTGCTAAGAGAACTGCTTCCGAATCTTAAAAAAAGAAGACAGAGAGAGAGAGAGAGAGAGAGAGAGAGAGAGAGAGAGAGAGAGAGGGAGAGAAGAAATGGGAGAAGACCAATTGGAAGGCAGGAGTTGAATTCCATATGGCCGACGCACTTCCACACAAACGCTGTGAAGGAGGGAAGGCGGGCGGCCTGCTGCAGGAGGCTGAGGCTGTGCCACACAGACCCTGGGTTCCGGGGGCAGAGACGGTGCCAGGTCTGCTGGGTGTGTGCCTCCAGACAGCTGAGCATTCAGACACGGCTCCCGTCATGTCAGGCCGCCCCGCGTCACAGAACCCAGGCGAAACGGGCTCCGAGACTCCAGACGGGACGCCACCCACAGGCCCGCACACCTCATGCACCTCTTTGGGCCTTGGGGCGAGGCCACCAGCTCCCAGAACCTCAGTCAGAAGCATGGGGTCACCCACATGGGGTCACCCACAGTGACACAGCTGCTCTGTCCCACCTGGGAGAAGCTGACGGCTGTCTCTGGGGTAGGGTACGCTGGCCAGGGCTCCAGGGTGGCCATGTCACAGAGGGACTCCTCTGTACCCAGGGACTCCCCTGCGGAGGTGGGGGTCCAGCCACTCAGGTGCCAGCCACGTGGGCCGAGGGGACTCTCTGGGAGACCCAGCGATGCCTGGTGCCCTCCATCTGCCCGTGCTCGGTCCATCCCAAGCCAAGTTCCCTGCCAGCCACTGCTCTGGCCCTGCCGTCTGTGCCACCAGCATGGCACAGAGAGTGTGCACTCTCCCGGGCTGGCAGAGCCAGAGGCCAGCCCTCGTGCCACAGGCTGGCGGGGTCCTGCCCGCTTCGCAGCCCTGGCAGCTGCTCTGACCTTGGCTGGAGGTCAGGCCGGTGCAGCCTCCCTGGGGCCTTCTTTGCCTTGTGGAGAAGGCAGGGAACGTGCTGGGGACGAAGACACCCCGAAGGACCGAGGTCAGGCCCACTGGGGCAGAACCAGAACTCAGCAGCATGGCGGCAGCCCCACAGGTGGCCCCAGAGCCTCGGTGCCCAGCACCTGTGTGGAGTGGCCGCTCCTCTGGGGCATTTCCCATGGTGGGCGAGAGCTGGGGCCTAGGATGCCCAGCAGGAAGAAGAGGAGCGTCCCCAGCAGAGCAGGGTGGGTCCAGCAGTGGCTGGACAGCAGGGAGGGAGGCCCCGCTCTATCCTGTGTCCTCTGTCCCCCCAGACCCCTCACTCTCCTGTACCCCTTGGGTTGGGGACCATGTAACTAGGAAGGCCCAGGGGCACCCAGGCCTGTCTCCTCCTCAGGTGTCATGGTGCTGGGCAGGGGACACAAGCAGGCTCTGGACAAACGACAACAGACCCCCAGAGCCCCATGCCAGAGATCCCTCCTCCGAGCACCTGCAGCTGTGTCCAGAGGCAGAGGCCACATCCCACCCACACCTTCAGGAAGCCGAGCAAGTCACTCGTGGAGCTTGGAGCTGGGCCCCCATCAGACACACATGCAGCCTGCTCTGGGGTCTCTGTGAACCCCAAGAAGCCCTGCTGGGTGAGTCGGCCATCTGTGCCACCCTCCGGGCCACCTGGCCTCCCTAGCGACAGGGACTTACCGCCCACGCGCATGGCCCTGGATGTCGAGCAGGCACCGCCTCCCTGCTCAGAGGTGACATGGCTCTGGGCCCAGGCATGAGTCCCCTGCCCCTTGGCTCCAGACCACAGGCCATGGCCCACCGCTGGCCCCCTGCCCTCGACTAACTTGGTGGCCAACCAGGCACAGAAGGCAGAGTTCATCCAACGCACAAGGCTACCTGGGCCTGCGAGGGCGCCTGCTGGCCTGCCTGTGTGGCCGGGGGGTGGACTCTGCGTGAATAAGCACGTGAGCGCTGGTCAGGCCTCAGCTGCTGTGGGAGGGGAGCAGCCTGCCCTGTCCCCATCACGAGCTTGTCCACTGGGCCCCACGCCCTCCAGATCCCAGGGTCTGAGCCAGGCTGCCGTGGAAGCCGGGCAGGACCCCAGGGCTCCCTAACTGTCTCCCCGGGGACAGCCACGCTGGGGTTCAGAGTGAGGGTGACACTGGACAGCCCCTCCCCGGGACTCCCACCTCCAGAGCCCTCTCCCAGCACCTCGCCCCAGGCGGGGTGCAGGACCTGTCTGGAGTTCTCTGGGGCCAGCTGCAGGGCTCTGTGGGGTCACTGCTGAGCCCGGGGTCTGGAGGAGCCGGCTCTCCCTGCTCCCCGCCCATGTGCCAGGACGCTGTGCTCTTCTCCTTGTCCCCACGCAGGTCCTTCACAGGCACCTGCAGTGACCGTGCAGAGGGCGCGGGGCTGCCTTTCTCGTGGACTTGTCCTGGCAGACAGGTGGGGAGGGCTGGCGGCGGGCAGCAGAGAGGGTCTAGAAGCTCCCTGGGAACCTGTCCTGCCGCCGGCCACCCCTGTGGGCAGCTGAGCACCTCTGGGTCAGGGTGACCTCACATGAGCCCCGAGGCGCCTGCTTCCCAGCCTGGCCCCTCAGCCCCGGGGCTCCCCCGCCCAGCACGGTGCCAGCCCCTGGGTGTGTATCCGCCGGCAGCCTCTGTGGCCGGTCCCCATCACAGGCCCCTCAGGCTCAGCGAGCCCTTCAGTCGCACGTCTTTGACAACTGCCTGACAACAGGCTGAAAATAACCTCACTTCTCGCACCAAAACGGCTCTTTGCACATGGAACATTCCGGCACTCTGCAGGCCCGTCAGGAGGCGGCCCAGGTGCTGCAGACAGGCCGCAGGGCTCTGCTGTGCCGGGGAGGGGCGAAGACGCTCCGCCTAAGAGAGCCAGTGCCCATCCCTCTGCTGGGCTTCCCGGTGGCCGGGGACACCCATGAGCGGGTTCAGGCACATGTCCTGTGTCAGACCGTGTCCTGTGTCCTCGGAGCTCTAGTCCAGCTGCCCAGGCAATCCCAGCCCCAGGCCCCCACCGGTAGAGTGGGGTGGCCACTGCTTCTGGGCTCACGCTGTGGCCTCAGGGAAGAGGGCGGTGTGCTCAGGGTCTGGGAGCAGGACCGCCCCGCAGGCAGTCCCAGCTCTGTGACCCGGGAAAGTCACACGCGCTCTCTGTGCCTGTTCCTCACCTACGAAGTGGGACGTCAAGGTGCTGGGGAGGGTCAGGCACTGGTGCCTGCCGCCGTGCCTGGGCCGAGTGGCCGTGGTGATCCCTAAATGCCCTTAATTTCCAAAGTCTGCGGGCAGCTAGCTGGCCAGACTGCCCCCACCCCACCCACCCTGTGCTGGACAAGATAGGGGTCTGTCAGAAGGGGTCTGCTATCTTTTTCGGCGTCACCTCCTAGGGGACTGATTGTGGCATTGGAGAGATCCCCCCAGGCCAGCCCCCAGGGTGCTTTCTGGGGTCAGGGAAGCCACGTCCCAGGGGCAGGTGCTAAGTCCCCTTCTCCTCCCTACCCACTCGGGCGGGGGCTCCCTGCTCTGGGAGTGAATGGATGAGGCTGTGAGGACAGAGTGGCGCCCCCCGGGTCCCACGCCGCTCCTGCAGGCACAGAGGGCGGTCGGTCTCCAGCTGTACTCAGGCCATCTGAAGCAGAGGCCACCCTCTCTGTCCCTGCCCACCCAGGACCACACACACTGAGTCGGGCTGGTGCCAAGACACAGCCAAGCTGCCCTCCAGCCCCCAGACCTGGCGAGGCCTGCCCCGCCCAGGCAGGTCACCAGCCCTCAGGCCAGGTCCTCTGTCCTTGCTGTGACTGCAGATTCCCCACACTCCAGCAGGGCTGCCTTCTGGGGGGACACCAGGGCCCCTCTCAGGGCCTCTGCAGGTGGCAGGGAGGGGCTGTGGGCGTGGCCCCCTGGGCTGTGCCATCCAGGGTGCCACCGTGCACCTTCCAGGCACAGGGCCCCCAGCCTGGCTCCAGGCCCCCCTGGTTCACTGTGACACCTGACACCCCAACAAGCAGAGGGGTCCCTTGCTAAGGAGGAGCCGGAGCCAAGCCAGCTTCTGACCTGAGCTCAGGAAAGGCCGCCTTTGACCTGGACAGCCTCTGGCCAGAAGGGAGGCTCAGGGGATCCCAGGGGCAGGAACAACTCCAGAGGTCTCAGTGGCCCACCAGCCCAGGAAGAGAGCGTGGCAGGTGCAGGGCAGGTGGGGGAGCAGCCCCAGCCCAGGCCCAGAGCCCGCAGGCCCGGCTTCCTCTTCTCGTAGCTCCAGATGACGGCGACGTAACTATTAGTCGGCAGCTCCTCGTCTCACAATAATTGCTAAATGAATCATACTTTTATAAATAAGCCAGATATAAAAAGGCGCCTCAGCAATAATGCGGGGTTCTCATGGCACAGGGTGGAGGTGTCTGCGGCATGTGTAAAGTGCCGCCCGCCGGAGCCGCCAGGCCCCTGGAGCACCCCAGGGAGGAGCGGGGCGCAGCACTGAGGAGCGCACTGTGCAAACCCCCAGCGCCCCCAGGATGGGCTGGGGGCCGGTGGGCCAGGGTCAGGGACTGGGAATGTTCTACCTCCCAGTTTCTCGACACTCCCTTGGGCTTAGGTGCGAGGCCGTGGCCAGGGCAGGGCCTCAGAGCTGGAGTGGGCTGACCTCAGAGAGCTGAGGGTCCCCAGGTGCATCTAGAAGGGGAGGGCAGGTGTGGCCATGGCCTTGGGCAGCACCAGGCACCTCTTCTGAGACTTGGGTGACTGAGGACATTGGACCTCCCACAGGGGAAACAGGCTCCAGTGACCTGGTCACTTAGCCAAGAAGCAGACCCAGGGCCTGAACATGGGGCCCAGCGGGCAGTACCCCTGCAGGGGTATGGGTGTGCTCCAGGGGAAGACCCGCCAGCTGTGTGGGAGCCTGGGCAGGGCCAGTCCCCTGGGAGGTGCTAAGGGCAGATGGGGCACATGGCGGTCAGCCAGTGCCTGGACTGGATTTCACGGGGTGCCCTGCCTTATGTCTTTGGGCCACATTTCACAAAGTGAGTGAGGCGATGGTGCTGGGGATTAAGTACTTCCTGGGTGCAGTCCTTGGGCACGGTGTGCCCTTGGT
Source organism: Callospermophilus lateralis (assembly GCF_048772815.1). Lineage (NCBI taxonomy): Eukaryota > Metazoa > Chordata > Mammalia > Rodentia > Sciuridae > Callospermophilus > Callospermophilus lateralis. The sequence continues at coordinate 208,532,966 of NC_135306.1, forward strand.
GGACAGTCTGGCCTATGTGCCTTAGTGATTGTCAGTGTTGGGAAGACACACAGGAGCTGCAGAGCCCCAGTGTGGGGACAGGGACCAGAGTGACCACGGGCCTGATGTTTGTTCCAGGACAGCAGCGGGGCTGGTCCTGAGAACAGCCAAGGGACAGAATGGCTCTCCTTGGGTCCAGGAGAGGGCCTAGCGGCTCAGAGAGCAGCTTGCAGGTCCCTGGGACAGGCCCTCAGCTTGGTACGGAGTGGGACCTGGCTTGGGACCTTCTGCTTGCCCTGAGGCCACCCGGGCTTCCAGGTGACCTTGGCAGCCTCATGGATGGTGTGCACTATGGATCAGTCTCACCTGCGGCCCGGTGGCCGAGACCCTCTGGGACCAGGGCTGTGGCTCCCTGGACACAGCTGCTGCTTCACACTGGGAACGGCCACCTGTGCCCACTGTGCCTACTGTGCCCACCTGTGCCCACTGTGCCCACCTGGCTGTCTCTGCTCAAGGGTCTGCTTCCAGCCCCCAAGGCCAGAGCCAGCTCCTCCTGCAGTGTCCTGGACAGACCCTCTGCCCGCTCTCATCCTCCACCACACCCCCGGGCCGAGGGCTGAGCCGGTGCCCGCTCCCTGCAGGCCCCTCTCTTTTCCTGGGTGGGACTCAGACCCAACTCTGAAGCCCCCAGGGGGCAGCTTTGACACAGATGACCACTTGGTCAGAGCATGGGGTCAGGCCTCACCCTGGCTCTGCCCACTCTGCCTCCCCACCCAACTCCCAGCCGAGATCCACGGTTTCTGCCAGAAGTCCCTTCCCGAGGTGGCAGCCGTCCCCGGGTCCCTGCAGATCTCCCGTCACCAAGATAGCTGCCTTCAGGGGACACGGCAGTCACCACCAGTGCGACTGGCCCTGCAGGATCGCGGGCCACTCCCTCCGTAGCCGACCCCAACGGCACGTTTCTCTAGAACATTATGAAACGGCGGGTCTGAGTTTGGGGCTGGAAGGAGCCTGGCCGGTCTCTGGCCCATGGCGTGACTCTGAATGGCGGGTCAGGGGCCTCATGAGGCCTTGGAGGGTCCCCAGGTCAGCAGCCTGGGAGAGGTGGCTTTAAGGTCAGAGGAGCGGCCGAGACCCCTCCTGTGCAGCACAGTGGTTCCTCCCTCTCCCCGCCACGGTCTGAGCCGCTGGCCAGCCCCCCGACCCCTGCACAAGGCCCAGCAAGGTGCCAAGGACCCTGAGATTCAGATGGCCTTCGCTTACTCCAAGCATACAGCAGGACACCTGTGTCCCTGGGCCACACGTGGAGAGCTGGCCCTTCTATGGCATGGCCTCTTGTCCACCTGGGGCCCGGGGAGGGTCAGGCACTCGGTCTGTAGAGTGGGACACAGCGGGACAGCCAGGAAGGCATGGGCTGCAGGACCAGTGGCTGAAAGCCGCTGCGGTGCCCGGGCTGCTCGGGGCTGGTGGCTGCAGCGGGGCACAGGGGACCATGAGGGCCAGGTGGAGCCGCGGAGCCTGGCCTCTGCGCTGGGAAAGGGCCAGAACAGCACCGGCCTGGGGGAGGGCGTGCCTGGGCCAGGGTCCCGGGGCGTGCTCCTGGAGCGCCAGGCCAGGGAGAGGCACTGCCCGTGGGTGAGCCGGGGCGGCCTCGGGGCTCTGGAGCCCTCCGTGCTGCTGGGCCTCGGGGAGCCCCCTGAGCTGTGCCTGCCCCCCGCAGCCCTCCCTGCCACGCTGCAGAGGCCAGGAGCACACGAGCCACCCCGCCACACGGGGCCGGGGCCGAGGTCTGACTGCACCCCCCAGCAGCTCCCACATGCGACTCAGCGCAGCCCGGGAGCAACCAGAGGGACCGTCCTTCAGACTGAGGGTCACATCCCTGCATGTGCCGAAGTCTCGTCCCCAGCCTGATGCTTCCTGGCTATGACGCTGGAGCTGATCAGGTCAGATGAGGTCACGGGGTGGCCCTGAGAGGGTGGGTGGCCTGGAGAGCCATCCCTCTCCACGTGAGGACACAGAGAGCGGCCGCCTGCAAACCAGGGCAAGAGCCTCCCCAGAGGCCAACCCAGGAGCTGACGGAGGCCGCACCGGGGCCTCGGGCCTCGGGCCTCCCACAGGGGGCACCAACACATTTCCGCCGTCTAGACCACCCAGCCCAGAGTCACGTTCTTAAAGCACTAGGAACTGAGGAAGACCCCATGTGCTGCTGGTGGCACCACTCTCCCTATGGCCTCAGGGGCCCCCACACTGTCACCCCACTGCCCTGCTGTCCCCCGCTCCCCATCACCTGGCTCCCTCAGCATACCACAGGGCCTTTGCCCCTGCCACAAGATAACAGGTTTTTGAGGGCACTGCCCTGGGAAAGGGTTAATGCCATCCTGGGGACCCTGGTTAGCTCCCATGAGAGGGGTTGTCTAGAGGAAGGCTGGCCCTTCCCCACCTAGGCTTCCTGTCCCACCAAGTGATCCGTCTCACATGCTTGTCATTGAGATGCCACTTACTATGAGGCCCTCACCAGAGCTGGTTAGACTTGCAGCCTCCAAACCTGTGAGATAAGTTAACCTCTTTTCTTTATAAAGTCCCACGTTCAGGTATTTTGTTATAGCAACCAACAGGGGTCGAATGTAGTAACCCCCTTATTCTTTATCTTTGCCCTTATTTTCCCTTCATTACTTTGATCAAAACCTCAACTCACATTCTTTAGGGGTTCTCTTGTACCATCTTTCTCCCACCAGTAAAATGTCTGCAAACTGAGAGCAGGAACTAAGCCTGTCTTCATTTCCACCTCATCGCCTGTATTGAGCCCAGCCCCCTTCAAGATGTCCAGGATGCTCGTCTAAATCACGAGGAAATAGGGCAAGGGCTTTCCTGCCTCCCACCCGGACTCAGTGACTGAGCCTTGCTTGCCCCATTATCTGAAGCGTCCGTTTCCAGAGCTCTTCCCACCACAAACTCCCTCCCCATGGCTAGACCTTCTGGAAGGTATGGGGCCGGGGACAGGATTCACACCGCGTCTGTGCAAACTCCAGACTCACGGGGGCCCACCAACGCTCCCTCTGGTTCTCGTGGGCCCTGGTCAGCCCGAGTTGGCTTTGGGGCTGTGACATGCTTCCGAGGTTTGGCCTCGTGGGTCACTCGACACCTTGTTCTTGTGTAACTAGTAATTTCCGATTATCTGTTGGACATTGGTCTGTGGTGCTGGGGACACTCTGGGCTCCGGGATCTTCCTCTGGGACCTCTCCTAGCTGGGAGCAGCCCTATTGGCGGGACACCCTGGCCCCGCAAAGGCGTGGCTGAGGCTGTGCCGGGGGCCTCCCCTGGCCTTGGTCCGGCTCCTGCGGAGAGCCTAGGCGTTTCCCGAGCCCCTCCAACGTGGCAGGACTCCGCTCCACCAGGACCCGGTGATAGGTGCTGCTGAAACCTGTCCTCAGCTCCGAGTTCAAGCTTCCCACTGGCCCCGGGACTTCGGCTCACAGGCCAGCTCAGGAGTCTGTCGAGGACGCGAGGGGAGTTTATGTGCGGACGGGGGGCACCCGAGTGCTGTCCGCTCCTCTCGGCGGCCTGCCGACGCCCAGAGGCAGCTGTCCGTATTTATAGGCATCTTATGCAGAGTTTGTCACCGTGACCCGCAGGAGGGTATCTGCGGGGAGTGACTCTGCCTTTGAGGAGTTGGGGGTCAGGGCTCGGACACTGCATGGAGGAGGGGAGGACAGCATGAGGGACTGCCCAGCTGCAATGCTGTTTGAAGGCCCGGGTTCTAGGAGTGGGAACTCGGCTTCGAGTGGGCGCAGGCAGGGCAGGGCCGGGCGGCTCTGGCCTATCCTGCCCTCAGCGTCCACCCGCATGTGTTCCCTGGAGAGGGTGAGCAGGGCAAAGCAGAGGCGGCCTTGCCACCCAGCTGAGCCAGGAGCCCACCGGGCAGCAGGGGAGCCCGCGTGAGAAGGTCCATCACCGCGAAGCCCCAGCTCCCGCAGCCGAGGCCCTGGGGGGCTGGAGGGGAGGGCAGGCCACGGCCGCTCCACAGAGACTGGGCCGGGGCCAGATGGCCCGGGCATGAGGGAGCGCCCCTAACCGCCCAGCGAGGCACCTCGCCCGCGGCCCCCCAGCACATCCAAAGGCAGATTCGCGTTCAGGAACTAATTAGCGCCCGGTGCCTGATTTAACCTGCAAGCCCCTGTCCTCCAGGGCCCAGATGGCGGGAGAGTTAAGATTAGACCCGGCAACAGCCGGGAAGCCCCGAGTCCAGGGAGAATTGAACCCCGCGGGGGACACGGGGAGGGGCAGCTAACTCCGGGGGCTGGCCAGTGGCTAGAGAGGGTCAGGACCCACCGCTGGACCCCCACACTAACCCCAGCCTGTGTCCACCACCATCTCAAGGCCCTGACCATGCACAGGGAGGCCTGCAGCCCCTGGCCTCCGTGGCAGAGGCTGGAGGTGCTACACACTGCTGCTGGGCGGGGCGTCCTCTGCCCCGGCCTCGCTGCCCACGTGCCAAACGGGTGGAATGCCCTCTACAGTCTTCACCCTGCAGGACCAAGGTCCCCGTCAGCTCTGGGCAGACCCTGCTCTGAGAGGAGCCCCTGGGCAGAGCAGAGGGCCTGGGGGCTCTGCTGGAGTCAGAGACCAAGGAGGTCAGCCATGTCCTCCACACTGACCCACAGATGCCAGGGCACAGCAGGGCAGCCCCCTTCTGGGGCAGGGGGCCCAAGGGGAGCCCTACCCCCTCGCCAACTGCGGGGCTGTTGCAGGCAGGCGCCGGAAGGAAGGGGCCTCCTTCCCGGGCAGAGGATGGGCAAGGACCTCTGTGTGTCCCCAGCTGCCACCACCCAGCACTGGGCACTTGAGGGCTCAGGTCAGGCGCCAGGCAACAGGACCTGCCTCACCTCCTGGGGGCAATGCTCTCTCCTTCAGGGAGGGACAGAAGGCGGGTGACACAGTGACAACCGGGGCAGCAGGTGCCACCCCTGACAGCCGGCCAGGACAGCTCCAGCCACACCCCAGGTCCCCCTCCTCCACGGCGCCCCGAGGTCCTGGGGCTCAGAGCAGCTCAGTATCTTCCAGAGGTCACACAGCCAGGCCACAGTGGGCTGGGATTGACCAGCGGGCTCTGTCTTTGGGCCCCGTCACCGACCCAGGCGCAGCCGAGGGCCCTGGAACTGGGGCCTCTCTGGGCAGCCTCAAGGGCCTCCAGGGTGCTGACCCGCTACCGGCCACCTCAGTTGGCCAGTTGGCTTCCGCAGACTCAGGTTCTGGTCTCCAGACCACAGGGCTGGGGGATCTGCCCATTCCTGTTCCTCCTGCCTGTCCCCCCTCCTCCGCCGTGTCCAGCGGTGTGACGACACGTCCTCTTGACAACCCTCACACATGCCCTGACCTCAGCGCACCTGTCTGCCCCGTCTCAGCCAGTCACAGCCCTGGGCAGCCCCCCCGCCGTGCCCACCCATCCCAGCCGCCCTTCCCACCTGGACAGGTGGCCACTCCCCCTCAGGAGAGGTCTCCTGTGCTCCTGGGACAGTCCCGTCCCTGGCGTCTCTCTCCCCTGACCCTGGGCTCCGCAGGAGAAGTTCAGTCCTCATTTGTCCCCCCAGGGCCCCATGCTGGGCCCCCGCATCCTCAGTCCTGCTGTCCAAGCCACCCAGGGACAAGACGGTGCCAGCCTGGCAAGTCGCGAAGCGCTGCAGCACAAAGTCTGGGGGCCCGAAAGTGTCTGAAATCCCACGCATTCCTCCTCTGTCGGGTGGAGGCCGGTGTGCCTCCTGGCCTGGAAGGACATCCAGGAGGGGAACCTCTGCCACCAGTGACCACAGGCCTCTTGCAGCACTGAGTGACCCCGAGATGGTCGAAGTACAGGCTGGAGGCCCAAGGCTACAGTGGGCAGGGACATTGCAGGAGCCTGACCTGTCAGCTGTGCGGCTTGGACAGGCCCCGTAACCTCTCTGGGCCTGTCTATCACAGGGCAATGGGCTTGAGTACCACCTTCTGTGCCTGTCCCCTCCAGGGGCCCCTCCACTCAAGTGCAGGAGAGACACAGGCTGGGCCAGGTGGGCAGCCCTGTGCTAGCCAGCGCCTGCCCTCAGCCACGCGACACCATCACCCAGGGCAGGCTGGGTCCCCAGGGCAGGCTGGGTCCTAAGGGCAGGCTGGGTCCTAAGGGCAGGCTGGGTCCCCAGGGCAGGCTGGGTCCCAAGGGCAGGCTGGGTCCCAAGGGCAGGCTGGGTCCTAAGGGCAGGCTGGGTCCTAAGGGCAGGCTGGGTCCCCAGGGCAGGCTGGGTCCTAAGGGCAGGCTGGGTCCTTAGGGCAGGCTGGGTCCCCAGGGCAGGCTGGGTCCCAAGGGCAGGCTGGGTCCCAAGGGCAGGCTGGGTCCTAAGGGCAGGCTGGGTCCTAAGGGCAGGCTGGGTCCTAAGGGCAGGCTGGGTCCCAAGGGCAGGCTGGGACCCCAGGGCAGGCTGGGTCCCCAGGGCAGGCTGGGTCCCAAGGGCAGGCTGGGTCCTAAGGGCAGGCTGGGTCCTAAGGGCAGGCTGGGTCCCAAGGGCAGGCTGGGTCCTAAGGGCAGGCTGGGTCCTAAGGGCAGGCTGGGTCCCCAGGGCAGGCTGGGTCCCCAGGGCAGGCTGGGTCCTAAGGGCAGGCTGGGACCCCAGGGCAGGCTGGGTCCCAAGGGCAGGCTGGGTCCTAAGGGCAGGCTGGGTCCTAAGGGCAGGCTGGGTCCTAAGGGCAGGCTGGGTCCTAAGGGCAGGCTGGGTCCCAAGGGCAGGCTGGGACCCCAGGGCAGGCTGGGTCCTAAGGGCAGGCTGGGACCCCAGGGCAGGCTGGGTCCTCAGGGCAGGCTGGGTCCCAAGGGCAGGCTGGGTCCTAAGGGCAGGCTGGGTCCTAAGGGCAGGCTGGGTCCTAAGGGCAGGCTGGGTCCCCAGGGCAGGCTGGGTCCTAAGGGCAGGCTGGGTCCCCAGGGCAGGCTGGGTCCTAAGGGCAGGCTGGGTCCTCAGGGCAGGCTGGGTCCCCAGGGCAGGCTGGGTCCTAAGGGCAGGCTGGGTCCTAAGGGCAGGCTGGGTCCCAAGGGCAGGCTGGGTCCCAAGGGCAGGCTGGGTCCTAAGGGCAGGCTGGGTCCCCAGGGCAGGGGAGAGGCCTGTGGACGGGGGACGGGCGAGCCTGGGCGGCCTTTGCAGAGGGCTAATGGACAGGTGCTGCGGACTGAGTCAGGGAGCCTCCTAAATCCATGCTCTCGGAGCCCGGAGTCTAAGGAGACGGCGTTTGGCAAAAGGGCCTTGAAGAGGTGACCTCAGAGCAGGGCCTGAGGGCTGCAAACCCCTCCTGGTGAGTGGTGCTCCCGGGCCCTGGGGGGAGCCTGCACCTGCCTCTCGGGCACCTCGCTCCCGACTCAGGGCGCCCTGCCCACGGGCACCTCCTTAACACTCCACTAGAGAGACAAGTGCCCGCTGTGCCCCACTGTCCCATCTGGGCCACCACAGCACTGGCTCCTCCGGGAGGCTGGGGCTGCCACCGCCACCGCCCCACTTTTGTCCCCTTGGGCAGGGGGAGGACGAGAATTCCTCCCGAGCTCGGCCCCAGCTCCTGGACGACAGGAGGTCTGACGTACTGACCACATTTTCTGGCCTGGCGCAAGCTCACCGCAGGGCGGGACTCAGAGACGGGTTTGGAAAGGGGCAGACTCGCGGGTGGCCCGCTCCCTCTGGTGCCACCATGAACAGCCCTGCTGCCACAGTCTGTGTCCCCTGGGTGCTACATCCTGTGCCCTGGGGCAGCCGGCTCCCCCCTCCCCCGTCCTCAGGACCGTGTCCTTAGCGCCCAGCCGAGGAGCGCTCTGCCCTGGCAAAAAGGGCTGCTGTCCCTGTCCAATCTGTTCTATTCCCAGGAGGGGACTGCCAGGTCCGGGGCCCAGCATCTCCACAGCTTGGGCACCTTGGTGGACGGCTTCCCCCAGGGAGGCAAAGGACGATGCCATCGAAGCACATTTCCTCTTAAAACAGAAGATGAAATTCTTTTCTAAATGAGAAATAAAGAAAATGCGTGTCACCCAGGGGGCAATAAACACGGAGAAGCAAGCCCGCCAGGCACTAATAAGAGGGCTGGCGGCTGTAGGGGCTGAGGCGGGGCCACTAGGAAGGACTAGGAAGGACGCTCAGAGCCACAAGTCCTTCCTGCAAAGTGCAGAGAAGCAGCTGACAGCATCGGCTCCTTCTGGATCCCGGGGCACACATTCCTCCGGCTCCGCTTCCCGAGTGCAAGGGCCTGAGCTCCCGGCCGAGGCCAGCACCCTGGACAGGGCTGTGTCCTGGGGGCAGCGGTGTGGGTCCTTAGGAGAACAGGGACTGGGAAGACCAGGGGCCTGATGCAGGACTCGGGAGAAGCCGAGGAAACTGGATCCCAGTAAAAACCAGGATTTATGTGACTGGAAAGAGAGAGACGTCCATGAAATTAAGAATCCAAGAGAGGCCTCAGTGAATGAGCCACATCTCCCCTCCCTGCAGAGCCAGGAGGCAGGCGGAGCCCAACAGAGGGAGTCAGCACGTCTGCCCTGGCGCCTGCGCACTCTGAAAACAGACAGGAGGGGGCAGCACGGGCGGGCAGCACGGGGCACCCCAGAGCCGCCTCGCTGGTCCAGTGCCCCCGGAGGAACCTGTGGCCACGGCAGCCTGCGGGGTCTGGGAGCACTGAGAGACGGCAGTGGGTCCCAGGCCGTGCAGCGGCAGGAGAGCGAGCTGGGGTCTGGGGGCCCCCAGCAGGTGCAAGGCTGTGCGGGGGGTCTTCCCACCTGGGTAGAAAACAGAGGCACCGCCATGCTGGGGGGGTCTCAGGGAGACACCAGCCCTCGGTCACCAGATGGCTCTTCTATAAATTAATGATGACAAGGATGGCCCTCAGATCCCTGGTCACCTGTCCACAGGCCCTAAGCCTGGGACCCAGGACCCAACAGGCACTGGCACAGCCAATGTCAACGTGCCCAATGCCACACGGACCGGACAAGGCAGGTCCCCAGGAGGCACCCTCAGCTCAGCAGCCTGGGAAAACTGAGCTCCACTGTGCTCCCCCCGCACTGTCCCTCCCACCATCTGTGACATGGGGGTTGGGACAGACCATCCTCCAGAGGGTGCTGTGTGCAGGGAGTGGGCTCCCCACCGCAGCCCCTGACACGGGCAGCTCCGCGGGCTGGTGACCTGTGTTCACGAGGCCGGGTGCCTCTCTGCACCCAGGAGGACAGGACCTGGGTGGGCTGGGCATGTGTCCCTCCCAGACAAGATCCCTCATGTTAGGGATGAGGGTTCAGGCCCAGCGGCAGGCGGGGCCCCAGGCCAGCGCACTGGCCACCCTTCAGGGACCCTTCATGGCTCAGGGGCTCTGCTGGGCCATTGTGGTGAGTCGGGGCCCCCAGGAGTTGTCCCCTCCACTCGCTCTGGCATGACAAGGTCTCCGTCAAGGGACTTCCATGAGGTTCCAAGCCAGGGTTCCCCAGTGCAGCCTGTCGGCGGGCGGAGGCTGGCAGCCGCCGGGCCTCCACTCTGTGTTTTTAAGCAAGTAAGAAATGCCAGGAAGCCAAGCCGTCAATCCAGAATCTGCCGTCAGTGTTAAAAATAGGGGGCGCGTGCTTGGCTGCCCGCCGGCCGAGGCGGTGCCCCGCCCACTGCAGCCTTGACTAATGTGCCTGGGAAGGGACGGCGCGGAAGCCCAGTGTCCCTGCTCTTGGCAGCAGCCTTCTCAGGCGCCTCGGCCACCCCGGGAGTCGCCGGCCCAGTCGCTGCCTGATTAGCTCAGCTCACAGCCCCGTTCACAGGTGGCACCCACCATGCCAACGCGCCCACGGGCCTCGGCGCGGCTCTGCCAGGGCAGCCCGCCCACAGAGCCCTCGAAGTCTGGCCTCCAGCCGAGGACCTGCCCAGGAAAGTCCGGACCAGGGGTTGGGGCAGGACCAGGCGACGGTCCTCCATGGGGACTGGACAGGAGACCCCTCCCTCACTGGCTGCCAGAGACTGGGGGGCCAGAGGCACCAGAGCCGCCTGGGCTTGGGGGTGCCAGCAGGGTGGCTCTGCCCTGCGAGGAGATGTGTCGGTCAGGAAGTGGGTCCCACCTGCACCCCACCTGCCAGAGGAGCCCAGGCCAACCAAAGAGAAGAGGGGTCCCCTCGGGACAGGCAGCTCTCAGCACCATCTCAGCTACGGCAACATTCCTGCTTCCGAAAAAAGCCAGAACCCCGGATTTTTGTGTGAAGTCTCCTGATTTTAAATACCAGCGACCAGTTCCTTTTTTATCAAACTGTGCCTTACAGTATGGGCGGAAAGAATCTGCCCTGAGCCGCCAGGCACTTGAGGATTTGCAAGAAGGGCATCTTTCCAGCCTGACTCTCCAGCTCCCTCCCTGAGCACCCCAAGGGAGCAAGACAGGCAGCCTGCCCGCTGCCCTGGGCACTCCTGCCCAGCCTGCTGTTCCCAAGGCAGCACCACTCCTCAAAGTGAGTTCCCTGGGACCCTGGAGGCAGAGTGTGCTCCGTAGTCATGGATGGGAAACGCCCGGCCATACGCAGCCTTAGCTAATTAATGCAGGACTTATCAGGACCTTAATTGGTCTAAATGCATCTTTAGGGTCCAAGAGGAAATAAAGTGGCCCACACTGCCACTAGAATTCAACCCCAGCCTGTTTTGCGGAGCAGAGGTGGAGCTCCCAGAATCCAGCCTGGCACCTGTGCCTCGTGAGCACACAGGCGGGGTGCCCGACTCCCAGGAGCTTGCTCTGCAGCCAGCAATGACACATTCCACCCTCCAGAATGAGCTTTTGGGTACAAGCTCACGTTTAGCACCAGAGGCCCAGGTTCTCTCAGAGGCCGCAGCCTGATACCATCCCCTCTGAAGTCCTGAGGGGTGTGAACTCCAGGGCTCTGGGAGGAACCCCGTGAGAGGCTCAGGCCTCTGACTGGCCTGGCTGGGCTGATGCCGTGGACAGGATTCTCAAGACAAGTGGAGCAGCGTGGTGGGGAGGCCACAGCAGCCAGAGGTCACTGTCACTGCTGCAAAGGGGCAGGAAAGGCCAGGTGCTAAAAGGCCAGGTGCAGGATGGATGTGCCACCCGGGGCCTGACGGGCAGGGAGAGGCAGATGCAGACCCAGCCCGCTCTCCTGGCGACCTGATCTGCGGCTCCGCCTGTGGCTGCTCGGGGCCTGGACAAGGCCATGTGGCCCCGAGGTCCTTCTCCCCACCTGCCCCGGCCCTGGTAGGTGCAGAGGAACCAGGGGCCTGGGCTTGGGAGGGGCCCTGTGTCACCTCTGCTGAACCAAAATCTGGCAGGGGCCTCGGGTCCCTGCCAAGTGGGAACTGGAGGCGGGTCAGGCCTTGAGGGTCACCCCCACGGGTCAGCCTTGGGCAGCAGGCTCCTGAGGTCCCTGCCCTGAGGTTTCCCACCTGGCACCCTCAGAGTAAGATCAAAACAAGACAGACGCTGACGAAGCCCCGTGCCGGCCAGCAACGGCTACCGGGCTGCCAGTCCTCCAGGTGGTGCCCAGCAAGATGGCTTCCCTGCACTGTTTTCTTAAACACGATCTCAGCTGGTGACGCGCACAGGACGTTCCTGTCCCCACCTCGTCTGACACATGGTCCAGGGGCTGGGCACGCTCACCCTGCTGTGCGGCCATCCCCACTCCCACCTCCACCTCCAGGGCTTCCTCGCCTCCCGCACTGTCCCTCTAAGAGCCAGACCTGGAGGCCACTCTACAGGGGACGCAGGCCTCAGGCGGGGTGCCCTGAGGGAGCCTGAAGCGGGTCTGCCAGGCCGAAGAGGCTCGGATTCAGAGGAAAGCGCTGCCCCGCTGCCCGGCTGTTCCTGAAGCCCTGGAAGGTCAGGATGTGGGACAGGGAGGGAAAGCCCAGCCCTCCCGCGCAGACACCCCCAACGCACACAGAGCAGCCAGGGGCCTGGCCGAGGCACCTCAGGGCCCTGGTGGAGGAACGCGCCCCCAGAACGGGCTGCCCCCAGAGGGCAGGAAGAGCCCGGTGTCTGCTCTAAGGGGGACAGCAGCCAGCTCTGCACTCACGGAGCCCAGGCTCCCTGGAGACCCAGGACCACCTAGGGGGCGGGGTTGCCTCCTGGGCCCCAGTCTCCAGCCAGGGCCAGCAAGGGGCAGCTAAGGCTCCTGACCCAGCAGGCCACCTGGAGGTGCTGGGGAGCCCCTGGCCTTGCCCTGGAGAAGCTGAGACCTCAGGCCCTCGGGGGCCATCTGGAGTACCCGTGGCTGAGCTGCTGAAGCACGAGGTGAGACCGAGCCTTGGCGGGTCCCCCAGGGCCTCGCAGTGCCCATGGGGATCCAGGAGAGGACCAGGAGGAAGCCCCTCTGAGCCCAGAAGCAGCCTGTCTGGGGTGTGGACTCTAAAATCCCAGCCAAGTGGCTCCCTGGGCCCCCCACGGGCCCCAGCGGCCAGAGCAGGACCTCTGGGAAGATGGGGGCCAGCCAGAGAGGGTGTCCACATCGGAGTCCCGAACACCCCCACAAGCCCAGGACTCCCGTCACTGGGGCACAAGGCCCTGAGGCTGCAGCGAAGCTGTCTGCCGAGGCCCAAGTCACACAGAGAATAAGGAAGCAAAGTCCTGGGCGGGGCCCGGAGCTGCCTCCTACTTCTCGGGGGCCAAGGGGCCCTGTGGGGCCCTCCCAGTGGGCGTGACAAGGGCAAATGTCTCATCCAAGGGGCACCTGTCCACCTGGAGCCTCCATGTGGGGATGGCTCCTGGCACCTGCTCAGAGTCCCAGTCCAGGGGAGGCACCGTGACACTGTGGGCCTGACCTCTGTCCCTGCAGCTGCAGGGAACACAGCAGGGTGACAGCAGGGTGCCCCTCGTGCCATCCTGCAGCCCGCCCCCTCCAGGGCCCCAAGGCCCCCTCTGCCCCTCCCAGCTGCAGGTCCAAGTGTCACCCGCTCTCCACCCGGCCCCTCCCCCGTGCCTGGGGTCTGCCTCCAAGCCCCTCCCTCTAGTGACACCAGCCGTGGGACTCAGGGCTCACCTAACCAAGGGACCTCATTTTAACTGAGCCAATCAAATCTGCAGGACAGAGTCAAGTCCTTGCAGGTCCCAGAGGCCCTGCTGACCGCCTTGAGGAGGAACCTGGCTCCCACCTGGGAATGCCGGGGCCACAGCTGGCACGTCCACCACAGGAGTGTCAGAGAAAGTGCCTGTACGTGGCCACTGCTGCCACCAGCCCTGGCCCTGCCAACCCCCAGTCAGGAGCCCAGCCAGGGAGAGCCGGTGCCCAAGAGGCAGCCTCAAGGCTCCACCCTGAGAGGCATCCGCAGGCCTGGCCAGGAGGGACGGAGGTTGCGGGGGGCCGTGCGCTGACTAGGAACAGCCCCCGGGAAGGGAGGTGCTGTGCGCCCCACGTGGACAGTGGACAGAGGCCACGCAGCAGAAGGCTGTCCCGTTCAGGAAGCAGACCTGGGCACCAGGCCGCAGGGATGAGACACCCCACTGAGCCTTTCGTCCACCACCAAGAAGGCAGCGTCCCCATGACCCCCAGAAGCCCAGCCCAGGTGTTCTCCTCACTGTCTGTGGAGGATGGAGGCCTGGACCGGCCAGCTGTCCTGGAAACCTGGGCACTCTTGGGACCTTGGTAATGAGCAGGGACAGCCACTTGGCCAGACACCCACAGGTGGCACAGAGGTGCCGGCTGTTTGGACAAGGGGCTCCACGCTCCTGGCGGGCTCCATCAGCAGGGGTGACTACAATCGTTCTCCCCGCACTCCCCGCCAGCCCAAGGTGGTGGCAGAGAGGAGCAGAGGAAGCACAGGGCACCCAGCCCAGGGGACGGGACGGCGCTGTCACCTATAGGAGGGGGTGGAGCCCAGTCTGAGCAGCCCTGGCTGCGTGGTCCCCGAGTCTTTCCTCCCAGCTCCCTGCTGCCGCCAGATGCTCTCCTGCTCCCGACCTCCCCGAGCCGCAGCCCCAGGACACCTGCGGGGTCTCACATCAGACCTGAGACCAAAGCACAAGCCTGCCTTCCCCCACCTGTCCCAGGTGCCAGCCCACTTGGGCCCTGGACAGGCCACACGGTCCCCCTCCACCTCCAGGCAGCTGGTCCTGCCCATCCTCAAGCTGGGACCAACCAAGAGCCACATACCAGGAGAAGGACCATGAGTGACACCTGCTGAGCACAGGGACACTGGACGGGTGTTTCCATGAGCTCAGTCCCCACAAGAACTCAGGAGACTGGACTGTTGCCACAGGCACGTGGCACAGAGGAAGTGCCATTCCCCAGGTCACATGGCTCCCAGAGGGGCACCTGGGCCTGAACCCAGGCAGGATCCAGAGTCCACCTCCCTGGGAACCTCCAGACCTTGCCACCCTGTGACGATGAACCAGGTACACAGGACCCACGGGGTCAAAATCCTCCCCACTCAGCCAGCCCTCCACTGGCATCCCCAGGAGGACCGTGCTGCCCGTGAAGGAGGAACAGACAGAAACCCTGAGCACCCTCATCCTGCAGGCTGCTCCTGACGCCCCAGGGCCCAGGCAGTCCTCACAGACTGCAGAGGAGGCCTGAGCCGGCTGCAAGGGGTGAGACCTGTCAGCGGTGCAGACAGAAGGAGGCGAGGGGAGGAGCCGCAGCCCTCAGCTGGCTCAACCTCAACCAGTGCGGACCCCAGGGCTGACCACGGCCCTGCTCCAGGTGTGGGTGCCGTGCTGGGAAAATGGGTGGGGGAATTCCTGTGCCTAAATCCCAGCTCCCAACATCACAGGAGGCAGCAAATGAGGATAAATGGGCAGCCCCTAGAGACAGAAGGGCAGCCTTCAGGGGCACAGGGTCCGGCAAGTGGGAAGCTCATGACGACGGTCCAGAAGTGAAGGGGCTGGGGAAGGGGGGAAGGAGGAAGCAGAGGTGGATGAGTGTGCGGGTGGGTGGGTGGATGGGTGGGTGAACGGAGGGATGGGAGGTTAGACAGAGGGACAGACAAGTAGATAGGTGAATGGATGGGTTGGTGGATAGATGAATGGGAGGTTAGATAGATGGACAGACAGACAGATAGATGGGTGAATGGATGAATAGATGGATGGGTGGGTGAATGGATGAATGGGTGAATGGATGGATGGATGAATGGATGGATGGATGGATGGATAGATAGATGGATGGGTGGGTGAATGAGTAAATGGATGGGTGGATGGATGAGTGAATGGGTGGATGGATGGATAGATGGATGGGTGGGCAGATGGGTAGTTGTGTGGATGGGTGGATGGGAGGTCAGATGGATGGACACACGGTGGATGGGTGAATGGATGGGTAGACAGATGGGTAGTTGGGTGTACAGGTGGATGGGTTCTTGGATGGGTGGTGGATTGATGGATGGACAGACAGAATGACACACAAGCCAGCTGTGTGTTTGAACACTGCCCTCTTGGTGTGTCGGGCTCACTTCTCTGGGGTGTGACTCAGCCTTGCTTCATGCACTATTTAACTGAAGACTTCAACAGCGCTGCGAGGGAGGCCTCGGATCTCTGCTTTGCTGGTTTGGAGTTTGAAGAGCCTCACAGAGCCCTCCCCAGAGAGCCCAGCAGTGCCCGTGTGTCCTGGACCCGCCTACTCCCTGTAGCCCCCGTCATCACCTGGACCACGGAGAGTTGCTGCTGGAATCCCTGGCCGCCTTGCTCTGTCCACCTTGTCGATGGCCCTGGTGAGTGGGTCCACAGCCCTCACTGCTGGACCACGCTCTGCCCACAGCCTGCCCGCGAGCAGACGTCCTTGCCACAGGGAGAAGGTGGACACAGCTGACACTTCCCCGGCGGCGGGCAGGGCAGGCAGGGGCTGCTCTCCAGAGCAGGTTCCATGTTGGAGGCACTCCAAGGCCTGGGCCTGAGAGCCCAGTGGGACCCAGAGTGGCAGAGGGACAGTGGGGTGACGAGCAGTGCCCACAGACAACTGCTCTAAGGACTGAAGAGTGACACCCAGGACCCGTGACGCACAGGGCCAACACCTAGTGAATCCGCCATGACCGGGTCCCACACGCCTGCTCCCAGGACAGGCCTTCCCAGCTTGCCGGGCACCTCCAGCCAGCCCTGCCCTCCCAGGAGGGCCACGGTCATGAGCTCCACACAGCGACAGCACTGAGTTTTGGCAAGTGGCCTCATTTCCAGTTCAAGGCCTGGCCTCTTGCTGTCTCAGGAGTCTGCTCCTGGTTGGTGCCCAGGAGAGCCCTGGCAGGTGACAGGGGTCCTGGGCTGACCTGTCATCCCGGTTCTTTGGTCAGCAGGAGGGCCCAGCTCTTGCTACTCAGCGTGGCCTGGAGCTCCAGGGGGACCTAAGTCCACGAAGCAGTGGGATCTGACAGGGCAGCCTTAGCACATGGTGAGAGACGCGTCTGACAGGTAGGGCCCTACAACATGTCAAGGCCACGCTCAGGGCCCTGCTAATGCCCCTGAAGGCCAAACAAGAACTGTTAAGAAAGGACACAGCCACGGCTGTCCCTGTGGGCCATGTACCTTCTCAGTGGCTGAGGCCACGGGGCCCACGGGGCCTGCAGAGGGCTACTGCAGGGGCCCCAGCTCTGAACGCCCACTCTGCAACAGGGCAGCCCCCCTGTCCTGGCCAGCTGCAAGGCCCTACCAGAGCAGGACCATTCACCTCACAGCACACTGTGACCTGAGCTGCCAGCTTCCCTCCTATCCTGGGTGTGCCAGCAGGTAGATCGAGGGTGAGGGCTGCACCCAGCCCGTGTGCGGTCAGAGTGCCGCGCTGCCAAGGGCACCCCAGGCAGCCGCTCCCAGTCCCCCCGGTCCCTGCCTGTGATGTGGATGGAGTCATCAAGATTCACTGCCACCTTCATATGAAACGACAGCAGCAACCGTCCTAAGTCTGCCAGTGCTGGACAGCTGGCCACGCTCATCCTGCTTCTGTTAATCCCGAGCGTGGTGGCCAGGGCGGGGACACAGGGCTGCTCTGCATGGAGGCACGGGGTGGGAGGGAGCCGGGGGTGGAGGGCGATGGAGGGGGGATGGATGGAGAGGGGCGGGAGGAGGGAGCGAGGGTGGATGATGGGTGGTGGGTGGGAGGGAGAATGACGGATGCCTGGCGGGTGGAGGACACTGGAGAGATGGGGTGGGTGGGCGGGCAGAGGGGTGGAGAGATGAGTAGGGGGTGGGTCCACAGAAAGCTAGCCGGAAAGACAGATGGGTGGTGGGAGGACGGGCAGACGAATGGATGGAGAGGGGGGGAGGGGCTAGAGGATGGGTGAGTGGTGGGGAGGGGGCACGGGGGATAATGGATGGAGTGGGCTGGCTGGATGCCATCACCCCTGCTCTAGTCGAGCCTTTTCACTGCTGTGACCAAAAGACCTGGGGAGAGCCAGCAGAGGAGGGAAGGGAATTTGGGGCGCACGGTGGTTTCTGGGGTCGAAGTCCACAGAGGCCGACTCCATAGCTCTGGGCCAAGGTGAGGCAGAGCCTGGTGGTAGAAGGGCACGGAGGAGGAAGGCAGCTCAGGACAGGCCACCTGGGAGCACAGAGCGCCTCCCACAGGGATGACAGTGACCCCCAGGCACGGCCAGGGACCCAGGCCTGCAGCCACATCCCACCTGCCTCCAGCCACCACCCAGGTAATCCCATGGGGGGGCTGATTTGCTGATTAGGTTAAGGCTCCAACAGCCGACCTACCCCCAAAGAAACCTCCTCACGGAAGCCGAGACGCTTAACTAAGACACGCAGCAAGGAAGCCGCAAACCTTCGGGGCCCACGCTGGGCAGGCAGACCTGACCGCTGCCCCTCACCCGCAGACTAGCAGGCAAGCTCCCACAGCTAGCAGTTGGGGTGATCCCCGGGGTGCCCATGAGGGCCCCAATTCTGCTCTGCAGGTGACCCACACAAGCCTGAGCACACACTCTCCTGTGAAGACCCTGCCTTCTCCCAGGAGCCGCTCTGCCACAGACCAGGCTGAGCAGCCTCCTGACCTTGGCCCTGCTCACCCATCACGTCTGGGCAGACTGTCCCCCGCCCACCCCCTGAGCTGGGGGCTCCTCAAGTCCATGGGTGTGCGTGGCCCCTGGTGGGGAGCTCTGCGGGTCTTCTCCAGCCTCACTCTGCTCCTCCCTCTAACCTGTCTCCAGGGTCAGGGTCAGTCACAGCCCACCCTCCCCCCCCTGCCCCACCCAGAAGATCCCAGGCCCCTCAGGGGAGATCCAGGCTGTGGACCAGGCTCCGTGGCAGGCCCTCGGGCAAGTCCTGAATATCTTCAGCCTTCCAGAAAGCCTGAGCCCAAACCCTGCTTCCCCGGATTCCAGCAGGTGGCTCAGACAGTGTGCTCCTGAGGACCTGGGAGGCGACTTCAGCCATCCCTTCACTGTGAGCAGGACCAGCCCCTCCAGTTCCCACTCTGTGCAGGCCACAGGGCAGCCGGGCCAGCTGGTACTGCCAGTCCAAGGTGGCAAATGGCACAGGGCCTTTTAGCCAGGCCCCAGGGTGGGGGCCACCCGTTGCCCTGGGCTGAGCTTGCTCCCCTGCCTGGAGCGGTGGGGGCGGGCCTGGTGCACACGCGAAAGCTGTACAGGGCAAGCGGCCTCCCCCTCACTGGGCAAGGAGCCTGCTTCAAGCCCTACCTGGCCGTTGCCTAATGGGGATGGGCAACCCCTGAAACCCAACCCTTGCCTTATTTGGGTGGAACTTTCTTGAACGTCTTGTCCCCAACAAATAGGAGGTTTCGGGGTGCTTGCTCTCTTGCTCCTTCCAGCGCTGGAGCTGACCCCTGGGGTCAACCAGACATCCGCCTTAGAAACCTGTGTTCCTGTGCTGCGGGGTTTCTTTGCCGTTTTCTTAGTTATTGATAGAGCCTGCTCCTTTGAACCCAGTTCATAGCGCCAGTCCGGCCAGCTGGTGATACCCCAGGTTAGGGAGTGCCACCGTGTCACTGGGTTGGCCCGCCGTCCGAGGTGGTGTTTGTGATGGCCCTGATGTTCCGCTGTTTCCTCTTGAACATCAAGGGGACCCAGAGTGACTGACTAATGGTGTTGTTCCTCCAATCTGTCCTCTGAAACGGGTCAGGAAGGACTAATGGTCTTCAAGCACAAGAAACGAGGTCTGAGCAGCCCAACGGTGCATTAGGATGGAGCTGCGCTGTCCCCGCACTGCGCCCTGGGAACACAGGCTCTAAAACGAGAGGGGGGATAATTGTGTGTTCTGCCAGAAAAACCCCAGCCGAGCTGCTGCCTGAGTTTGTATCACAACATGTAATTTCAATCAAAATTTTCATCAAAAGTCCTATTTGGTGAGAAACAGGCCTTTTAGATTAAAATTGGTGTTAAAAAAAAATTGGTGCAGATTCCGACCCTGAGCTGGGCTCACCTCAGAGCCCTTGACCCCACGCGGCTGCAGGCAAGGGCCTGTTCCTCTGGATCTCCCGGCTGGGTGCAAACACAGCACCCCTGGTCGCCTCTGCAGGCTGCAGGCTCTGTGCTCTGGCAAGATCCTGGCAGATGCAGGCCCGAGGGGTCTGCCAGGGGCAGCTACACGTCCTGCCCCTTGTCCATCAGACCAACGTGGCCGAGTGCCACCTGTTGCCAGCACAGGAGATCCACAGACGAGGTCCCTGGCCTCAGGTGGAGCACACCTACCCAGGAAGGCTCCGACCACAGAGCTGCAGTCACCAGGATGGGGATGGGCCCAATTTGGACACTGAGGTCCTGCAGGATGTACAGAGCAGGGTGACCCCTGGGAAGTCGCCCAAGATGGCCCAAGGGGCCTGGAGTCGACAGTCAGCCCACGGTAACGAAGGGTTTCGGGGGGAGGGGTGACCTAATGTTCTTTCTTCCTTGAACCATCCCTCTCCTGGCTGGTGAGGCAGAGGCGGGTTGCAGGTGGGAGTGGAGGAAGGGCCCTCCTGGGAGGTCGCGGCACAAGGCTGTGGACTGCGTCAGGGGCAGCAGGGCGTGCACCTGGGTACAGACGGAGGAGCTGCAGATGGACATGCTAGTTGGGTCTGGAGATGGACAGGACACAGGGCAACAGACAGGGAACCACTGACGAGGATTCTGTCCCAAGACACTGGGTGGATCGTGGGAAAAGAGAACGGCCCACATGCTGGGGCGGAGAGGGGAGTTTGGCTGGTGGAAACCGGGTGCTGCCTGCCCTCTAGTTCCTACAGACAACACCTGGGTGCTCCCTCTCTGGAGCCCTGGGTGGCCGCCACAGGGAGGAGACGCTGAGCACAATCATTAGGATGCACACACTGGAGTCCGCCATGACCCCTGCTCCTCAGGACGGGCCTGGTCTGGAAAGGTCTTCCCTGGACCAGCGGGTTGAGGTGAGACCGCGGGGTGGCCTCATCCCGCACGACACCATCTTAAGAGGACACTGGGGCCGTGGGGGCACCACCTGAGATGAAGGTCCATCTACAGCCATCGGGGCCTCAAGGCCCGGCCCGGCTGCACCTTGGCCTGGGACTTCTGGGCTCCAGATGTGAGGAGCAGATTCTCACTGCTTTAAACCCCAGCTGCTGGGGCTTCCTGTGGCTGCCCGAGCGGAGCAAGACGAGGAGCCCTGGAGGAGGTGCCTGGTCCTGTTCTGTTTCCCCGGGCAGCCTGGAGAGGAGAAGAATGGACATCCTGGCTCCCGTTGCCCTCACACGTCCACGGCTCCCATGGGCTCTGGTCACCCAGCAGGCAAGGGAGGGGTGCTTCCAAGGGACTGTTATTCGCAAAGCCAGGACCGGCTCCCGTGGCCCCGGCCACACACGGGGCTCTCGGGTTTGCACGTTGGAAACTGAAGGGGCGGACAGAGGGGTGAAGAAGCTGGGGTGTCGGCCAGGGGGAGGCCGAGGTCCGGGAAGCAGCTCTTCAGTCTACGGAGCCTGGTCCAGGGCCAGCCCAGGGTGCTCAGTCTCGCCCCCCCCCCCCGAGTCACAGTGACCAATCAGACGTCAGCAGGGCCTCCCTGTCAGATAAGGAAGTGCACTGTGATCCCCTAGGGCCCCAGTGCTTCTGCCTCCAGATCCACGTGTCGCCATCCTTCTCCCAGGGGCGGGGCTGAGAGAGGCCTTGGAGGTGATCTGTTGTGACGCTGGAGTCCTCCTGAATGGACTTGGCACTTCTGAAAGGGACACGTGGCGCTCTCTGCTACCCGGGCCTCGGACTCCCATCCTCCAGGACATGACGCAGTCTGTGTTGCTTGAAACCCACCTGGTCCCTGGCCCTTGGTCCCAGTGGCCTGGACGTCCAAGGGCATCCTCTTCCAGACCCCAAGAGTGTCCCCTGCAGGTGGATCCCCGTGGACCTTGAGATGCCCATTAATGTGTGGCCGAGTCAGACCTGCAACCCCCTAGGGTGCCGGGAGGGGGCACTTGTGAGGCCGGGTGGCGTCCTGGCTGGTGGTCTCTCTCACAGGACAAGCAATGAGGCAGCAGGAGAAGACACTGCCCAAAGTCGGCCTGACCAAGAGCCAGAGCCCGTGAGCCCTGAGCTGCCGTCCGGGGGGCCCAGAAAGGAATGCAGGAGGCACCCTGGAGGCAGGAACCCACGTGGACGTCGGTCAGGGTGCCTCTGCTAGGAGCGCCCAGTGCCCTGCAAGGGGTACGTCGCAGCCCGAGTTTCTTCTTTCCCCAGTGACCCTTCAGCTCAGGCCATCCTGGGAGGGTGCGA
This sequence comes from Callospermophilus lateralis, assembly GCF_048772815.1. NCBI lineage: Eukaryota > Metazoa > Chordata > Mammalia > Rodentia > Sciuridae > Callospermophilus > Callospermophilus lateralis. The sequence continues at coordinate 208,554,544 of NC_135306.1, forward strand.
CAGCAAACCCGAGGCCAGGTGCAACCAAATCTGCTGCCCTCAGAATCACCTTGAACCCCAGCCAGGCGGGTGTCTTGGCAGTTGCTGGCCACCCCTGCCCTCTGATGCAGCCAGCAGAAAAGCAGAGGGCTTCCTGCAGTGTCGACCCCTTCCTGTGTCTCTGAATGAGCCTCGCTCTGTCCCTTCACGCATTCACTCAGAGCTGGGCTCACACCAGCCCTGCACTGGGCGCTGCTGCCCGCCAAGGACCCAGTGACCAGGAAGATGCCCCAGATCCTGCCCTCCTGGGTCAGGCCCTCCTTGCAGTTCAGCCCCGGCTTGCCCCTGCCCCTCCGGCTGCCTCACAAGGGGCCCTGCGGGACCCTCCTCCTCCCCGTCTCCCCTGCTTCCTGCAGCTCCTCACCCGGGGCCACTGCCTGACCCTGGGCTCTTGCAGCCCACAGCACAGGGGCAGTGACCTCCCTGCACCAAAGCCCTGTCTGAAAGCCCAGGGTGGCCACCGTTTTCTGGACTGGATTCTGACCCACATACCACAGGGGGGTCTGCTCAGGTCTGCACCTTCCCAGCAAGACCTGGACCCCAGGCAGGTGAAACTCTGGGGTGCCCAGTCCCGTGGCTTCCTTCAGGCAGCAACAGAGATGGCGGCTTTGGAGCCACCAAAAAGGCCAGACAAGGGGAGCTGGGAACCTGGGTCTGTTTAAGAAACAAGACACTGGGGGAAAGCCGCACCTGGTGACGAGCATTCCCTGGTGGCAGAGAAGAGCCGGCGCCAGATGAGGGGAGACAGGTAAGGCTGGGGAGCACCAGGGACAGCGTCCCCCAGGGGGCGGCTCCACCTTCCTCCTGTTGACCCCCAAGTCCAGACTGCGCACTGCTGCCCACCTCGCACTCTGAGCGCCAAAGGCTCACGCCTGCTCCTGGGGTCCAAGGACAGCATCCAACATTGAGCGAGGACAAATCTGGGGCTGGACTCGGCCCCAACGGCTCTCCCTGTCGTCCTCAGAGCAGACCAGCCCACACGCCCCAGGACACTCTGGGGTCTCCAAAGAGCCACTTTGCTAGTTTCCTGTCTCCATCTGACAAATTCCCACTCTGTCACCAGACGCAGCTCCACAGCCAGTCTCTGCCCCAGGTGGTACCCCAACGCCCCAGTGCACCAAGCAGTTCCCACAGGGCACGGTCCTGGGCCACAGGAGGGCCAGAGAGGGCTGATGAGGGCCAGGCCCATCCCCTTCACCTGGTCACCCCACCAAGCCCCTCGGTCCTGCGGTTAGATCTGCTGTGGGCCATGGGAGTGGGCTGGCACCGCACTGGGCCCGGGGGGCCAGGCCATGTAGGGTCATTCACGGTGACTGAGCCTGCTCGGTGCAGCAGGCCCTGCACCTGCTAACTAACCTGTAAACAGACAGCTCAAGCTGCAGCCAGCTGACCGCTGACCGAGGAGGCCCTGTGGATCGCTGTTCTCTGCCCCGGATGCCTCTGTGCCGCTCTCAGGCCACACTGTCAGGTGGGGTTCCCAGAACAGCTTGGTTCTGGAGCTGCCAGGTCCCCCACCCATCTGCCTTGCTCTGCCCACGTCAGCGCTACTGCACCTGACCAGCTGGGGATACCCCAGCGCTGGAGATGCTCCTCGGGACTTCTCCCTCCCCGACACCACCAGCCACAGCAGGGGTGGCCTTGAACATTGTCCCCTCCCCCAAACCTGCTCCAAGGGCGAGGGCCACCTCCCCATCTGGCCGGTGAGGCAAAGGTGCCCATGGTCTGGGGGACTTGTGCCCCAAGACCTGGCCTTCGGCACCTTCCTGAGCAGTTCCCAGAGATAGCCACACGGTGCCTGCCTATGGGACACGCACAGGTGCTGGCCAGGGCTTCAGGGGGACAGAGCCCAGGACAACTCCAGGTGATAGGGGGACAGTCCTCTTTCACCCTGATGGTGGCTCAGGTGACAGGCAGGACAGGAGTCCATGTTTGGGACACTGGACACTGCATGACTGACTTGTGTGGATGCGGCCACTAGCAGCATGGACAGGGAACTGGAGCTCAGAGCCCAGAGTCCTGGGGATGGTCTCCCTCCCGGGACTCTCCCAGGTCCTGGGACAGGAGAGTGCCAAGTCCCCGCGTGCCCACAGGGGAAGCCATCTGCTGAAGGCGCACTGCCTGCGTCCTTGGACGACCCAGTTCAGACGGGGTCAAAGCCCTCATGGGTGCTGATGGCCAATGGCCACGTGCACCTGCAGGGGACCTCGATGTGGGCCGGGCAGGATGAGCCCAGCTGCCCTTCCCTGGTCTGTAGCATGGACATGCCCTCCCTGCTGGGACCTCCTCCCCAGGCCACCAAGCCGCAGCTGAGGGAGAGGCCAGCACACGGCCTCTGGGAAGAGCCCCAGGAGTCCTCCCGGTCAAGTTCAGAGCCCTGAGGGCACAACCCCCACCCCAGCACTGCTCCCTCAAGGATGGAACCACCCCTGGCACTGCTCCCTCAAGGATGGCACCACCCCCGGGCACTGCTCCCTCAAGGATGGCACAAACCCCTGGGCACTGCTCCCTCAAGGATGGCACCACCCCCTGGGCACTGCTCCCTCAAGGATGGCACCACCCCCCGGACACTGCTCCCTCAAGGATGGCACCACCCCCTGGGCACTGCTCCCTCAAGGATGGCACCCCCCCGGCACTGCTCCCTCAAGGATGGCACCACCCCTGGGCACTGCTCCCTCAAGGATGGCACCACCCCTGGGCACTGCTCCCTCAAGGATGGCACCACCCCTGGGCACTGCTCCCTCAAGGATGGCATAACCCCCGGGCACTGCTCCCTCAAGGATGGCACAACCCCTGGGCACTGCTCCCTCAAGGATGGCACCACCCCTGGGCACTGCTCCCTCAAGGATGGCACCCCCCCGGCACTGCTCCCTCAAGGATGGCACCACCCCTGGGCACTGCTCCCTCAAGGATGGCACCACCCCTGGGCACTGCTCCCTCAAGGATGGCATAACCCCCGGGCACTGCTCCCTCAAGGATGGTACAACCCCTGGGCACTGCTCCCTCAAGGATGGCACCACCCCCTGGGCACTGCTCCCTCAAGGATGGCACCACCCCTGGGCACTGCTCCCTCAAGGATGGCACCACCCCCGGGCACTGCTCCCTCAAGGATGGCACCACCCCCGGGCACTGCTCCCTCAAGGATGGCACCACCCCCCGGCACTGCTCCCTCAAGGATGGCACCACCCCCTGGGCACTGCTCCCTCAAGGATGGCACCACCCCCCGGCACTGCTCCCTCAAGGATGGCACCACCCCCTGGGCACTGTTCATTCAAGGATGGCACCACCCCTGGGCACTGCTCCCTCAAGGATGGCACCACCCCCCGGCACTGCTCCCTCAAGGATGGCACCACCCCCCGGCACTGCTCCCTCAAGGATGGCACCACCCCTGGGCACTGCTCCCTCAAGGATGGCACCACCCCCTGGGCACTGCTCCCTCAAGGATGGCACCACCCCCTGGGCACTGCTCCCTCAAGGATGGCACCACCCCTGGGCACTGCTCCCTCAAGGATGGCACCACCCCCCGGCACTGCTCCCTCAAGGATGGCACCACCCCTGGGCACTGCTCCCTCAAGGATGGCACCACCCCCCGGCACTGCTCCCTCAAGGATGGCACCACCCCTGGGCACTGCTCCCTCAAGGATGGCACCACCCCCCGGCACTGCTCCCTCAAGGATGGCATAACCCCCGGGCACTGGTCCCTCAAGGATGGCACCACCCCCCGGCACTGCTCCCTCAAGGATGGCACCACCCCCCGGCACTGCTCCCTCAAGGATGGCACCACCCCTGGGCACTGCTCCCTCAAGGATGGCACCACCCCCTGGGCACTGCTCCCTCAAGGATGGCACCACCCCCTGGGCACTGCTCCCTCAAGGATGGCACCACCCCCCGGCACTGCTCCCTCAAGGATGGCACCACCCCTGGGCACTGCTCCCTCAAGGATGGCACCACCCCCTGGCACTGCTCCCTCAAGGATGGCACCACCCCCTGGGCACTGCTCCCTCAAGGATGGCACCACCCCCGGGCACTGGTCCCTCAAGGATGGCACCACCCCCTGGGCACTGTTCCCTCAAGGATGGCACCACCCCCCGGCACTGCTCCCTCAAGGATGGCACCACCCCCCGGCACTGCTCCCTCAAGGATGGCACCACCCCCCGGCACTGCTCCCTCAAGGATGGCACCACCCCCCGGCACTGCTCCCTCAAGGATGGCACCACCCCCCGGCACTGCTCCCTCAAGGATGGCACCACCCTCTGGGCACTGCTCCCTCAAGGATGGCACCACCCCCTGGGCACTGCTCCCTCAAGGATGGCACCACCCCCTGGGCACTGTTCCCTCAAGGATGGCACCACCCCCCGGCACTGCTCCCTCAAGGATGGCACCACCCCCGGGCACTGCTCCCTCAAGGATGGCACCCCCCGGGCACTGCTCCCTCAAGGATGGCACCCCCCCGGGGCACTGCTCCCTCAAGGATGGCACCACCCCTGGCACTGCTCCCTCAAGGATGGCACCACCCCCTGGGCACTGCTCCCTCAAGGATGGCACCACCCCCTGGGCACTGCTCCCTCAAGGATGGCACCACCCCCGGGCACTGCTCCCTCACGTTTACCCAGCAGCACGAGCCGTTATCCTGCAATGACATCCACCTGGTATTTTCTGCCTGTTCCACGGTGACACTTGTCAGTAAGTCCTCAGCTCTGAGCATGGCGTCCCAGGCCCACGGCGGGCAGTGGGCTCCCGCCAGCCCTGCACCAGCCGGCCTCGTTAGGTCCCATCTCTGGGCATGCAGCTGGTCTGAATTTCACGTGCTGACCCTGTGCCTGCCCTCAGCCCCACCAGGGTCGATTCTGGGCAAACCTGTGGCCCACCTGCTGCTGAGGCAAACGATGCCCCCCACCCTGCCTGGCACGCGGGGTCTGCGCTCCGTGACGGGGACGCAGCAGAGCGTTTTCTCGTCTCAGTGGGAACCGCCTTTCTTTTCACAGCCTGGGCCAGAGGCTGCAGGGAGGGTGGTGGCCCCGGGAGTGGAGGGGCTCGGGGCAGAGGCGACCCATGCACACCTGTCCTGCACCTGATCTGCTCCTGGACACACCTGGCTCCACACCCTGCACCTTCTGTGACAAGCCGGGCCAAGTCCCAGAACACCCAGGCCTCAGTGCCTCCATCTGTGAGATGGAAATGACACGGTGACAATGACAGGGACGAGCACTCTGCCCCACTGCTCCAGGCCTGGCCCGCTGATGTCCCAGAACTGCACGAGGACGCTGACTTTATCCCAGTGACACAGAGAAGCAACCCCAGCACAGAGAGGGCAGGTGACCTGGGCTAAGTCACACAGGCTATAGATGGCCGAGTCAAGAGGTGCATTGAGCTGGGTCATGTCCACACCTGACACGACTGGTTAACGCGTCAGGAGGACGGCCCTGGCCTCGCCCGCACAGGGGGCACGTCCAAGGAGGCAGGGACCACAGCCGGTCCCAAGTGAGACCCTCCAGGCGAAGGCGCTGGACGGAGGCCTTGGAAACCCTCCCCATCCGCAGCAGTTTCCTGCAGAGCCACCTGGGTTCTCGGCCAGGGCGCCAACGGGCTGGGCCACGCCTGACGCTGGCCACATGCAGCTGAGCTCAGGAGTGGGCTGCATTCACCCCCACTGAGCTCCGGTGAGGAGTGGGACTTACGGGGTGACGTAAATGAGCTCATTAGGGTGCACACCAAGCCAGCATGACCAGTGTCCAGGGGCCATCTAGACAGACGCACAGAGGGGACCTGGTGAGCACACAGGGAGGAGACGCTGTCTGCCAGCCGAGGAGGGTCCCGGGGGAGCCGGCCTGCGGCCTGTCGGCCCTGGCTTGGGCCCCCAGGAGACCAGGACAGTGGTGTTCAGTGGCCAGCTGGTGCAGCCTTGTCCCAGGCTCTGACTGGTGTCCTCGGGGCCTGCAGGACTCCACAGGCCTGCTCCCCTGGGGCACTTCAGGGACCCTGGGGACTATCACAGTTCCCTGCCTCACACTGGGACCATCAACACTCCCAGCAGGTGTGCAGTGGACACTGTCCAGAGGGTCAGCTGGCCCCGCCTGCCTCTGCCCACCCGAGGCCCACTGCCGCCCCTCCCCGTCAGCCCAGGGTGACAGCCCCTGATGGAGCTCGGGTCCCGCTGTGTCCAGGGCTACAAGGCTGGTTGCCTGCAGGGGCCTTTCTTGGGTAGGCATCCTGGGCTCAGTGACTGCCATGTGACACGTCACTGTCATCGCTGGGAGCTGTCCTCTCCAAGCTGCGGGGTTCTATGGAGTGGACTTGTAGAGTGGCTGCGAGGGGGAGTGAGGTGGCCCTCTAGAGCACAGGCCCTGCTGGTCCTGGGCACCTCCCTGTCACATCCGTGGCCTTCCCTCTGAACCACCATGGCCCTATCTCCCATGCCCAGGAGAGCCCTCAGGGGACCCCGGTGTCCCCCAAAGCTCACATCCACCAGAGCTAGGAGGGGGCCTCGAGGGGAGGCGGGTCCCTGAGGAACCGCAGTGTGATTGGCAGGGACGGCAGGCCATGGGCTGAGGTGGCCCCCAAGGACGTGGCTGCTGCCCCTATGAGGACAGGGTGCCCAGGCTGCCTGGGAGGACCAGCATGACGGCAGAACCCGTGTGGAGAGGTCACCCGAGCAGGGGGACCTTGTGCTGCCGCCTGTGGGACTACAGATGGTAAAACCAGGGCAAGACCCGCCACTCTCCCCGCTGGTGGAGGAGCCGCGAGGGGGAAGGGAGGTGCAGAGTGAGGGGCTGGTCCCTGGGGGAGGGAAGGGCAGGCGAGGCCAGGGAGGCTCCCGGAGGCCACAGGGCTGGGTTTCATGCTGTGACGGCCATGGGCAAGCCGTCCCCTGTGTCCCGTTGCTGTAACAAAATGCCCGAGTCCAGGTGCTTGAGAAAACAAGGAGGTCTACTTAGCTCACAGTTCTGGGGGCTGGAGGTCTAAACAGCACAGAGGGCTCTGGTCGGGCCCTCTGCTATGTCACAGTGGGGAGGGACATGGGAGCAAGAGACCACAGGGTGAGGCAGGAGGCCAGAGACCAGAGAGGCCTGGTTTGCACTTGTATAGCAACACTCTCTTAAGAACCAACCGGGGTTCCCTTCTAAGAACAGCACATCCACGCCCCTGAGGTCCTGCCGCTCCAAGGTGCACCCCCTTCTAAGTGCCAGCACACAGGGGACCACGCGGCCACACACAAGCCTTCAGGGGACAAGCCGCAGCAGAGCCAGAGCAGGTCCAGCAGGCACTGTGCTGGTCTCTGGGGCTGTGGCACCCCGGCCCAGTGACACACACCACCCTGTGTCTCCTCAGGGTCTGCAGGCCCGAGCCACGGCAGGCGGTTCCCCCGAGGCTGTGGGGAGCCTTCGGCCACTCCCCAGCTTCTGCAGCTGATGGCTCCCTGGCTGGGGAGGTTGACTCTGGTTCTCCGTCACCTTCACCCTCCTTTTTTTGATACTGGGGATTGAACTTGGGGCACTCAACGACTGAGCCACATCCCAGCCCTATTTTGTATTTTATTTAGAGACAGGGTCTCACTGGGGTGCTTAGGGCCTCGCTAAATTGCTGAGGCTGGCTTTGAACTCACAATCCTCCTGCCTCAGCCTCCCAACTGCTGGGACTATAGGCTGCACCCTGCCTGGCTCCTGATTCCCCTTTCCTAAAAGGGTGCCAGTCATCTGGGATCAGGGTGCTTCCTGATGGCCTCATCTTAACCCAATTTCTGTAAGGACCCTAATTCCAAAGAGTGGAGGGTGTGGTGGCTGATGCTCAGACACGTGTGTGCATGTGTAAATGTGTCTGTGTGGGCACACGTGTGTGTATGTATCCCTATGCATGCACACACATGTACATGTACAACTGTGTGCTCCTGTATGTGGGTGTATGCACAAATGTAAGTGTGAGTCTGTGTGAGTGTATGTGTGCATACGTGAGTGAGCATGTGAATGTGTGAGCATGTGTATATGTATGTGTGAGCATGTTTGTACACATACATGTGTATGTGTGAATGTGTGTATATGTGAGTGGATAAGCGTGTATAGGTGTGTGTATGTGTGTATATGTATGTTTGTATGCACGCCTGTCAATGCATGTGCATGCACATGTATGCATGTGTGAGCGCATAGGTGTGTGCTTGTGTGTTTGCATGCATGTGTGTTTGCATGCATGTGTGTTCATGCTCGTGTGGGCACATATGTGTGTGTGTGCGTGTGTGGATGCATGTGTTCTGGAGCGGCGTGAAGCCAGGGTCCCTTTCCTGACATCTGCAGAGGAGCCGGGGCTTGGGAAGGAAGGGCACGTGCAGACAGGGCAGGCTGGGGGGCCCGCAGCTGGGGCAGGAGGAAGGACCCCCACAGTAGTATGGACTGGCCACACAAGAAAGTGACGTATGACCCCATTTTGTGTTGCTTTGGTGAAATGCTGGGTCTTCGTCAAGGACGAGAGGCTCCTTTAGCTCAGGTTTTAGGGGTTTGAAGGCATGTCACCAGCACCATCTAGCTCAGGAGCAGCCTCAGGGCAGATGGCATTGCAAAGAGGGCAGGGTGTGTGTGCATGGACGAGGTCCCACCACAGGACAGGGAGCCAGGGGAGTGGGGCTGGCAGTGACCTCCCACCAGGCCCTATCTCCGAAAGGTTCTCCACGTGGCCACGGTGGGGACCCCGCTCCCGATATGTGCCCCTCACACTAGAGCTGGCCACAGCAGAGAGACATGCAGAGCGGCTGCAGAGCAGGGGTGTCCGTCAGTCACGGGGCCCTCTGTGGACCTCGGCCAGGGCACGCAGAGTGCCTGAGCCTCGTGGACAGGGACGTGGCCCTGGCCCACCTGCACGCCACCTCTGCTGTGGCTCATGCCCTGGACATCACTGGACAATTAGAAAGGTGATTCCAGCGACTGACCACTGTGGCTGGAGCGTCCCCGGGCTCCTCACTCTGGCTGAGGTCTGGGGCCACCCTGGCCTGGCGCTGCCTGTCAGCTGCAAGGGAACTGCGGCCCCAGGTCCTCAGGGCAGGAGGAGCACGTTCCCACATCTGTCCCCCCCCAACCCCGGACTCTGGGAAGTCCATGTTCCTCCTGAACACAAAAACGCTCAGGACAGTGGCAGGCACTCACGGAGGGCAGGAGTGGGCGGTCCATCTGTCCTGAGACCTCTGTCTGCTGGGTGGCGGCCCCCCAGGTCTGGACCCTGGAGGTTCCTCAACAGAGAGCCGTTGCCGCGGCGCGCAGCACCTGGGCGCAGACCGTCCTGAGCACTAACGGCGAGTCCTGCTTTCCGATGAACTGGGTAGGATTTGCTCTGAACAGGTTGACCCTCTCAGAAAACCCCATGGGCAGGAGCAGGAGGCATGGGGACAGGCCGGGTGTTGGCCACTCACGCCATTACGTCACTTCTGAGACCAGAGGGAGCCAAGTCTGAGGCTTTGGTTTGAGACACTGTTGTCAGTAGAGGTGCCCAGACGAGGGACGCGCATGTCCTGGGTTGGGTAGTTATGGAAGCAAGCGGCCAGCTTCACAAATCCAACCCTCATCCAAGTTCACATAGTAAAAGAGGAAGGGGGGGCGGTCTTCAGACCATATCGAATTTTACCTTTGGGGGGTAGAGAAATAAGTTTTTAAGAGGAAATTCGATGAGGATTGACTCTGATTGCTGTGGTGGTGTGATCTGACCAACTGGTGACCCCAGTGCATTTTGATGAACAAAGTAAGGGAACGGGAATGGCGGACAGCCCTTCCTTGACGGTCCACTGACAGCTCGGCCAGGGGCAGTCCTGCCAGCACCCTGGGGGCGCCTCGGGAGGAGACGCCCACAGCCCACCTGGGATCCAGGCTCGTTCTCTTCTCCAGGGGCCACGAGAGCCCCACAGGGCAGAGCCCACGGGCACCCCTGCCTGACCCGCCCGCTCTGCAGAGGAGGAGGCGGACACAGCCACTGTCCACCGCCGTCCATCATTCCCCCCCTTTCCCCAATTCTGGCAGTCCCTGGGAGGTGCTGCTGGAGCTCACCCCTGTCTCGTGGGCTAGGACACCGTGGTGGTGCCCACCAGCAGACAACAGCCTTTGAGTCCAGCTCAGCCACCTGTCACCAGGAACCCCGGGCAAACTGTCCTCAACTGCAATGATACAAATGGGGTGACCAAGAAGGGGGCAGGGCTGGGGCAGGGCTCCCCAGCTAAGGGTGCCTGAGTGGAGTATGCAGAGGTCCTGACTTAGGGTGGGGTCACGTCCCAATAAGCTCTGTGCAATTTGAAAATGCCCCAAATACACCTGACCTGCTGCACCTACCAGCTCAGCAGCTCGGCCCAGCGCAGAGGGGCGCGTGTTCCTCAGCCATCGTGGGGCTGACGGGAGGCGCTGCAGGAGCAGATCGGAGGGTGAACTGCTGGCCAGGGAAAGGCGCAAACTGAATTTCCAGTGTGGTTTCTACGGAACACACATCACTTTTGCAAGATTACAGAGTCAAAAAGTTACAAGTCAAGCCACGGTAAATCAGGGCGGCGCCTGTGCACGTGTACGTGAATGGCAGCCACTGCCTCCTGAGCATCTACACCGCACCAGGTCCCTGGAGCTGCTCGCCAGGTCGGCATCCCAACCACAGGTGACCCAGCATGGGAGCCACTCAGCACGACTCTCCAAACGGCAAGAGTATTTTCAGGAATAGTCATATAATAACCATTATTTCCTTAATTTAGGAGTTTGTAATCGATGTCGATGTTAAAGGTATCATACAAATCCAGGAAAATCCCTGACAATGAGCACCAAAATTTGCCTTTACTAAAAATAAATAAAACAAAAAAATCACGCCTTGTGATCAGCGCGTGCGGCCGCCTCACATGTCAAACACGGATGAGAGCCCAGGGCTCCGTAGATGGCCGGTGCTGAAGGTGGTGGGCCCACGAGTCCCAGAGCCACTGGCTCGCGGGTTGGGGCCCACCACCAACCCTAGAGACCTAACTGATGTCAGCTTGCGTCCTCCAGGGTCCCATGACACACGAGTGACGTGTTACTCCATAACCTGATGCAGCTGTGACATCAACAGATGACAGGAGTTCTCAGCTCCTTGGTGACCTTGTGGGACCACTGCCCTCTACATGGTGCCTCACTGGGGTGTCATTATGGGGCACAGGGATGCGTGACTGGAGTTCTCCAGAGAAAACCTCTGAAAAGGGCTTTGCAAATACATTATGGAAGCCCAGCTGCGTAGGGCTTGGACCAGCCCCGGGGAAGGAGCACTTGGTCCCTGATGGCGTTTAACGTGAGTGGGGTGGACACTCGCTTCCGTGACCTTTGAGATCCTCTGCGGACCTGTGCCTCCTGGCGTCTGCACCTGGGCGCTGGCCCCCCGCTGGCCCTGGCCACGGCTCTGCGGGGGCCGCGTGACGAGCAGCTGACAGTGTTGCTGTTTATTCACGGACAGGGAAGCGGAGGCTCAGGGAGGGCAGCTTCACCACAGGACAGGCAGGCGGAGTGTCTCTCCAGGACTGTGCAATTTAAAATAAGTTACTCCCCCAAGAGTGGACAGCGTGGCGCCAGGTCCTCCGTGCTGGGGCGACAGTGCTAGAACCTCAGCCAAACGAGGGACCGAGCGAGCACTTGGAGAAGGGCACCCAGTGCCTGGTCCTCACAGTCCTCAGCTCCAGGACCCGGGGGGTTCAGAAGGACTCAGGTGCTGCGAGATTCTGACCACGGAACACACACCCTGCCCTGTGGCCCACGGGCAGACGTCCCTTCCTGCCCCGCCACGCCACGGGCCTCGCCCCGCTCACGGGGCTTCGTCCCTTTTCCTGGCCTAACAGGGACACTGGTCCTCCTGATGGAGGGAACGACATGTGGGGTTCTCCGTCTTTTGCTCCCTCTTGGAGCACAGAGCTCTAATTGTCACCAGCTCAATGACTCCCCAAGAAAGCAGCGGAGCCTGGGAGACGCCCGCCGGGGTCGGAGCCCGCAGACCTGGGCTGGCTCTGACCTCGCTCCGAGGCAGCGTGACACCTGGGACAACCCAGGCAGCTTCCTGGGCCGGGCCCCTGTGGTGCCATCATGCTCTCCAGCACTGTCCCCCGTTGGTCCTCAAGCTACAGGGTGACCTCACGGCCTAGAACCAGCCCTTGGCTAGAGCCACTGTGACGGGGCGGGGGGGAGGCGGAGCCCTGGCCTCTCCCCAGCCTCCGCAGATGTCCACCCCGGGGCCGCCACCCCTTGACCCCTCCAGCTCCAGCCAGGCCTTCTGAGACCGAGCCCTGACCCTCCCAGGGACACGAGAGGAGAAAGCAGAGGCACCCTCTGGCCACGTGGCTGGGATGGGCTGATGTCGAAGCCCATCGGAGAGAATCCACATGTTCTGGTCCAAGCAACCGGGAGCAAGGGGTCCTCCCAGTGGACCCCCAGAGCAAGTCCAGCCCCGCAAAGGAGAGGCTGAGGTGGATGTTCACGGTGAAGCCCGGTGGCTCCTTCTCTCCTGCACCAGTAAAAGAACAGGTCTGAAGAGCCAGCGATTCAACAAACCTTCACTGAGAGATCTCGGGGTGCCTGGCGCCACCCTGGTTGGTGACGAAAGCTCTGTCCTCCTGGAGCCTGGGTCCACGGGCAGACGCCCCGTGGAGGGAGGACCCGGCACTGGGGAGCGAGGCTCCAGGTGTGAGCGCACTTCCCAGGAGCAGGAGAAGGAATGTGGGCCTGAGCTGCCGGGCGTCCACTCTGCTCACAAAGAGAGCAACAGCGCGGAACAGGTCACCATGTCCACATTCTCAGCACCGTTTCTAGCCACGGCGGAAACACACAAGGGACCCCTCCAAAGAACGGACCTGCCTGCCGCGCACCTGCCTGCGTCTTCCTGGAGGGTGGGAACTGGGGCCGGGTGGGCACGTGCTTCCAGAGGAGGGTCCCTGGAGGACAGACCCCAGCACGAGGCCAGGCCTCTCAACAGAACCTCAACTTCCCTCCAAACTTGGGGCAGAACATTCAGATCACAGAGGCACCGGGCGAAGGCTCCCGCCGTGGAGCAGCCCAGAGAGTTCATAGGATGAGGCTCAAGAAGACGCCGGAGGCCACGTGTCCACCATGGGAACCCTGGGTCTGAGGACTCGCTCGGCACAGCCTCTGGTGCTGGGATCTTGCCCACTGCAGCAACCACCCTGGTGGCCTTGGTGGCCTTGGCTGGGTGGGGTCAAGGAGAGAGAGCAGCAGAGAGACCTGGTGCCCTCTGTTCTCAGGGCCACCTGAGGGATGCACGCTGGGCTCCTGCTCATCGGCTATCCCCCCTGGGGCTGCCCAGGGTGGAAGCTGCTCCCCTCAGGGGTTCCTGGGCTCGGCGCAGGGCCATGAGGAAGGGTGAGCAGGCAAAGCTACTGCAGAGCAGGGTCTGTTCGGGGCAGCAACGGGCCTCCTCCCTGGCCACACCCCAGCTGCCCCCAGCTCTGACCTCCGGTCCCTGTGATACTGTCTACCCGCACTCTTCCTGCCCTCCCCAGGAGGTTCCAGTGGACATCTCGGGGCTCTGGGCTGGGGCAGGAGAATGTTCGGGGGCCTCTGATCATCTTGGTGGCCTCCACGGTCAGGGAAGCCACATGGCTGATGGCCCGGCGATGAGAGTTTGCTGAAGTCCACACCTGGTGTCCGGGCCTGGCGCACTTGGGCAGAGCACAGCCCCACAGAGCCCGGTCGGGGACTCTCCTCCTCCTCACTCGCTCTGGGCCTCGCCCCCTCTGGCTTGGCACCACTTGGATGCACAGGAGTATAATTCTTCTCTGACAACGGCCTCCGCCAAGTCTCCCCGCTGACACTCATTAGAACCAGAATTAGAAACCTCTTCTCCGTTCCATTTAACTCTACCCCGCACACTCGCCCAGGCCCTGCGCGCCTCTCCATGCCTCAAATACCTGCAGTCCCACGAGGAGCTTCACCAAAGAGCCACCCGCCCTCCCGGTTCGCATCTGGGCTCAGCTCTACAGAAAGGGAATCCTGACTGCTGCCGGCGCGGGGGTGGGATCGCGAGGTGATCATCCGCAGAAGCAGCTGAGGCCCGGGGAGACGCTGTGCCGCTGGCCCGGGATGGCCCAGAGGGCGTTCGATTGGAACCTGTCTCCTCCTGGTACCTGGTCTCCTGCTCTCTCCCCAGCTCCACTACCCAGCAGCCATTGCACACTAATAAAAATCAAGATTTCTCGGGGTATTTGCCGACTCTGGTGTGGAGGCTTCGAGTGGCTGTATGCAGGAAAGTCTGGACGTTGTGGGGTCAGCGCTTTCCCCAAAGTCACACATGGCTCCACCAGGGTCATAGGGGCTGGGGATCCTCCTGCAGGACACAGGGAGGGGCCCTTTCCCCTGGCAAGGCCTGGTCTGGGTCCTGCAGTCATTCCCAGGCCTGGGAAGTGAGGGACGGTGCCCGGGAAGGTCACGGGTGGGGGATGGGTGAGAGCCACATGATCCTGGGCCCCTCCCGGGAGTGGTTCAGGAACCTCGACAGGTGTCCTGGGGCTGCCGCCTGCTGAGAGTCAGCGCCTGCCGTTCACCTGCCCTGTTGCTCTCAGTACAAGCTCAGGAGTCCTGTGCTCTGGGGCTGGAGACAGGCTGGGGACAGTGAGCCACCCGAACCTGGCCCCTGACTCCCCAGCAGGCCCAAGGATGACTATGCATGTGACATCAATGAAATAAGCCCCTGTGCCAAGGTGGACAGGAGGGTACAGCCCCCGCAGACTGGCAGAGAGGGCCGTGGCAGCTGTGGGGGAGCCTGGGAGGGGCCTTGGAAGGCAGGTGGAGGGGCAGAGGACAACCTGGACAGGAGCTCAGGCGGCCGGGGCTCTGGTGGGCAGCTAACTGCAGGGAGAACCCAGGCCGCAGAGCACAGGGTGCAGGCTGGGCTGGGCTGAGGCCTGCAGAGGGGTGGACAGGCCGGGTCTGGGAGCAGGGGTGGCAGAGGTCAGGGCTGAAGAGTCAGTGAGACTTGGTTCACAGCATAGCTCCCCACCACCACCCTGTGGCCTGGACAAGTGCCCAGCCCCAGGCAGCCTGACCTGCTCCTCGGTGACAGGGAGGGCAAGGCCCCTGCCTGACAGGGCCACCGACAGGGCTGAGTAAGACCACTGAGCATGGCCAGCACCGAGGGGCCACGTGCCCGGAGCTGAGGCTGCTGTTCAGCCAGGGCAGCCTGCGGTGGCCCGGGAGGCACTGGCACGTCACACCCGCTGGGCCTCAGCCCCCAGAGCCAACTTCAACCCCCGCCTACTGCAGCGCAAAGGTGCTCCATCTGCAGGGACCCAGCGGGTCAGAAGTCCAGCTCTTCAAACAGGACACAAAGTCCCGGTCCCTGCTGACCCCAGACCTGCCCAGGGCCCACCAGGGCGAGAGCAGTACTGAGTGCAGAGAAGCTGGAATCTGGCCAAAGAGCAAGGGAGGCTAGGAAAAAGGGAGAGGGGCCGGCAGGGCTCCAGGACCCCCCCAGAGAGGGTGTGAGAGGGCACAGAGGTGTGGGAACAGGGCAGAGGCAAAGCCAGTCCCCCCAGGCCCAAGGGGACACCTTTCAACCTCCTAGAACCGAATCAGAGGTGGAGCCAATGCACAGAGGAAAGCCAGGCAGCCTCGACTGGAGATGGTGCTGGTGTTGATCATAGTGGGTGAGGCTGGGGAAGGACAGGAGGCTCAGGTGAGAGGCTGGGGAAGGACGGGAGGCTCAGGTGAGAGGCTGGGGAAGGACGGGAGGCTCAGGTGAGAGGCTGGGGAAGGACGGGAGGCTCAGGTGAGAGGCTGGGGAAGGACGGGAGGCTCAGGTGAGAGGCTGGGGAAGGACGGGAGGCTCAGGTGAGAGGCTGGGGAAGGACGGGAGGCTCAGGTGAGAGGCTGGGGAAGGACGGGAGGCTCAGGTGAGAGGCTGGGGAAGGACGGGAGGCTCAGGTGAGAGGCTGGGGAAGGACGGGAGGCTCAGGTGAGAGGCTGGGGTAGGACGGGAGGCTCAGGTGAGAGGCTGGGGTAGGACGGGAGGCTCAGGTGAGAGGCAGGGGTAGGACGGGAGGCTCAGGTGAGAGGCAGGGGTAGGACGGGAGGCTCAGGTGAGAGGCTGGGGTAGGACGGGAGGCTCAGGTGAGAGGCAGGGGAAGGAGGGAGGCTTAGGTGAGAGGCTGGGGTAGGAGGGAGGCTCAGGGGAAAGAAGGGTCCAGAATAACCTCACAACCAGAGGTGAGAGGACCAGGATCCAGGAAGGGGGATCTCCTCCTCCATGTGCTGAGGGCCCTGGGTAGGAGCTCAAGAACAAGGGACAGGGGACGGGCACTGATTGGCAATGCAGGCAGCACCCTGTTTGGAATCCTGCGGACAGGAGTCAGCTTGGCTGAGTGGCCTTCTCCGGCTGAATGTCAAACACATCACACTCGTGTGTTCACTCCCAGGAATTCCCAGGCCACAGCCCACCAGGGACAGAAAGGACATGTTCTGTTTGGTCCTGGACTTTACTGAGCAGTGGCCACCCCTGGATGGGCACTCTCGACCCAGCTGCATGGGGTCTGCACGGACGGCGAATACTGGGCCTGCAGGGGGTGGCCTCTGTTCACCCCCTGAGTCCTTCACAGGACAGGTCAGGGCCTGCCGTCCGTGAGTTCTGATTGAGGCTAAGGAAGGAGATGTGATGAAAGATTCGTCATACAAAGGGCTACGCCCGACGTGCTGGGGGCCCGGAGAAGGACGTGTGGCGTTGAAGGGCTGCGGGGCAACCGGAGGCAGGGGCTGGGCCACCACGTCCCTGAAGCTTCCGCCTTGCACCGGGGGTGACGGGGTGGGGACAGAGGGACAGTGAAGATGCCATCCTCAGAGCTCAGCACACACAGCACAGGCCAAAGATGGCAATGGACCCCAAGTGGACACTGGCCGAGGGCTTGGCCAGAATCAGCTGGATGTGAAACATCATCCCAACCTCCGTGTTTGCAGAGCACGGCCATTACACAGGGGTCACTGGACCACATCCACCTGCCCTCTGGGATTCGGGAATCTTCTGGATGGATACGTATGGCAGGAAGTCAGACCTAGCTCCACGCACAATTCGGATCTCGGTAGACAGAGGAGCACCATTGTAACCCAGAGCACAGACAGAGCCCAGAGCTGGACATGACCATCAGGACAAGACAGCCAGCCCTGTGCATGGAACAGGTGATACACACGCACACACGTGCCCCAGGGGCCACACATGAGCTGGGCCTGCCCAGACTTCACGGCTCCCCAGCTCTGCAGAGGGGAAGAGGCGAACAGGACCGGCCCCAGCACAGGGGTCATGGTGCTGGCCAGCCTGTCACCTGCTGAGAACAGCCGGTCAGTGGGGCTTTATCTTCCCTTCCTCAGCACTTGATTGGGAAATAATCTCCCAGCAGCCAGCCAGTAGCTGTGTGATTGCTATTTAATTTAAGGCGATCTATTATCCTGATGTTCCCCAAGAAAGCTTGCAACCGGGGCTTCCGCAGGGCCCCCACCCCCCCAATCTAACTGAAAGAAAGAGGTCGCGGTCAGAGGCTGGGGCTTCCCCAGCCTGGCTGGGTCCTCCGCACACACAGGGCTCTGTGATTCTCCCAGGAGCATCATCTAGCACTTCATCGGAAGTGGCACATTTCACAGTCAAAATGCCAAGAAAACAGCAATCTTCTCAGACCTATTCTATTTCCCAGCAGGTGGTAACCACCAAACAGGTATGTGCTCAGAGGAACGCCGCGCAGAATCCACCCAGATCTTACCTCCTCACCCACAAACACACACACGCTATCACGTTCAGAAATCTGTTTGAAAACACCACCCTCTCTCTACCATCTATGTGCACCCACAGCATCATGATACAGCCACCACGGGAGCTGGCAACCTAGCAACCGTATCCAAGTGCTGCTTCCTCAGCAAGGCAGGCGCCCCGACTCACGCACCAGCTCCCTCCGCCGTGTTCCAACAAACACACACCCCTCTGCTCGCTCCATCGCTGCAGAAAGACGAGACGCATGAAAACAAACCTTGTTCCGCTGAAGAAGAACAACCCATGTCATTTAATCCATCTGACGGCGCATCTCCCCACAAAGCCAGGCAGAAACCAAAACAACAAAGACCCTGGAAAATAGGTTAACCCGGTCCAGGGCTTATCAGCTGGCAACATGCTTAGGATCTGCATGACTGTTTCGGACGCGGGCTCCCCAGCTCCCCACCAGCCTTGCTTTGGGGGACTGCTGTCCTAAAGAAGTCATGTCAGTGCTCTGTGGCCAGCGTGCGTCCACCCGGCTGGGCTCATCTGCTCAGCCCCAGCTAAACACCGGATGGCAGCAACCAGGGATCAACTTTGGTATTCACGGTCGCTCCCACACCATCACTTCCTTCGACTTGGCTGATAAAACAACCTCACGGAGGTCACTTTTAATTCTTTAAAGAGGAAGGGGGTTAGGAAGAGGCAGCACAGATTCAGACGGGGGCAGGAGACCCGCTGGCCGGTGCTGAAGGAGCCGTGCGGCAAGGCAACGTCTCTCGCGTTCAAGGAGCCGAGCTGCATCCACGCAGCACCCGGATCCATTTCTGGATTCCACAGCCCTCCGTGCCCACCGGTCCCACTGCTCCGGGCACACGCTGCCCTCTGTCATCTTAGAGCCATGCTGCGGCCCCCGGGAGCACCCACCTCCTGGAAGTGCACTTCCGAGTCGGGGAAACAAAGGATCCCTGGGCTCTTTGATCTTTTAAAGGGACTTTACAGGAAGACACCTCACGGAGGAGCCATGTGCCAAGTCAGGAAGAGGTTCAGGGTTTGAATCTGCTCACTTGAGGTGGCCAGCCACACTGACCCCTCCCACCCCAAGGAGCAGCGCAGGGTCCTTTCTCCACACCTGTCTTCAGGGGCACCCCAACACGACAGGAGAGAGGGGTCTTACCCGCACTCCCCCAAGTTCAGAATCCAGGTTCTTCAAAACAGTGTCCCGGCCCTCACTGTCTGGCAAACAGCCTCTGCCTGAGGGTGGGAAGGGTCTGCTCCGACTCGGAAGGGAGGGCTGCCGGCCTCAGTGGGGGAGCAGGTCTCAGTTCCTCCCCGTTGCCCTTAAGCAGCTTAGAGGTCAAGCGGAGCCAAAGACGCGGAGGAGAGACGCAGCCCCGTCCCGGCCTCTGCCCACCCCGATAAGACAATCAGCACAGGAAGGTGACCAGAGCCCCCAGGGACCCCTGCCCCTCCCCACCTTGGAAGTCAGGGGACAGAGGACAGCCTCAACTGGGGAGGTGGCAGCCACGTCCCGGCCCGTCAGGAGATCCCAGCGCAGAGGGACAGCGCCATACAACTCAAGTCAGGAGGAGACGTGGCCACTTGTGATCAAAACCCTGGAAGGACGGGCCCCACCCTGCCCAGAACACCCCAGCAAGGCTCCCAAGGGATCACATGATGCGCTCTATCCAGCAGGGACGTGCCAACATGTGCCTGTCCCCTAGACCCAAGACGGGTAGGCAGGGGTGGGGTGGGGACCAGAGGGGAGGCAGGCTCTGTGGGGCAGGCAGGGCAGGTACCCCAAGCCCCCAGGAGCAGTGTCAATTCCCCCACTGGGTTAAACGGTGGCCCCGGAAGATATGTCCAAGTTCTAACCCCAGGACCCTGCGATGGCCACCCTATTGGAAAATAAGATCTTCACAGATGCAATTAATTTAAGGATCTCAAGATGAGACCATCTTGGATTTAGGGTGAGTCCTAAATCCAGAGACTGATGTCCTCATAAGAGCAAGGCGGAGGGAACTCTGCGGCATGGACAGAGGAGGGCCGTGAGGTCAGAGGTGGATCCTGGAGCCCAGCCTCCACCGCCCAGGAGGGCCAGGGTGCCGGCCATCAGCACCGGAAGCTGCAGAGAACGGGCAGGTCCTCCCCTGGGGAGAAAAGAACCCGCCCGGCAGAAACCTGGGCTCTGGTCGCTGGCCTTCAGAACCGGGTGAGAACGAGTCCCTGGTGAGTGGCTGTCAAGGTATCAGCGCTGGGAAGCCACCCAAGGCCCTCTGCACATGCTGCCCAGGTCCACGGGAGGCGGGCCCTGCACCCAGTGGGCTAGAGCGTGGGCCTCCAGCAGCAACCTCTGGAGGAACCCCAAACTGTGACTCCGGGGGCCCCCCAGGCTGTGCCAGCCCCGGAGCCCTAGGCGTCTGTGCTCAGCGCCAGCTCCCGGGGGACTCAGATGCCCCAGACCTGGCCCACCCTGCAGGCACCAGGAGCCTGCAGGGTGTGTGGAGGACTCACCTGTAGGTGAGTGGAGGACGGCGCTGGGGCGGGGAGGGAGGAGCAGCCTCCTCAAGGCTCAGGGGGACTCTGGGGACCACAACAGGATGGGCAGCAGCAGCCTAAGAGGCCAGGTGTGAGGTGCCCATTCCTGAGCTGTCACACTGGCTGGGAGGGTGTGCAGGTCCCTGGTCCTCTCAACACCACTTGTAGGGCCTGGGGGTCGGGTGGGGACAAAAGGGACTCTGTCCTCCTTGGTCATCTGCCCCCAAAGAGCCTGCAAATATTTCCGAGTCCCCAGGTCTGCACAGGGCCATCTCGGGGGAGGCGGTCAACAGAGGGGTGTCTGAGGGAGTGAAGACGAGGGGCCAGGCCCCCCGGGTCCCCAAGGATGCTCAAGCTCAACGCAGTCCCTGGACTCCAAAGGCAGACAGGATGACCTGCAGGAGGTCCAAGCAGGAGGAGGCACGTCTCCTCTCCAGATGGGAGGATGGCGGCCATCCTGCTGGAGCCTGGGAACATGGCCCTAAGGTCAGCGCCACGCCTTCCCTGGGGCTCCCAGAGGCCCCACACCCCTGCGTGCGGGTCCTCCTTGGCCACCGGCCCCTTTACCACAGAGCAGGTGCCCCTGTGCGAGGCCTCCCAGCGGCCCCGAGTCCCTCCTGACCTCCAGGCCCACGGCCACTGCCCACAGTCAGGGAGACTGCCTCTCTGTGCATGGTGACCCTGGACAGGAAGTCCAGGAGCAGCCAGGACCCGGAGGGAAGCCGTCTGCTCAGCAGCTGGGAGCTCACTGGGACGTGGGAGGCCAGGACGGGCAGGCTGCTGCCCCTGAACCCACTACAGCATGACTTCCCTCCTGGATGGAGGGTGACCACCTGGCTGGCAGCCGTTGAGAGGCCACAGCAGCAGCCTTGGAAGTCAGCAGTTCTCAGATGACCACGGTCTCCGTCCACCTTCCGCCATGACCACATCTTCCTCCTGCTCCTCCTGGGCCCCTCGAAGCCCACGGGGAGCTGGCCCAGAGCAGGGAACACTATGCCCCGCTGGCCCCTTGGCTGTGATGAGGGGCCCATGCTGTCGGTGGTCAATGGGCGGTCTGCTCTCCTCTGCCCTCTGTCGGGGAGGCCTGGGCCTCATGGGGTGGGGGCTGTGGGGCTGGGGGGTGAGAGGCCAGCTGCAGGGCCAGGTGCCTTTGGGGTGGGACCTGGCCTGCCCACTTGGTCCAGCATGCGGTTGTGGAAAAGCCCTGCCTGCAGACGCCTCAGGCCCTTCCTGCCTAAAACCGCAGGACGGGCCGGCCAGCACGGGCCGGGGGCCCACACACGGTCCCTGCACCTCACAGACACCTGAAGTCTCCTGGGGGCATGGTCCTTGGCACCAGGAAGTCACCTGCTCCAACCAAGAATGTGAAGTGGGCAGACACACAAAGTGCATCGCCCACCGAGGGTCCCAGAGCCTGGTGGCCAGTGGTACTGACCGCTCCCTGACCGCCTGTCCTGGTGTCCCCTTTCCCCATTCCCTAATGCCCTGGGGCCTCAGGCTCTGCTCCGGGGAGGCCTGACCTCAAAGGCCACACCTCTGCTCAGGTTCTCCCTGGGAAGAGGGACGCGGCCGCACTAGACGCAGAGGCCTGAATGAACGTCACGTGGTGGGTGAGACACTGGCCGGCAGCACTCAGTGTTCGCCAGCTGTTTCCACCACTGTTGTGCGTTCAGCCAGAAGCAGCGGCACTTGGACCACGGGACAGACACACACAGGAAGCTGCGAGGCCCAGGCGGGTCACGGGAATGGGCACACCCGATCTCCCCATCACACGCCTGACCTCTGGCCTCCGCGGGGAATGAGGGACTGTGCAGATGGGGGTGGGGGGTAGAGAAGCCCCCCTGGGCTCAGCCAGGGTGTTCTGGGGACCCAGTGCTGAGATCACCTGGCAAGGGTATGAAGTCTGGGTTCATAGTGGACCCACAGCCTCACGCCCCTCACTCCTGGCCTGGGAGGTTTTCAGCCCAGTTTCTACGGCAGGGTTTGCATGGATGCCAGTTAGTTCAAAGCTTAGGTAAAGGGACGTCTGTTTCTGTGGCTTCTCTGGAGATGCAGAAGGGTCCCCACGAGGAATGCGGACTTTCTGAACTTCCTTTCTCTCTTGGGCCCTGGGAAGCCCCCAAAGCAGGCCACAAGTGACATCAACTCCCTGTCAACTGCTTGTAAAAACCACAATGTCACTGGGATGGGGGGTTCACAGAGGTAGGGGGTGGGACAGCTCCTGCTCAATCCCCGGGGAGCCCTGGAGGCCACACGCCCTCGGGGCAGGGCCTGCTGTTTGAATAATTGTCCAGCGTGGGTCAGTGACCTGCCCAGCAGACAGCCCCCACTTTCATAAGGACAAGAATGAAGACGGCACAGGCGGGGAAGCTAACTGGATCCCAAAAGAGAGGACGGCCATGTGCCTTCCCAGGAGGCCCTCAAATCAGCTGGGCATCAGGGACTGGACGCATTGCTCTGACCTGAGGGGAGTTGGTGGCTGGTGCTTAGGTTTGCGGAGGGAGGAAGGGGCTGTGAGCGGCCGGCGGAGCAGAGCAGGGCCCAGGGCAAGGCTCCGCTCCGACCAGTGAGCAGGCTCTTCCTACCTCTGCCCCGCTGCAGGCCTCAGGTGGGCAGCTAATGACATAATAGGCGCATCACAGAGCTCGTTACGGGATGAGCCACGGACTCGGGCTCTGCATCCAGGGATGCCAGGAGCAAGGCCTGCTGCCCTAGGTTGGGGTCCCCGCTCGCCGGTGTCCCTCCCTGCTGGGCGTGGGGCTTCTGCAGCCCCGGTAGCTGGGTCACAGATCTGAGCCCAGCTTTCCTGCGACTCTGCTCTCTGGCCTGGGGAGGTGGCAGGAAGACAGGCCCCAGCACCCCACGAGCTCAGTTCCTTCCCTAAATGGCTCTGCAGATGTCAACGCGTCCACCTCTATAGTGTGTTCATGGGGCGTTGGTGCAGCTGGGGGGCAGGCCTGCAGCTCAGAGCCATTAAGTGACTTGGGCTCACAGACGGGATCCTTGGGCATCCATGCAGCCTCCAGGAGCCCCGGTGCCCAGCGCAGGCTGCAGGGGGTACCAGCCAGGCACGTGGCTCCCATCACACAATCCCCCAAGCAGAGCAGGGGCAGCCACAGCTGTGCACGGCACACTTGACACAGAGACCTGACAGCCAGACACACAGCCCACTCTCTCCAGCGCCAAAACAGGGTGAGGGGCACAGGCAGCGAGGGGCAGGCTCTCTCTGCTGCTCCTCGGGGACCCCAGGAGCCCACCCGACCCCTGGAGGGACGATGCCACCCTCAGAAGCTCACCACTGCCGGTCCAACGGGACTGCTCCCCGCTGCAGGTCCTGTGTAAGCCCGGGGCTGGAGGCAACAGGCCAGCGGGCTCATCCACGGTGCAGGACTGGGCCCAGCCAACGGCAGGGCGATGGGTATAAGGAGGAGCCCCAGAGACTGCCCTCCTGGTTGGCACAAGGGGTACTAAAAAGGGGAAGGGTCATCAGCACCATCACGGGGAGAGAGGAGGAGGCAATGGGAGGGGAGGGGAGGGCCCTGGGGCCCTCCTCCCCGTCCAGGGCCAGAAGGGGGCTGTGCCTTACGCACCTTCCCTCAAGCACTCGTACTGCGGCTGCAGATGAGTCTGAGGCCCCTGAGAGCCGGCCTGCGACCCAGGCCACTGCCTGGCGCGTAGCCAGCCTGCCTGCCTCCCCCTTCCCCGGCTTTGGGGCTCATTTTCGTGTTTAGATTTTTATGACTTTGATCTTTAGAGCAAAGAGGAGAGGAAGCTTCAGGATCTCCCAGCCCCCACCTGCTCAGCGCAACACCTGCCGTCGACACCTCCTGCCACAGAGGCACGTTGGTCCCACTGGCGAAGCCACGTAGCACCCAGGCCAACCACGCACACGAGGGAGCACCCCCGGGCCGTGTGTCCTACAGTGTGGCCACGCGCACGATGGCACGTGTGGGTCTCCAGCACTTGGGGATGAGAGACCTGATCAGGTGGGGAGTCCTGGACCCAGACACCAGCGTCTCCTCCTGGAGAAGCAGGTGGCCCAGTGTCTAGGGTCTCCTTGGGCCTCTCTGCTGCAAGCTAGGGACACACAGGGCCAGAGCAGGGGAGGCTGTCCACGCAGAGCTGCTCCCGGCTCTGCAGCAGTCCCAGGAGGGCGTCGGAGCCGTCTCCCTGCTGGACCCAACGTGCCTACTCACCGACGTCCGTCTCCCTGTGGTTCTTGATGTATTCTGCCAGCTCGAAGTTGCCCGCGATGATCGCCACCTGCAAGTGGAAGCCACATGAGGTCAGGGCCAGCGGCCCAACGGGGGGTTCACAGGCTTCACATCAAGGGAGGCCCAGGACAGGGGGCCCACAGAGCCTGCTGCTGCTGACCCACGCGCTCCCTCCCACCTGCCCAGCACCCAGAGCTCGTCCCAGCCTCCTGGTCACTTGGTGATGATGGTGTTGTCATTCACTAGGACCATGGGAGTGAGCGTGACTGACCCAGGGACAGAGAGGGAGAGCATCTGACCAGCAGTGGAGAAGTCAGCAGGCCAGAGCCTGGACCCCCACCAGGAACTGCCTCCTGTGCTCCCAGATGGCCTGCCTGCCCACGCTTGGCCCTGCCAGTGCCCACGGCTGCAGAACGGCCAGCAAAGTGCATGTGACTCCAGCTGAGTGAATCCCCTGCCCCAGATGTGTGCACACCCAGGGGTGCATCAGAAGGAACCGGTGGGAAGTTCCAGAGATCATGTGGGCAAGCTCACGGTGTCCAAGGGGACCCTGGGTGCCAGGCCAGCAGGCACAGGACACCAGCCGGGATACACACATCGACAACAGGCTGCCCCAGGTGGTGGTGTGGGCGGCCTTCGCAATCTGCAGAGGCCTTGGGAGCTACGCGGGGCTTCCCAGGGGAAGGAGCCTCCGTCTGCAGCTTCTGCTCTTGCCTGAGTTTCCGGCGGCTCAGACGCAGACTTGCCGGCCCCACGATCTCACGAGCCAAGGCCACACAGGACCTCTTGGTCCGGCACACGCTCGCCCGCGGGGAGGCCCCTTGCCTCCGGGGGCTTCTGTGTCAGTAAGCACATTGTGAGCTAAGACCCTGGAGGTGGAAACGCACTACCTACAGCCGACTCCCACACCTCACACCTGAGGCCACGGCATTAGTGGTCCTCGCCGCCATCGCAGGCTGCCGGGACCCTGCTGCTCACCATTACTGTTAACATTGCAAAAGAGCACCAGGGGCGCGGCCAGCCAGGAAAGACGGACAGTCAAAGTCTGAGGTACGGTGTCCACTGAATCATAGCTGGCTACACCATAGCACAGGGAAACCGTTACAAGCTGCAGACCGTCTGCATGTGTGGACATGCAGGTACATGTGTGTGCGTGTGTGCGTGTGTCATGCTGGTCTCTCTGGAGAGGCCTCACGAACACAGCAATCAGTGCCAGCAGTGTTGTGCTGCCGTAACGAGCATCCAGACACGTGGAGCCTGCCTTGGGGCTGGACGGGGGTGGGCTGGAAGTCTGAAGGTGCCTCTAGAAATAGGGACGTTAGTCATTCCAGGAAGAGCCCAGCTGGAAGTGGGGAGCCACTGTGGGAATGGGGAGAGGGGTCCTCGTAGGGTGACGAAGGACCTGTCTAACTGGGTTCCGGGGCTGGTGGCAGCAAGTGCCAACAGGGACTGTTGAGCTGAGAAGATTCTAGTCGACACGTTGAGGGGCAACGAGGTGGAGAGGGAGGTGGACTGGGAGGACCTGATGAGAAGGCTCAGCCTCTATTCCATGAGGGCCGCAGAGGAGGCCGGCACAGCCCTGATGGCTTTGACTGCCTGGAGCCCGCGGCCCCTTTCGCTGTGCTGGCGCCCCTCCTGGATTGGGACTGTCCCGTGTCTGTCCCACGGGGCTTGCTGGAAGGTCTCACTGCAGGGAATCTTGCCTCAGGAAGAACCGGGCCTGGAGTCTGAGCCGGTGGAGGATGGTCTTCAGCTGAGTCTGTGAACTTGGCACTCATGCCGAGCAGTGACGGCTCTGGGGGTCCTGAGGGCTGGCGATGTGCATTCAAGGGCGTGTGAATTTGGGGGGGCAGAGGGCGGATCGCCACGGGCCAAACTGTGTTCCTCGGCGTCATTTGTCAGAGTCTGAGCCGCTAGGGCGCATCTGGAGGGGCCTGGGCAGCACATCAGGGTAGGTGAGGTCGGACAGGGGTTAGCGCCCCTCGCGGAGAGACAGGAAGGAACCGCTTCGCTCGCTCTGTACCATGTGAGGACACGGCGTCAAGGCCACTGTCCAGTCAGGAAGAGCTCCGGCCAGAAACAGACCAGGATGGCCCTGGCCCCGACTCCCAGCCTCCCAAACGGGGAGAAGACCAACGCCTACTGCTGAAGCCGCCCGGTCTGCAGGGCCTCGCTACGGCAGGCAGAGAGCAGGTGGCCCAGGGGCACGCACACGCTGCCCACAGAACAGGAAGGGGGCAGGAAGCAGCCACGGGTCCCCTGGGGGATCAAGAAGCAAAGCGCGGTCCACTGTCCAGTGCACTGTCACTTGTCCTTACAGAGGAAGGACATGCCAGGACCTCCCATGGTGAGAGACACCAGGAGGACAGACACCGGGCCACCCTCTTACAGGAGCCCCTGGAGGTGCCAGAGCCACAGGGAGGGGAGCCGGGCCCGAGGGGAGCCGGTGAGGCGGGCAGGTGCCAGGCCAGGGACCTGGGGAGCCCTGGAGGGAGCGGCAGCAGGTGAGGGTGGCCGGCGCCCTGCCCACAGAACAGGGTCAGGATGGGAATTTGGTGCGTGTCATCACACCCGCACACAGAGACAGGTCCACCGTGGGGACCACAGGGGCGAAGGGCACCGTGAGAACTTGGGATCCGCCCTGAAGAGCAGCAGGGGTTAGAGATGACCTGCTGGGGGGGGGGACAGCAGAGGCCTCAGAGGACGGCCAGTGAGTGGAGGCCTCGTCCTGCTGGCCCTGGGTAGCAGCCCCCCTAGGACGGGCCTCTCTGTGTCATGGGTCCCCATTCTCCAGTCTCTCCCACTGGGCACCTCCCGTCAGAGACGGAAGCCCACGTGGCCCACCTGAGGGACAGCGCCCCGGGCCCCTGCCCACTGACTCCTTGGACTTAGTGACCACCTCCATGGCAGCAGGAGGCCCCTCTGGGATGACTGCCAAGATGGCCCATGGGAGCTCACCACAAAGGCCCCCCACCGGGCCGCCCCACACCCAGGCGCACCCAGGCTTGATGGCCACGCGGTCATGCAGCTGGGGGTAGCTGCTGGTATGGCTGCACCGAGGAGGGGACCTGGGGTCAGCTGCCCGACAAGAGCCAGCTGTCAGTGACCCCAAGAGTGGGGCACAGGCAGAGAGGGCTCAGGCCCTCTGCATGCTCCATGAAGTGGGCACCAGTATCTGGGGGACAGATGAGGTGGAGGCACAGAGAGGGTAAGTGGCTTGCCCAACATCACAGAGCCAGGTGGTGCCAAAGCCAAGACGTCTGCTCAAGCTGCCCAGGTGGGACCTTGGCCTCGTCGTCACAGCACGGGGCATGTCTGTGGCACCTTCTCATGGATGGCAGTGCTGTTTAACTGTCAGCTCCTAACCGCTCCAGCCCCCTGTCCCTGCGCCCCGCCTGGGTTTCCGGGTCACAGGCCCCTGAGGCCCTGCTGAGGCTGACAGACCCTTCCCGAGGGCCCGCATCGAGTCCACCACAGGAAGGACAGAGGGGCAGATGGGACCTGAGTGTGGCTGAGGGTCCACAGGGGCCTCCCTACAGTGCACCTGGGGAGAGAGCTCCGCCGTCCCAGCTCCACCTTCTCCGCAACTCGGCAGCCCACAGTCCCCCCTCTTCCCCCGACATCAGTGTAGCTCACACTCTGTCACTCTTCAAGATGACCACGACCGCCTATAGGAGCCAGGATCCTGGAGAGAGACGGCTCCCACCGTGGAAAGTGCCCGGCAGACAAGGCCGACTCGGCCTCACAGGAAGGGGCAGGAAGGGGCAGCTGAGCCCCTCCCAGTGGAGGAGAGGCTAGGCCAGACCTGGCCCCACCCCCAGGCCACACCCGGCCATCGCTGGCAGGCCCTGGCCCCAGCACCTCAGTGTCCCCTGTGCGTGTCTCACACCGTGGGATCGCCACAGCACAGCAGTGCATAGTCCCCCGAGGCCAGCTGTCTGTCAAGCCCACGTCCTCCTCAGACGCCCCAGTGCAGCACCTGAACCCTCTTTCTAAGCAGAGGGAGGCCCAGTCCAGAAGCAGCACCCCGAATCCCCAGCGCTGCTCCTCACGCCCGGTGCTGGTTCTGATCCTCTGATCTGTTTGCAGGAGGTCATCTTGTCATCCCCCAGTCCCTGCGCCCACCCCACCCAGGGGGCCTCAGTGTCGGGGGCGGACTCGGGGCCCAGCCCGCCTTGCTGCTCCGTGCCACGGCGCAGAGCTCCCCCCAGATAGGGAGCACGCACTCAAGGACAGCAGCAAGGAGAGCACGCCACCTCTGTGGGGCCTGAGGCTCGCTCAGGTCTGGGGTGAAGGGCACCCTGGACACTCATCGGCCAGTGTGTTCAGGGTGCCCAGGCCGGTGGGGTGCACAGGCACCTGCTGCTGCCCCTCCCAGTGCCCCATGCGCCTGTTCTGTGCCTGGCTCTGTGCACCTCGCGGTCACGTGCCAACCCTGTGCTGCCCTTGACGTCCCTCCCCCGGGGGCGCGGGCCTGCAGGGGGAGCCTGACCCTGCTGTGGACTCCCAGCCCCCAGAACCCTGCGAGGGGAGCTTCTGTGGCTCAGGAGCCTCTCAGTCTGTGGTGCTCTTTTCCGGCAGCCTGCAGAGACCAAGAGGGCCTGACCTGTCCCGCCACCACCTGTGCCCAGGCAGGACTCGACCCGGTGCCAAACCCCAGTCTCCCGCCTGGGGCAGGGAGAGGAGGTGCCTGTGAGCACCCTCAGGACAAAGTCACCAGGGAGCCCCACTGTGGCCCCTGAATCCCCAGTCCCTCGTCCCAGCAGCGGGTGGTTAGCCCCCTGAAGCCCCAGCCGCCCGCCTGTGCCCGTGGTGTCACCTGCTGTGACACTGAGCTGCACCCAGAGTGAGGGCAGGAGCCACCCCTCACTACTTGCCCAACTCTCCTGGGATCATGGCTGCGAGGGGAAACCCACTGCCCACCTGGGGAAGCTGCCCCCTGCTCCCAAAGGGAGACGCCTTCTCCATCAGTGACATGTGGCCCCGGAGACCTCAGCGTTGGGGCCACCCGGGGCCCAGTCACCTGGCCTGGATCGCCACCCTGCACTGTGACTGGGAAGCAGCTCCTTGCAGAGATGGCAAGAAGAGCCTCCGTCTCTCCCCTCTGCGGTCCTCACCTCAGACACCTACAGCTGCACAGGAGCCACTGATCCCGGCACCTGGCTCCCTGCTCCACGGGAGATCCTGACCATCTCCAGGCTGCCTGTCCGGGTGACCCAGAGGGTGGCCCTCAGGTTCCAAGGAGAACAGTCCCCGGGGCTCTGCCAAACTCCCTTGGGACTGGTGGCCTTTGCAAAGCAATCAATGTGCATGACTCGCCTCCGAAACCAGGGGCAAGGACACAAGCGTGATTCTTCCATCACCACTGCGCAGAATTAAAACCGTCCCCCTGGTAAGTGGCTTAACGGCCATTCACTGTCAGCAGACCAAGTGCAGAAATCTCCACGTGGAGCTGACATCCTCGCTGGGCGGGTTTACTTCAGGAATAAAACAGGATCGATCAACACGATCCACATCATTAACAGAACAAAAGGGGAAACGTACCCAGTCACCTTTGATAGTTGCTGCATCTGATATCAATTTTGATAAATGTTTTATCAAACACAACAGATACAATCACATCCTGACTTTGTAATAAAGTTTAATAGACCAGGAATAAAATTTAATGGAAAGGAATAAAATAAACCCTGTCGGCTATAGCGTCCCTTAGTTAGAGGCAGCCCTCTGCCCCCCTGGCCTTCAGTGCAGTCAACAAATGTCAGAAGAAGCGGCTCAGCTGCACATGGGCACGTTCCCTGCCATTATCCCCTCCACAGAACAGTAGGCCCACGGTTTACAAAGCACGGCCTCGCGCAGGTGTTAAGAGACAGGAGGAGTGGGCGGTGGTCATGTGTGAATACGACGCCATTCTAGGTATAGGTGAGCCTCACAGGCTTTGGCCTCTGCCGGGGTCCTGAACTAACCCAAGGCAGGACGAGACAGCTCACAGCACGCGGAACTGAGTGGCGCCTGGTCCTGGGGATGGCCGCCCTTTTGCCTGGGTGACTGCACCGTCCTAGAGGGCTGGCTGGGCTGAGCCGGGCTCACCTGTCTCCTCCATGCCTCCTCCCGACTTCCAGCAGCCCACAGCAGCTCCCGGACACTGGGACCTCAGGGCAGCGGGGGAGACTCACTTCTGGCACCTTCCCTGGTCACAGCAGGGAGCAGCAGGCTCTCTGTCCCTCTGCACCCAGGACTGTGTGGAACAGCTGGGCTCCAGAGCCCACACTCCTCAGCTGTGCACCGTGCAGCTGGCAAAGGCCGGATCAGAACAGGTCAGACACCTTCCGGGGTGCTGGGCACTGTCCACTCTGGGTCACTCCTGATCACAAGGGAGCTGTCACGCTGGCCCAGAAGTCAGTACTGGGATATCACTCAGAGCTTCCTCACCCATCAGCAGGCAAAGTCAGACGGTGGGAACCCGGCAGCCGTGAGCAGCGGGAACGTGAGGTCAGGGGGATCGGCTACAGACTGGGCCACTGTGGATGTTGCCGACTGGGCCACTGGGCTGAGCCCCACACGCTTTCTTTTAAACACCAGTTTAGCCGAGCCCCCCTGGCCCTGCTGGCTTTGTCGACAGGCTGTGCTACGTTCTCAGCAAACAGCCTGGACCACAGGGCCCAGGCTCCTGCCTGTCCACGGGATACAAATCACCTCCAGGGGGATTTCTGTGGCCTTTAAATCAGACTCCAGGACTCCGGGAGGTGAGAGAATCAGAAGCAAAGCTCCAACCACAGAAGCTGTGAGAACAAGTCCTAGTTAGAACGGGCAACCGGACCAGGGTTACCTTGGATCTCAGCACGTCATTGTGACACTCAATCTCCCCCCACCCCCCGGAGAAAGACCAGGGAACTGGGACATCTGACGCAATCCTGCTGTCAATCAAAGGTGAAAGGTGGACCTGGACGGAACTCTCTGGAACCTTCCTGGGACCCCCAATAGAACAGGAGGCAGAAGAGATGCTCTGAGAGGACCCACTCTCTCTCCCCGTTTGCCTTGTGTACCCCTCCCCTTTCCCAGCTCTCCTAATAAACTGTGCCTGCTCCTATGTGCCGCGCCCTGGAACGATCCAGGCAAGACTGCAAGGACTAGTGGCCGCAGGACCCCACCGTCACCCTGGCCCCTCAGGCGGCTCCTATTCTATCACTAGACGATGGTCCCCCTGGTCTACTCTCCCTCCAGTGGCTCTGCTGCCAGCCACCGGGGGAAGGGCTAGGCGGGGCACTTAGCTGGGAGGGGCCACCTCCCCCCCTGCCCTTAGAGGGGCGTCCAGACCCAGCACCCTCTGTTCTGCTGGGAAAGTGTTAATGGCTATCAAGGGGAAGAGCGCCCTGACAAACACCAGAGATGCCTGAAGTCCAGCCAGCACGGGAGGACGGACGCGATCATCTCAAATCCACCGACTGTGTCTTCCCTTTCCCAGATGAATTTGCCAATAAAATGTGAACGTCTCAAAAACAATGGCTTTGAAGGGCACCTTTTGTCCCAGAACTCTCGGTGGAAAGCCAGCAGTTCTCCGACATCTGCTGAGAAACAGTCTAGAGAGCGGCTCAGGTGGACCCGAGATACAGAGGCGTGAGCCAGAGGGCGGGAGGCGTCCCCACTCGGGCTGAAGCTGGGACTCGGGGGACAGAAGTTCCGAGCCTGGCCCTGCAGGCTGAACCTGCGTGGGGTGCCAGCAAGCTGGCCACCAGATGCAGCTCCCATTCGCTTGATAGGTGCACACACCTGGACTGGCCCTCGCGGCCTGCAGAGGAGGAAGAAGCTTCCAAACTCAGGAAAGTGAGGTCTCCAGGTCCACTCAGCTCCGAAGCCAGGGCAGGGGCTGCCCGTGTGCCCCCAGGGCTGTCACCACAGAGGCCTGCGGCCCCACAGGCCGAGTGCCACCTGTGCACAAAGAGGCAGCGGATGCCGACGTCTGACTGAGACGCGGGAACTGAGCCCGTTCAGGAGGCAGCAGCCAACCACAGAAGTGACGGAGTGTGTTAGCTCGCTACGGCCACCCGACGCAGGGCCACAGCAGGGGCTTCAACAGCACCAGCCACTGCCCGGCTCCGGGGCCGCAAGTTCAGATCTGGGTGCCGCAGGTTGGCTCCTCCCGAGGCCTCCTCCTCCGCTCGCCCAGGTGGCTTCTCCTGCATCCCCATGTGGTCCTCGTGTCTGTCCTGACCTTACAAGGACACGGCCACATGGAGTAGGCCGCCTAGTGACCCGTTTTAGCCCTAATTGCCTTTAGAAGACACGGCTCCAGGTGCGGTCACATTCTGAGGTCCAGGAGTCAGGGGGCAGAGTGCAGCCCAGGACCACATGCTCTGCACGAGAGTAGAGAGGACCCCCTCTTCCTAGAAGACGCCAGGCCCGCACCCCCACCCCAGTGAGCCTGCTTCCAGGGAGTGGGGGCCGAGGGGGCCGGCACAAGGGGCTGCTGACACTGCCCCCTCCCCCTCCCCCAAGATTTTGTCATGAAAAACTCCACCCACCCAGAGGGTGGGGAGGGGGTGGTGAAATTCAAGATGGCGCCCGGGAGCTCACACGGCTGGCTGTCCAGGTGCAGCTGGTGAGGCGCGGGCACCAGAGTCTGGCGAGATCCCCTCCCCAAAATTCAGGTCTGTGGGACCAAGAGCGTCCGTGCCCTAGGTCACCAGCTGAACACCAGCAGGCGCTCCGCTCACCCTCCAAGACACTCCCGCTCTCCCGCTCTCCAGAGGCCTTGTTCCCGCCGCTCTGCGTTGTTTTCATTTGGGTGGAAACGTGCACCGTGAGATGCCCAGGCCCAGAGGAGCCAGGAGATGAGTTCTGATGGCCGGGACCCGCCCCTCCCTCATGCCAATCGCAAGCAAGAGCACCCCCCACCCCCGGGAGCCCCCTGCCCTGCTGGCCACTTCCTGGCTCCCAGGGCCAAAGGCCCGATCTCTGTCAACACAAGTCACTGGTCCTGTTTGTGAGAGTGACCCAGGGAAGCCACATCACAGGCTCCTGCGTGGCTTCTGCCCTTTTCTAGAGACACACAACGCTACGGCAGGTGTTAAGGTCTGTAAACAAGTCAGATTGGCACCTGTTATTTTGCCAGAGAAATGTTAGAGTCTGTAAACCAGTCTGGATGGCGCCTGGCAAAATGCCAGAGGGAGTGGTTTGTGAAGTAACAAAAGCGAGCCATTAAGTGTGAAGATTCCTTATTGGTTGACTGCTGTATCTATTTTATGCTAATTAGATAAGCTGTGTAAAATGTATAAATATCGCTCAGATCCTACAATAAACGGCTTCCATTCCTGCTGCATCAACGTACACAAGTTATTCGTCACCCCCCGCTTATTCTGCTGCAGCCGGACTGCGGCAGGCAGGCATCAGCGTTTCCCTATGTGCTGCAGTCCCACTGTGTGCTATGCCTGGCTGAGCCGCCCATTCTGCCTGGACCTGGGGCCGTGACGGGGGAAGCCGCGTTGTGTCCCCTCGCCTGGCACACGCTTGCCTCTGCCTCCGCTGGGCCGGCTCCCACGGGCCAGGGCTGGGCACAGGGTGTGTGTCACACCTACCCACTGCCCCCCCTTCCCTGCGCAGGGTGCCAGTGGAATGTCCACAAGCCATGGCCTGTTCCGGTCACTGTTCCCAGCACTGGGCGGAGCCTGTCTCTCACAGCTGGCCATTGGGGGAGTGAAATGGGCGGTTCTAAGCTTCCTTTGCCCTCTGTCCTTCATAACCCCATCGTTGCTGTCATTAAAACAAAATTCACTTCCAACTGTCCCAGAAGTTTGAAAAAGCAGCGACCCTGGGACTCACACCAAGAACCGAAGCGCCAGCTCAGGAGGCTGCAGCTAAGGACCCACCCCAAGCCCCAGGTGCCCAGGCAGGCCACGAAGGGCACCTCACTCGCTTGAGACCAGTTCCTACCCCAGAGATGAGAGGCAGGAGTAGAAATGGGTTCCCCCTTATCCTTGCAGACATGTTCCCACCCGAGGGGACACCTGAAACCGCAGGCAGGCCCAGACCCTGTGTATCACAGAGAGCATTCGCCTTGGCCCTGTGGGCATCTCTTCGGCATGTCGGAATGACCACCATTCTTGCATTTGGAGCCAGTCAGTAAAACTGGGGGTCACCCAAACACAGCACCAGGCGCAGACAGCTACTGAGTAACCACTGGGCAGGTAACATATACAGTATGGATCCGCTGCACAGGGTGATTCTGGTCCAGGGCAGAACACACAGGACAGAATGCTGGGAAAACACGTGACTTGTTCACTTATGGAATCTTCCATTTGATATCTTGCAGAGGTTCCTGTGGATAACAGAAATCGGGGATCGGGGCAATACCATCCTCACCAGGTTTCCTCACATACGCATAGAATGGTTCACTCTACCCACTGATGCGGAGGACGTTTAACAAATTAAATCACGTGAGCTAAAGGGAAGTTGTGCAGTAACCCAGCTGTGAAGAAACGGCTCCTCCAGTGCTAGGGGAGGGCCCGTACCCGCTCAGCTTCTCCAAGAAACCCAATGTCTGATTCGAAATCGCGGCACACTGGGGACGCACTTCTGAAACGTGAACCGAGGGGTGTCGTCCGCAAGGCGGAGATCGCCTGAGGAAGTCTTGTTTCTCAGCCCCGCGGTCTTGCTAAGCTCAGGGAATGGAGCTAGAGACGTCCAGGCCAAGTCCTTGATTCAGGTGATCCCACCCCAAACCCAGCAAAGGGAACGAGAGCCCTTGTTCCAGCCCCCTCCCCTCCCGCACCCCACCCGCCTGCGGGGAGTCTGCGAATGGACGCAGGCTAGGCCCTGTCCTTCAGAGAGAAGACAGCACTGTGGTCAGTCCCAGGGCCGGCGAAGACACTTCCTGTTACGAGAGCCGGCTCCCTGTCCTCCTTCACGCACCCTAACCCCAGGCCCAGGTATGATCACTCAGCCCCCAGCACACGCGGATTCCAGCGGCCTCCAGCTGCTGCAATGCACGGGACACACGAGAACCACATTCCTCACGATTAAACAAGGTAGAATTGCATTTTGATATCTTCAGGAGCAGAACTGAATCAAAACACGTGCGCCTTGTCGGGAAACCTGTGGACGGGGACCGGGCTTCTCAGAACCCACCGGTGGCGTGAAGGAGAGGAGAAGATGGCAGAGGGGCTTCTGGGGACTCGGAGTCCCCATCTCCAGCCCTCACCAGGCACCAGGTGGTGTCTTGATGGCAGCCACTCCAACAGGGTGTGGACCACATTTTCCTGATGGCTACTGATGCTGAGCATTTTCGTCATATCTACCAAAGGAAATGACGTCACCATCCCAGAGAGACACCTGCACACCCACCGGGCTCATCACAGCTCTATTCATAACTTTGCAAGGATGTGGGGTGGGCCTAGGGCCCGTCCACAAAGGAAGGGACAAAGGACCTGTGGAGTCTCTCCACACTGGAATACTAGTCAGCTCCGAAGAAGGATGAAATCCTGCCATTTGCAGCAAAGTGGGTGGAAATGGAGGACGTTATGCTGAGTGGAAGACGCAGGTTCAGGGGGACAAGCACTGTGAGGGTTCTCAGAGGCAGAAGCTAAAACAGGCGACCTGTGAGCAGAACAGCGTTACCGGGGACTGGGCAGGCCGGGAGGGGCTGGATTTCATCAGTGCGTGCTGTCTGCATGAGTGGCGTCAAGTGAACCCCACTAATATGCACGTCTGATAAGGCTCGAAAACACACTCTAAAAAGTTCTTATAAGTAATTTAAAATCACTAAAATGTACACAGAGGACTCACAGTTTCCACCTAGGATTTGGGGCTTAAGGGGGTGATTCTGGGTTGGATGCTGGCTCTAAAACCTGCTGAGACTCACGTGAAAACCCCACAAGGCAGCACCCTAAAGGGCCTAGCACTCAGGATCCGGGGTGGCTGCTAGCCTGCCACATCTGTGGGTGACAGCGTGGCTCGTCCTGGCTCCTCCCATTTCCAAGGCAAGAGGGTCCCTCCCTGGTGCCCGCTGCTCAGCCCTTCTGAAGACTGCCGGGCCCTGCCCTCTGTGTGGCTTCGTGGGTGTGGTCACTCTGGCAAACACCTTCCGATGTTACAAACTTGCAGGGTGCAGCAAACACGGCACCGGGCAGTGGAGGATTCTGCCTGGGCTCTGGGGCCCTGGGGAGGTGACAGGGCCCCAGGTGCCCGGTGGCTCTGGGCATCTCTCTGGGAGCCTGGAGGGGACCCCGCCCACCTGTCAGGTCAGCAGCCATTCCCAGCATCCAGCCGCGGCACAGAGTACCCCACTGCCACGCTGGTCCCCACCCCAGCTCTGTCTCCCTGTTACCAGGAGACCTAGAGCCTGGCCTGCCCTAGCCAGGGACGACGGAGACTCCCCAGCACACATCCCACAGGAGGGGGAGGCCCAGGGTGAGGAAGAGCGGGGTGTGAAGAGGAAGGACACCCAGGGACAGGGACCCCAGGGAAGCCTCCGGGTAAGGGAGCCATTCGCCCCGGAGGCCCTCGTCCAAGAACAGAGGGGCCTGGTCCCAGGACGCGCTCTGGGGTGGAGCTGAGCGCTGGGGCTCGACATGGCCGTGGGAGGATTGCCCGGCATCCTCACCTGCATGACCAGCTGGTCCTCGGGTCCCGATAGGGGAGATGGAAACACTGATGTCCTCCTTTAAACACAGAACCTGGTCCCCAGGGGACACTTAGCTGCCGGGGAGCCTCAGCTCCAACGTGCCCGGCTGCTGTTCCAACGTCTGCTGCACATGTGAGCAGGTGTGTGCCCCCAGATCCCTGAGCCACTGCAGCCCGCCCAGCCCTTTAATCCCTTGGTTCTGATTCTCGGTGCCATCTGTGGACAGATCATGAGACAGTAATCCCAGAACAGCCATCGGCGTTGGCTCAGCGGAGTTCTAGCATCCAACCTAGGGGGCCACGTGGCGGGTGCTCTGCCCCCAGGCTCAGATGGGACCCAGATGACCGGCTCAGAAGGTGCTGGGCCCAGCTTGGTGACACCAGGCCCCAGCTATCCTCCAGTCCCTGACTGTCACCTGGTGCAGCTGAGACCAGGGAGGAGCTGAGACCACAGCCCCCCACCTGGGAGGACAGCTGGGCGCAGGCCTCGGAGAAAGGAGACCCCCAGCCCTCGGAAGCCTGGCAGGCAGAGCCCTGTCCCTGGTGAAGTCAAGGACGTCCAGACTCTGCCTGTGGGCACTCAGCTCCCAATATCCCTTTCTTTTCATAAACTCCAAAGTTCTGCCCCCTCCTCCTCTCACTCCAGGACGTCCCCTGGGGACCCAGGTATGTGTCCACACTCTGCCAGGCCTGCCTGGAAGACCAGCTGCCCCTCTCCAGTGCTGGTGAGCCAGCCCACGTGCCTCCTGCGAATGCCAGGGATGAATGACCTTGGCTGTCCTCTGTGTGGTGGGCAGGGTGGGCAGCACAGGGTCCAGGTGACCCAAGGCCCTTGAACCCTGCGATGTCAGGTTGGGTGTGAGACAGGGCGGACCTAGGGAGGGTCAGGGACCCAGGAACTACCTGGACAGGGAGGGACAGGACAGAATAGCCCCCACCGCTGACCTGTCACGTGGTCACATGTAGACAAAGGCACAAACGGCTCTCAGCACTTCCGGACCCCAAAGCTGGCAGTGACTAGAAATGTAAATCCTGCCATCCGCCGCGTCCCCCACCCTCACCCCCGCCGGTGAGCCTTAGATATTTTTCCCAGAATTCTAACACTGTGAATCCCTGGAAGGAGGGGGCCGGGTAACTGCCCACCTGGCAGCTACGTGGCACCAGGCCCCGCCCTCTGCACAGTTAGCACAGAGATCCGCACCCCCATGCCCTGTCCCCATACCAGAGGCCACAGGTGCTCCAGGGCTGCGGGGCCCCTGAGAGCAGCCGGGGAAGGTGAGCCTCGGCCACTGGAGCCCAGGACGAGACTGAGCCCAGCAGGCCCCGGCAGCCTCCTCCTGCCTCCAGGGGCAAACCCCCCTCACTCCTCCTGCCTCCAGGGCAAACCCCCCTCGCTCGCTGTGTGTGGGCCGAGTGGCTCAGCGTTGTCCTTGGCACCCCGGGCCACTGCTAGGGGTGCTTAGCTGAATCTTATGCTAATGGAAAAGTGAGACAATAAGAGGGAAAAGAGCCAAGGCTCAGGGGAGCTGCCTCGAGAGGAAGCTGGCCCTCGGCCCTGTGGACGCTGACACCTACGCCCACTCCCAGGGTGAAGGCTGCACCTGGCCGAGCCGCCAGGTAACCAGCAAGAGCCAACCCACATTTGAAACAGTTCCAGGAGCGCCAGACCCCAGGAAGACACGCAATTGCCATGAAACATGTGTGCCACTAAGCTGCTGCCACACAGGCAAGAGGACACATGTCCACACGTGGGGCCTCTGGCTGCCCCCAGGGCGGGGCTCAGACAGGCCCTGCAGCTCCACTCGGGGGCTCTATGCTGGCCACAGCCCAGGCAGCCCACCGGAGAAGCCAGCCACAGGCCTGATTGACAGACCCAGTCAGAGGATCAGAGGCCACCGCCCACACTTTGAGTGTCCTCTGTGCCAGGTGTGGAGCCACGTGGCATTGCCTGCCAAAGAGAAATTGGGGAAAAGATACCAAAAACTATGTGATCTCCTTCCCCCCACTGATTTTTTAAAGCTACAGATAACACTGTGCATGTTTATGACGCGCATGGTGTTTTGAGAGGCGGCGGGAGGGATGCTGGTGCCCACTCCCTCCCGCGTCACCTTGCGGCTACTGCGTTTGATGAGACCTCCTGAGCGCTACCCCAGCACTTGAGGACACAGCTGCTATCAAGACTGTCGCCAGGCTGCACCACACCTGGAGAACCCCCTGCTCCCATGCAGCTGAAATTCTGTGTCCCCTGACCCACTGTGCCCAGCCCCTGGGGACCATCGGTCACCCTCGGCTTCTGTAAATTCAGGTTTAAAATGCGGACACGCTTTAAAACTGACCAAGAGCAACCAACCAGAGCCAGGCAATGGGCAGTTTCCAAGCCCGGCTCTGGCGCAGTGGTCCTACTGGGATAAGGCCGGCTTCGGGTCCCAGGTCCCAGGTCGCCAGGTGCGTGGCTTTGGCCATGTCATTTAGCAGGTCTGAGCCTCGGTTTCCTCACTGTAAACAGGGACATGCAGACCTACTTTTGGGGCCCTTGGTGCATTCAGCGAGGCTGCCAGACCGAGGAGCACTCAGTGACAGCTCCTGCTCTCCACGTCACCTACAGCAGAGAAGGGAACAGGGGAGCAAGGACATGGGTGCTGGGCCTCCACGGACGGCACTTGTTTTGCAGATTCAACCTTAAGCTAAAACAAACATCCACACAACTAAACACCAGAATTAAAGACTTCCAAAGCAGCCGTTGACACCAAAACCAGATTCAAAGAAAGTGTCTGGGTGTGCCCAGGGTGCTGGCATACACCCAGGTGGCAGCAAACGACATCCTAACACAGCGACTGGACTGCACGTCCCCCTGGGATCCTCTCAAGTGACAAAGCACAGCTGTGGGTGAGGGTCTGGCCACCTCGGCACACGGCGGGGCCGGAGCAAGCTGCGTGGGGACACTGAGGAGAAAGCACGGGAGGGGGCCGCTCCTGGGGGCCGAGGGCTGCAGCCTGCTGAGGGGCAGGGTCCTGAGACCAGGAGGCTAAGCGGAACCCCTCCTGCAGGGCAGCAGGCAACGCCTGGGACCCGCTGCCTCGTCAATGGCCCCCAGAGCTCCTGCACTGGACACTTCATGCCCGTGCTAGGAGTGGGGTTGGACCAGAGGAGATGTGGACACAGCCATTATCCAGGGAGGGGGGTTGTCCCGCAAGACGGGTGATTAGAGAAGGGGTTCAGCCCTCTCTGGCCTTCCGTCCACCTTCTGTGACGGGCTGATGCAGCATGGAGTCCCGGCCAGGGCTGGGCCTGCTCTTGAACTTCACACCTCCAGAGCCTGGACAGATAAGTCTCTGCTCTCTAAGGATGACCTGGTCCCAGGAACTCTGCTATGGCAGCAGAAATGGACCAAGACACTCACCATGTAAGTTAGCTTTAAAATACGTCCCTGCCCTTGCGGTGACCCTGGGTACAGGTTCCCCTAGAAGGATCCGGGCGTCACAGGAAATGTGGCTGATTCCGTGTCTGAGACAAAGGACAAACCAAACAACCACATATCCAACTTGCCAGAGCAGCATGAAAATCTTGTCACAGCGTAAAGGAAGGCGTTGTCCCCAACCACGGGGCCATGTCAGAAGGACACAGGGATGACCGGAGTAAGACCCTGGTGGTTCACAAGGACAGGCCAAAGTGACCCCAGGCAGAAATGCTCCCACCAAGGAGAGAGAGAGACACAAGGCAGCGGTGACACCTCTCGGCAAGTGTCAGAGACCCTGGAGCCCCCAGCAGAGGTGCCGGGGCTGAGGGACCTCTGCCCTCGGCAGACTGCACCCCAAGCCACTCCTCCTCGGGGACCCCACTGCCTTCCAGACTCGGGAAAGGACTGGTCCTCGGACAGCCCACCCCAGGTGCAGAGAGACCACGGGCGCTTCAGCCGTGGCTGGGGCTCCAGAGGCAGAGACCGCAGACCTTCAGCCCAAGGCTGGCCGGGCGGGAGGGAGGGGCAGAGACCGAAAGAAGGGCCGGTCACTCTCCCTTCCAGGACGCTGTGGACTCTGAAACCGAGAGGGGTCCAGGCAAAACCCAGGCATACGGACCAGAGTTCAGGACGCACCCCCGAGAGACGCTGGCTCCCAGGGAGGACGGCAAGACTGGACCCCAGCGAGAGGGACAGGGAGAGGAGTCCTCCCAAACCACAGCCGGGCTCCTCTCAGTCTCCGACTAGGTCAAGGGGAAGAGCCCCTGCTCTGGTCCCCACAGGAGAAAGACAAGGGACACCGCATCCTCGGAGCCTCCGCAGTCCCTCCACACACATGCCCGACGTCCTCTGAGCGAGGGCTGGACCTCCCAGGGACAGCCCCACGTGTGGAAAAGCAAAGAGAAAAACCCACCAACAGAAGCAGGCCAAGGATGACCTAGGCATGAGCGGGCAGCAGAGCAGGCTGGAGAGGACGGCTGACCAGGGGGGATGGCTGACCGGAGGGGATGGCTGACCAGAGGGGAACGTCACCAGAGAACGGGGATGCAGAAGGGCCACCCACATGAGCTCCAGGCTCTACAATTGTGGCATTAAAGGGACAGTTGAGATGGAGCCTGAACTGACCACCACACAAACGCATGGCTCAAGAAGTTCTGTGAAGGTCAGCCAGAGAAGCGCGGTCTCTCTCGCTGCCTCTGGGCTCAGGGATGCGGAAACCAAGGCGAGGCGAGGATCTCCACGGAGGGCAGCAGCCACCATTGCCTGCGGTCTATCCGCAGCCGTCCCTGGACACTGGAGAGCGAGCTATCTAGGAGAAAGGAGGACACCACTCCAGAGTCCGTACTGCACCAGGGAGAGGCCAGAGGGGGACACTCAGGAGCAAAATCAAAGCAGAGAGTCCCTCGCCCCCTGGATTCTGAAGGTCTTCTTGCAGCAGAGGAAAAACCATGATGCGTAAAACATGGAAGGACGACAGTGACCAGGAGCAAAGGAGGAGGAGCAGCAGGGTGCAGGGTGGGCGTCTCTAACTGTGGCCAAAGCTGGGGACGCGGGGGACAGGCTGGCATGGAGAACTGGAGATAAACACGATCCAGAACAAAGCTTTCTGTTCCACAGAACCATGAGGAAAGCTAAAAGGGAGCAGGTGAATCGGGGTGACTCCCCACGTCGGTGACCTGAGATTAAGCTGCGAACCTGTTATATTCTTATTTCCACAAGACAGACACCCAGACCCCAACAGGCGAAGCCCACAGGCGGTTTCCTACCAGGGAGTCACAGCATCACCGGGTGGAGGGCAGGAAGCACCCGCCTCGGGGCAGAAGGTGGGCGCTGCAGGGCTGGGTGCCCATGGGAGGGAGGGTGCCCTCGGCTCTGGACCACCGTGTCGTGGAGGGCTGCAGGAGGCCTCACGCCCAGGAGGACCGCTGTGACCCAGACCAGCTCAGGAGGCCGCTCCTCAGCCTCCTCCTGTGAGGACCTGTCAGTTGCTGCCCCGTGACCTCTCAGAGAGCCCCAGGAGATACCCCGGGGGGGCAGGAGGTCCACTGCACGGCCCCAGCATCCCCGGGGAAGGCCTGCAGGCCCGGGCACTCAGCATCCCTCGCACCCACCACTAGCTCCTCGCGATGCTACCATGCCGCAGTCTCTGGCTGGGCACAAATCACGAGTCTCCACACAGCTTGTAAATTCAAACAGCAATTCTTTATTCCCGAACTCACACCGGCCGTCTACAAACACGTTCTGGGGGAATCCACGTTCTCTGCTCAAATCCACTTCTCCCAAAATCACTCTCTGCCCAAATCCACTCCACATGGGCTTCTGTCTCCCAAAATATACTGTCTGACCCTAAGCACTCAAGAGGAACTCAGCAACAGGATACGCCCTATTCTAAAGGGGGAACACCCTAATCTCCTATTATGCTAAACCGCCCTATTCTAAAGGGGGAACACCCTAAACATGGATCCCGCCCTGGTCCTTGAGCAAGGTCACCTTTCAGAAGTCCTTCCACTAGATAGCATGGGAGTAAGCTGGCAAGGAGATTGTCATACCTACTTGGCTGATGGCTCCCAGCACTACCAGGGTCCCCAGGGGTCCCTTCTGGTTGGGCACTGACTGACCAGGCCCTCTGCACTGAGGTCAGGCCCCAGAGCAGGTCTCTCCTGACAGGAGCTGGGGAGCTGCGGCCCAGGCACTCCGGGCACCGCAGGCACGCTCCAGGGACATGGGGCGGCTGCCTGAGCGAGGCCAGGGAACCAGGGGAGTCCGAGGGGCACGCATCCGGCCAAGACCTGACCTTCCGAAGGCCAGAATGCGCTCGCTGTTTCCTGCTAACAGGACACAGCCTGCTTTAGAGAGAAGGGAAGGTGCACCCACCGCCTGGGCTGGGCGGCCAGGAGATCAGGGAGGGCTACACTTTCCTGTTCCATCAGGGGCTTTGGGGGGCAGAGACACAGAGAGCCACCCCAGGCAGGCGTGGTG
Organism: Callospermophilus lateralis; assembly: GCF_048772815.1. Taxonomy (NCBI): domain Eukaryota; kingdom Metazoa; phylum Chordata; class Mammalia; order Rodentia; family Sciuridae; genus Callospermophilus; species Callospermophilus lateralis. The sequence continues at coordinate 208,598,089 of NC_135306.1, forward strand.
ACAGCTGCGGTTCTGGAGGACTCCATAGCTCTCATCTGAGAGGCTGCCTGGGAGCCTCGGGGTCCTTCTCTGCCTTGTTCTGCTTTTCCTCTGGAGTCCGGGCCTTTGGGAGCCACTGCCCCACGGGAGGCTGCACACACGTGGAGGCCAGCTCGTGCCCCCAGAACCAATGCTCTGAGGCCGGACAGTCTTTTCTTGGTACCAGGGATTGAACCCAGGGGCGCTTAACTACTGAGCCCCACCCCAGCCTTTCTACTTTTTGTTTTGAGGCAGGGTCTTGCTAAGTTGCTTAGGAACCTACTAAGTTGCTGAGGCTGGCCTCAAACTTGTGATCCTCTAGCCTCAGCCTTCCGAGTCACTGGGATCACAAGCCACCGTGGCCAGCTGGATGGTCTTCTGTGGCTCTGTTCTCTGCCTGTCACTGACTCCCAATCCTCCAGGGAACCTCCTCCTCCCCCTGTCGTTCCCCAGGAGGGTGGTGCTCCACAAATGGGGGTCCACACCCCTCCCCCTACAGACTGTCCCTGGAAGCTTCCCCCCACCCCCCTGGCAGGGGGATGCACAAGGCCAGCTATAGCCATCCGAGGGCAGGGGCCAGGGCGTCAGGCTGCCCAGAGCAGGAGCTGTCTGGACCCCGCAGCAGCCCTGCATGCTTGAGGAAGCACGTCACGCGCATGCCCCATTCCACCAGCGACTTACGGAATTAATATTTCAAGGATACCCTGCCGCGGTCGACTCTGAGTGCAGAAAAACACGTGTCTTCATTGCAAAGACTGCCCACCAAGGCGCAGGAAGCCCTGTGGAAACAGGCTGCCTCCTAAGAACTGAGCCCTTCTCAGGACATTCCTTCAGTCTCTCCCTGCACCAGCCCCGGGCACTGCACCCAGCGCAGCAGGAGCCCTTCTGAAGGAGCCTGTGCGAAAGCCAGAGGCTTAAAGCCCCGTAGGAAAACCCGGGACCTCGGAGCTCTGAGCCTGCTCAGCCAGACTGAATTCCACTGAAACAGCCCCCCAGCTCCCAGGAGACGCGCCCTCGGGGGCTCTGAGAACACGCCTGGGGGACGCCTCCGCCTGCCTGGCAATGTGCACAGCAGCCGATCACCACACCGACCCCTGGGCTGCTGCAGCTCTGGTCTGTACAGTCGCTGGGGACACTGATTCAGGAGGTCCTGAGGTGCTGCTCCTGGGAACGTGCAGGGTGGGGTTCTCCCCAGACTCTGAGGCGCCCCCTTCAGGAGCTGATGAGACATAAAGACAGCTTCCCTGGTGTGCCAAGATGGCCCCTCACCACTGAGCCAGCCCAGCCCCCACAGGCACTTCACCCCAGGGTCCGCCCTGGTGCACTGGGACACCAGAGGGCGCTTCCGCTGCACACTGGGACCCAGCTGGCCAGCAAAGTCATCCAAAAGGCACAGGAATTCAAAGGATGAGGCACCATGTGGATTGCAGAGGGGACCCAAGTTCAGGGTGCCACGTGGCTCAAGCAGTGGTGGCGGGAGGCAGGCGCTGCTCTATCCACCCCAAGCTTGATCCAGGGTAGGACCACGCCAGCTGCCCGTGCTCTGTGCCTCTCTGCAGGGACCTGGACTTCAGTGAGGAGGCAAGTTCAAGGTGCGCAACCTAAAGATGAGTCCTCCCCCAGGGCCTCCAGGCCTGGCCTTCCAGCAAGGGGCGGGCAGACGCCTCTGACTCTCCCCTCTCAGCTACACAGCGCCCCTCTGCGTCCTGCTCGGTCCCCTCCACCAGCCAACTACAGGAAGGGAAGCCCGTGCGGAGGGTCCCTGCCACACACGGCTGGGACAGCGGAGCCCCAGGCAGCTCTGGGCTGCCCCGAGGCCCCTCTGCGCTACCTTCCTACTCAAAAACTAAAGGCCCATGACGAGGAGACACAGGCACAGATGGAGCGCTCCAGGAACAGGGTCTTATGATCTGTCAGGAACGATCCTCTCCGTGCTGTTAAAGCAGACACGGACGCGTCTCTGAACGCCCACTGAATTCCACGGAAACGCCCCTCCCCCACCAGGGTCACAGGTGGACTCTTCTGTTAGGCTGTCCCTCTGGCTCCAGGCCCAGGTGCTTCACTGCCTCAGATGGCCAGTGGCTCCAGGACCCGGGGGATGTGGGCCCAGGGACTGAGGGTCTGCAGGGGACAGAGGTCACAGTCAGCGCCAGGAAGAGAACCTGAGTCTCAGGCCACCGTGGGAAGGGGTCAGCAGAGGACATCAAGATCCCAGGACCTGGGGCCTGCCAGGGAGGCCTTGCTGGACAGGCCACCTTGCAGGCTGGGATGGCTAGTTTGAAGGTCCACTCGCCTGGGCCCTGGGGTGCCCGGCATGAACCCCGCCTCGGTGTGTGGGCCTATTTCACCTGGTGGGCTCCCACCACCCCAGCCTGGGGTGTGAGAACAAAGGGCGGGGCGCGGGGAGCACTCCCCCTGCCGGAGAGGACCATCTGAGCTGCCACTGACTCTCCTGCCCTGGGACTGGACCCCACCTGTCCGCTCCCCCTGCTGGCTGGGTGCCTGGCCTCCATAACCTGCCCTGGGAGCCGCTGCTCTCCTCCTTCCCGTCCCGCCGTCCTGCTGTGCAGAGTGCAAAGTCCTCCGAGGAGGCGCGTCTGTGCCCAGGATGCTGCAGACCACCCGCCCTTGGCGGAGAGCCTGGTGGCCGTGGAGAGGGGGAGACAGGTCAGCACCAACCACAGCTCAGCTCTGAGGCCCCTTAATGGCCAATTACTCTCGACCTCTTCATCTGACTAATGTCCTTGAGACTCCTGGGAAAACCTTCAGGATGCCACCAGGCGGGGCACACCCAGCCTCCAGCAGCCTAGAGCTGGAGAGTCAAGGGTGACCGTGCGCCTGCTGGGAGGTCCCTGCTCTGCCGGGCCACCTGCCCGAGGTGCCACCCAGGTGAGTGAACGGTGCACAGCTCATGACCCCTCCTGGTGATGAAAGTTCACATGACCTCCCCCACGTGGAGAGGCCACCCAGGCCACGGGAAGCTGGGTCCCCAGCCACGGTCACTCCTTTGGCTCAGAATGAAATGTTTTATTTCCTTTAAAACACAGTCATTATTTTATGTCGATGATCGCATAAACACATATGCTTCTCACCGGGTCTGTTTCTCTAGAGAACTCTGCTCCGCACGAGACCCTCAACCCCACCAACAGCACGGCCTGAGACTCAGATGGACGCCACACCTGTTCCCCTGTGTGGAGCAGCCCGAGCCCCCCTTCATGGCTATTCCCAGGGCCCCTCCAGGAAAGGCGCGCCTGTTTGAAGGGAGAACAGTGACGGCCAGATGTCGAGGCAGCTGGTCAGCCAGCCAGGAAGACTAATGCTGCAGGAGCAGACCAGGCTCCAGGGGCAGACGGGCGCATGGGGGCTGGTGGGGACCATCGGAGGGAGTGTGAGTCTGTTACCAGGGCAACTCACCCCAGAAAGGCCCCAGGTGGAAGAAGCGGCTGATCTCCCGCTTGCTCCCAGCTGGACCATGGGATAATGGGGCTTGGAGAGTTGAGGCAGCACGTGGCTCTGGGGACAGCACGTGGCTCCGGGGACAGGCATCTGCTTCAGAGCTGGTCTGGTGGGGCGAGGAGGACCAGGAGCTGGTTCCCTCCAACAGGATCCACAGGGAAGAACGGGACCAAGGGAGGAGACAGGTCACCAGACTGGCAAGACCTGGTCATCGACAGAGGAGGGCAGTGCTGGCCAGTAAGGTCCAGCTGGTGACCCTGAACCTGGATGGCAGGAGGTGCACGGTCAACCCCACAGCAAGCCATCCAGAGAAAGAAGCAGGGAAGATGACATCTGAAGAATAGATGGGGTCACCCAAAAATGACTCCCCATCTCCCAGGGGGCAGCAGCAGCGGGGAGCAGACCAAAGCCAACGGACTCCGGGCAGCTGCGGACGGGGCGAGGTGGCCAGGAGGAGCAGGTGGGTCCACAGGAAGAGAAATGTCACCCACAGGACAGTGTGTAGAGGGCCTGCCACCTCCTTAGTCTCCCCAGAGTGACGCAGGGTCTGAGCCACACTCCCATTCACTAGCCGTCCCCATGTGGTGACCAGAGGGCAGGTCCTGCAGAGATGCACGAGGAGCGTGGTGGACGGCGAGGACTCCCGGGTCTGGACACGGCTCTGTCCTGGGCTCATTCAGCCTCTCTGCGGGCGGCTTCCTCTCCTGGAACAGGACGGTCCTGGGGCCTGCCGGGAAGGACTGTGAGTGCCCCGTGGCGGCGGCCACAGATGGCCACAGGTCAGCTCTCAGTCCTGGAGGCAGGGTCCTCGACATGGGCATGTCACACGCACCTCCCAGTGGCTCCAGAGCGGAAGGTCCCCCCCTCCAGGTTCCTGAGGCTGAGCCTGTCCCCTGGCCCGAGCCTCCCTCTTCAAGGCCCGAGCGTGGCTTCTCCAGGCTTCCTTCTCCTCTGACTCAGACCCCACCCCTGCCTCCCCTGCTGACCCCCTGACGGGCCCGGGGTCATGTCCCATCCACGTTTCCCAGGTGTGGGGGGTTAGGTGGAGACCCGGGAGGCGTTCATCTGGCAGCCACAACATCTAAGGCAGAAGGTCCCACTGGCCACAGAAACAGGAGCCACAGGTGGCAGGGGACAACCCCTGTAATGACCATGCCGGTGGGGCTGCTGACCAGGCTCCCGCAGAGAGGCCGGGCAGACGCCTCACACGGTCTCCATCCCGGCTACTCACTGCGGCTGGGGCAGCCCAGTAGCAGCCACAGGCACTGTTAGCGTCTGGGTGGGGCCCTGTTCCAATAAAACTTTATTGACACAGATGCGGCCTGACCCTGACAGAGTGCTTTCTGTGTCCTTTTTCCTCCTTGCAGTGCCGGGGGAGGGACGCAGGGCCTTGGCATGCTGGGCGAACCTCACCACTGAGCCTCTACCACCCCAGCCCCAGGTTTTCTTGGTTCCAGGCAGCCCTGGGCTCCCCTCTGCAGGGGTCTCCCTGTGGAGAGCAGGGTGCGCTCCCCTCTCCCTGAGGTCAGGTCTGCGTCCCTCTGCTCTTCCTGCCTGAGAACGGCAGCATCTCCTTCCAGCTGGTTGCTGGGACGAGATGAAACTGTCCCAAAGCCACAACTGCATCCAGACGTAGTCACCATATGGACGAAAGTCACCGGCAGTGTGGGATGCTTGTTACCAGGCGGAACCTTGTCTACACTGACCGGCACGGTCAGTGTCAGGTACTATTGTACCCGCTGTTTCCACATACCCCGGCTCTTTCCTCCCTACCCCTCTGGCCACTGTGGGAGGCTGAGCCTGAGACATTCCCAAGTCACTGCCAGGTCCGGGGAGGCAATCGGCGTCCCAGGTGATCTTGCAAAGGCAATGCATTTCCAACGGGGGGAAGCACAGGAGCCGCCACGGACGTGTGGCTGCACAAAGGTAGCCCCCACACTGGACGTTGCTCAAGAGGGGTGAAGCCCTGACTTGTGCCACGACAGAACCTGGAGGGCGCGGTGCTGCCGAGAGGAGCCCACGCCAAGCCACAGGCCAAGTGGCTCCACGGTGTGTGCTGTCCCCAAGGACACACAGGGACAGAGGTGGGCTCGAGGTTGCTGGTGGCTGGGTGCGGTGCCGGCTTACAGCAAGAGTGTCCTTTAGAGAGGATGGAAATATTCCCAGCTCTGCAAACACAGCAGACCCGCCTCGGCCCCTCTGCATAGCCCGTGTCAATCAAGCGAGTGCAGAGCAAGAGCTGAGGACCCTGGACAGGCACCCCACACCCCCTCCTCACCCATCCTCAGGGCCGTGGGACAAGGTTCCCCGGACCAGGGTCAGCACTGCCCACATGGCCACACTGGGTCAGGACAAGGCGCCTGGCAACCCTCTAGCTGTGCCTGCCTGGTCCTGCCCGGTCCTGCCTGGTACGGTCAGTGTGGTCTAGGTCAGCCTTCCTAAAGGATGAGGAAGTACCTTGGTGCCAACGATGCAACCACGGATCAAAGACACAGCTGGCACTGGCTGCCCACGGGAGAGGGAGGCGCCAGCCTCACTGCAGTCACAGGCACAGACACCTAGAAACACCGCTCTGCCGCGTAGGCACAGGGGCTCTGCCCCCCGCTGCCTGGCGAGGGCCGTCCTTGCTATTTTACAAGAGGAATGAAGAACGTCGTCCGTTTTCAAGCAGAAATCTGGCGACTCAAAATCAGCCTGAAAGTGCCCGGAAATGGAGTCTTGTGCCATCCCTGTTCCCTATCTCTACCAGCCACTCTCAAAACTGTCACGGTCTCTGTGACACCTGTCTCCCATGAAATGCCTTTTCAACTGAAAATATGACATTCTTGGAAGAAAAGAAAACATTCTGCGGACATCTGGCTCTGGACACAGCTGGCTGGCCGCGGCAGGGACATCCACATTGAGGTCTGAGCTGAAATCCCAAAGGGTCCCTCTGAGGACGCAGGCTGGTCTCTGACGAGAGCCACGGGCAGAAGCCATCCCCAGTGCACCTGCTCTGACCTGTAGCCACACCTCGTCTCAGACGTCCCAGACTCAGAGGAACAAGGGACCTCAGCCCCGCCAGCACCTGGTCTTTGCTGGTCAGTGCACCAGCCGTCCACTCAGGGGGTGCAGATCATCAGAAATCACCCCGACAACAGGTGGCTCCATGTCACCAAACCTGCCAGCTCCAGGAAGCTGGAACCTTCTTTACAAACATCTGAGCCACTGTCTCGAGCCCGGCCTCCAGCCACATAAGCCCGAAGCAAAGGAAGCCCAGAGGCAGATGAGGGGCAGCGGCCTCCCAGAGCCTGCAGGTCCACTGCCCAGGGCCTCCTCACCACCTCCTGCTTGCGCTACCCCCTCCTGACAGTACTGTCCTGCCGCCTGTCACAGACCCAAAGACACCTAGAAACACATCCAAGGCCACTTCCCAAACCCTGTTCACAACCACGAAGACAACAGAAAATAACAAGTGGGCGAGGACCTGGCGCCCCGGAGACCTGGGGCGCCCACGGCAGGACCGCCAAAGAGAGCCGCTGCTCAGAGGGGCACAGGCAGAGAGGCATGGGACCTGCAGACCCCACGTGAGGTGCACCTCCCGGAGCAGGATGGGTGTGCGGCTAGGTGGACGGCAGCCTGGGTCAGAAGGGCGTCCGTCAGCAGACACTCGGGGAAGCAAACTGCTGTCCAGCTGCGCAGGGGCCGGTTCTTCAGCCTTGAAAAGGAAGGGAACTCTGACCCAGGCCACGGCGTGGATGGACAACGGGGACACCATGCTAAATCCGACAAGCCACTTTCAACAGGACCAAAACCACAGAGGCAGACGCAGGACGGGGAGCCGGGCAGCAGGGGGGTGGGCAGGTTAACGGGACAGTTTCAGCCTGGGAAGAGGGGAACTATCCAGAGACGGACGGCGGTGATGGCTGCATGGCCGTGTGAACACACCCAGTGTCCCTGAACCGTGCACATGAAACAGTGACATGGCTAATTGTACATTGTAGATCATTTACACAGTTGAAGATTACCTGGACTTTCTGGTTATTTGAAAAGCAGGAGGTCTGGCAACGAGCTGTATACTTATTGCAATTTTTAAAAAGCAACAGTGATGTCCACGGTGCGACTCCCACAGCACGGGAGGACCAGGTGCCCACTGCTCGCAGTGACGGGGACCGCATCTGCCAGCCCCCACCCGGCCAGATGCCCAAGCGGCCCGTGGCCTGGGGACCTTCAGACACAGGGGCTGCCCTCCCGAGAGGCACCTTCTCCAGCCCGCCCCGGCTCCGAAGGCAGAGGAGAGCCTGGCTGGTCCCCAGGGCCACCCTCAAAGATGGTCCCCAGAACGCACTGCAGCAGTAAGGACCATGTGTTGTTACTCCAGGCCACCACCAGTCACTCGTGTTGATCATCTCGGGTGGGTGACAGGAGGGGACAGTGATGAGACACCGTGAAGACTTCTCGGCTACGATTCAGGCCTGGGGTGGGGGGAGCCGTGCGGGGCCCCCGGAGCGTCCCGTCAGCCGGCACCCACGCACTCACCCCAGGGGCTTCCTGTGGAGGCAGTGAGAGCCGGGGCCTCTCCACCGTGAAGTGTCCTGTCCCCAGCTCTCCCCTAAGTGTGTGCTGAATGGTGAACTAACCCGGTAGTGGGGGGACCCGTGGGTGGAGACCTAGTGGTCCGTGGCTGTCCTCAGAGGGACACGTCCCTCAGAAACACCCTGGTCCAGTCTGGCCTCACCGAGGGGGCGCAGCACACCTGCAGGGCTTCTGGGCAGCGCTGTGGGCCAGAAGGGACCACAGTGACTCACCCTGACGATGATGGATGAATGATCTGAAATGCCACCATGCTCCCAAGGAGGGCAGAGCTGTCACCGTGGAAGAGACAGAGGACCTGAGGCTCCGAGGGACGTTGCCAAGGAGACGGCAGGTCCAGTGCAGCCCGTCCACCGCCCCGATGCCTGGGCTTGGCTCAGAGACAGGGGCCCCTCCTGGACGGCCTGGTTCTGCCAGGGACCCAGGCGAGGCCAGGCAGGGCTCTTTCACGTGGAGGAGGGTCAGAGCTGGCCTGGCCTCGGGCTCGCCACTGTCGCGTGGCTTGCGTCTGAGTCTCGTCCCTGCACAGGAGCACTGGGTCCTAATTAGTGGCTAGCTGGGACGTGTGGTTAGCTGGGGCAAGGGCAGGAGTCGCGGCCAGGCCTGTGGCCAAGGGCACCGCAGAGAGCCCAGAATCCCCCTCAGGAGGTCACTTGGGGCCTGTCAATCTTTCCAACATCCTGCAATCTAAAATGACTACTGATTGTCTCCTGTCTGGAAGCCAGGGCCTCTCTGCCCCTGAGACGCCCCCACTCTTTATCAGTTGACCAACAAACACACCTGGATTGCGCCAGGCCCCAGGCTGCGTAGCTGACTGTAATTAATTGATAAATAAAAACACAAACTCTGCCAGGTGCATCGGCCACACCTGTCATCCCAGAAGCTCAGGAGGCTGAGGCAGGAGGATTGTGAGTTCAAAGCCAGCCTCAGCAACTTAGCGAAGCCCCAAGCAACTTGCAGGACCCTGTCTCTAAATTTAAAATTTTTTAAAAAAGACGGGGGCTGAGGACGTGGCTCAGTGGTTATACGCCCCTGGGTTCAATCCCTGGTCCCCAAACAACAAAAACCCCAAGCTCCATCCCAAAAGATCTTTCCAGGACCTGAGAGGCCTCCCAAGACCACGTGGCGGGGAGAGTTCTGAACCCGCACATTCTGCAGGCAGACGGATCTCTGGAGGAGTGTCTTGGTGACGTGAACAGGGTCCTCTGCCCCTGGTCCTGAGAGTCCTTCCAACCCTGCAGGGATGTGGAGGTGTCGGTCACAGGCAGAGACTCAGGCCCACAGGGGACCGTCCCTGGCCCAGCAGCAATGGCTGGAGGGTGGCAGGAAGCTCCCGTCCTGGCTGCTGCCTCCCACTGATGAGCTCAGCCTGGCCTTGTGACCGTCACGCCTGCCGGGGTCCTCTCTCCTGAACCAACACCATCCCTTAACTCCAGGCCTCTGGGGCCTCTGCTCAACGTGGTTTATAAAACGCACCAAGGAGAAGGCCCGTGATCGGCCGCCAGCTTGAGGGTGTCAGTACCTTAAAGCAACAGCAGGAGCCCAGCGGTGGGTGCCCACCGGGCCCTCCACGGCGGCCACACTGCTTCCTTGCACAACAGCCGCCTTCCCGGGCCTGGCTTTCCGGGCCCTTTCCTCCCCTAGAGCTCCTGATTGACATGACCTTTACGAAATGTCACTGCCAGCTGTCACTCTCTTTGGAAGCATTAGGTGCACATTTTTGACCTGCCCCAAACCCCAGTTCTCCGCTTGACTCTGGGCATCGCCCACTGACCCCGGACACACTTTCACACACTCCATGCAGACACACACACACACACACACGCACACACACACGCACACGCACACACACGCGTGCACACACACGCACACACGCACACACACACGCACACACACGCACACACACGCGCATACACACACACGCTCACACGCACGCACGCACGCACGCACACACACTTTCACACACTCCCATGCAGACACACGCACACGCACACGCACACGCACACACACTTTCACACACTCCCATGCAGACACACACACGCACACACACGCGCACACACACGAGCACACATACGCACGCGCACACACACACACTTTCACACACTCCCATGCAGACACACACACGCACACACACACACGCACGCGCACACACACACGCGTGCACACACACGCACACACCTGGCTGCTGCAGGCCTGACACTGCGGTGGCCCCAGGGGAAGGTGAAGGAACTCTACCAACACTGGGCTGAGGAGCCAGGGATCCACAACGCTCTCCCAAGATGGCGGCCACCAAGCACATGCAAGGCACCCAACGTGACAGCAGGCTCAACGTCACCCTCTTTGAAACGGCCCAAGTGCCCCCTGGCTCCTGTGTGGGATCGTGGGCCCTAGGAGATTTTGCTGAGCCCTCGCGCTCGCCCATGATGCTCTCATGATAACACTGCTCTTCAGGGCAACTGTCACGGCTGTGGGACACAGGGACGGTTTCAAGTTTTACAGGGACATCAACTGAACATGGCCTCGGTCTTCACAGTGCCCTGCCCAGAGCCCCCCGCAGTCCCTGGACTCTCCAGCCTCGCCCTGACAGGCACCAGTGCCATCTTGCCTCCTGAGGGTCCTTTCTCTGAGTCAGTCACCTGGGACTCTGGGAGCGACAGGCCCTGTGGACAAGCACCTGTGACAAGCTGAAGGCACCCTGAGGCACCCTGGCTCCTTCACCTTGGCGGGGCCCTGCGTGGCTGGTCTGAAGGGACCCCGGGCTGCGCGCTTCCTGCCCAGGTGGGCTCCTCCCTGTCCAACCCGGGGCCCCAGCCCCCGTCCAGGAGTGGCCACACCAAACACAAACTCCCTTGCACTTCAGCCTCACGGTGCCACTGCTCTGTTGGGGCGAGTGCTGCACGGGTACATGGGACCCCCAGGGTCAGCCTTGCTGCCCTGGAAGTCAGCAACAGTGACCATGAGACGGCTTCATCTTCCTGGTCTCTGTAAGGTGTCCTCGCACGTTATCGAGTCCAAGGTGGGGATCAGGGAAACCCCAGCTATTCCAGCAGTGGAGGCAGAGGCCACGGCCTGGCCCTGCCGCTGGCGTCTGACGTGGACAGCCGGGTCGGGGCTGGCGGGCCTGCACCCCAGCGAGGGGTCTGTGCTGAGCCCAGGGAGTCAGTGAGCTGAAGTGCAGGACCCTGCAGGACCTGTTGCCGAGTCCTGCAGAGCACGGGGCAGCGTCCACACGGGCCTCCCGTGGTGTGCTCATGTGCGGCTCCCCCATGTGGCCCCAGCTCCCCACAGGCCAGCAGACAGGAGCCCTGCCCGCACCCTGACCAACACCCCTGCCCACAGAGCCTCCTCATCCTCCGGCCTCTGTGCTCTGAGACCTCCTCCTCCTCTGGGCTGTGCTCCCCACGGTCTCCCCTATGTGCGGACTGGACCTCTGGCTCCTGGCTGATCCAGGCCTGTGGCTGGTGCCAGCCAGGCTCAGAGGAGCGTGTGGGTGGTCCCCTCGGAGGGCTGCTTCTGGCTCTGCCAACAGGACACGGCCCCCACCCTGGCACCCCTCCTCCCATCTCCCAGCCTCCTGGCCCCTGCAGGCCCTGCTTCTCCCTCTCTGGCTGACCTCCCTCCCAGAGGCAGACCAACACTTGGTCACCCAGAGCAGGGAGGGGGAGGGTCAAACTGGGACGGCCTTTGGGTTAAGGGTCTATCGTAGTCCATCACACTGGGCGGGCTGCAGGGGCCTGGGGTCCCCCCGAGCAGGAGGAGTGGAGAGGGTGCCATGACTGCTTCTGAGCTGATGGGGACCCTGGGCCACACTGCTCCTGGTGGTGGGGACGCCAGGCCAACTCCTGCCCGGGCTGGATCACAGGTACACACTCTCCAGGGGAGCCGAGCCTGTGCATACACATGGTGCATATCTCACGTGGAGTTTGCAACCGGCCTGCCAGCTCAGGCCACTCGCAACCCAGACAGCCACCCAACAGGGCACATCCTGGGACCCAGCTCCCAGAGCCACGGGACAGCCGCAGCTCGTGGTTCTACAAAACCGCTGCACGGGAAAGAGGCCTTGAAGGCACCTGGAGGGAACGGGGACAGGAGGGCCTGATGGGCGGCCTTCGTTGCTTCTCCAGGGAAAGTGCCACTTTCAGAACCGCAACGTCATCCACAAAGCCAGAGGGACGTCCCTGCTGGCCAGTCCGTGGACTGAGCGTCTGTTTCAAAATGGGATGATGAGAAGAGCTGTGCGGGCTGGTCACGCGCACAGGGCTCTGTGCTTCACCTAGTGCCCGTGTGACACAGGGGGCTCCTCTCCCCGCGGCTGAACGGCGCGGTGCAGGGCGGCTCCCAGCTGCACACGGTCATCATGGCCAAGCGTGAGGCACGGGGCTGGCGCAGGGGTGCAGGCCCAGGGGCACAGGCCCAGGGCTCGGCTTTCTAACGAGCGGAAGGAGCCAGCCGGAGACTCATACCTGGGAGAGCTGAGCCCAGAACATGGAAGCCAGGACTCAGCCGGGGATCCTTCCCCAAGCAGCAGTGGTACCTAGAGCATGTGCCGCCCCTCACGCCCGCGTCCCCACGAACATGGAAGCAATCCCCGTGCTGTGACACTGACACTTAGCTATGACCTCGCCAGGCCAACGTGATCTCCAGGACCAGCCTGCGTGTGGCCCAAGTGGATCAAAACGTCCTGTGGGGCTGGGGACGTGGCTCAAGCGGTAGCACGCTCGCCTGGCATGCGCGGGGCGCTGGGTTCAATCCTCAGCACCACATAAAACAAAATAAAGATGCTGTGTCCACCGAAAACTGAAAATATTTAAAAATTCTCTCTCTCTCTCTCTTTCTCTCTTAAAAAAAATAAAAAAACAAAACAAAACAAAAAAAAAACGTCCTGTGCAGCGTGACTTACAGGAGACCCCTGGGCTGGAGAATGGACACTGGGTGTGACGTCTCAGGAGCTCATGGTCACGGGTGGATCCTCCCCAGGGACTGTGCTGTGGAAGGGCCACAGCCCCCAGAGCTTCCCCCGGGCACCGAGCATGAAGAGCCCAGGAAACAGAAGGTCCCCAACGGCTTCTGGGTGCACCTGGGAGCACCTGCTCTGCCGGGGGGCAGCGGCTCGGGACAGGAGCTCTCTCACAAGACGCTGCAGGGCTGCTCCTCCTGTGTGACATGCAGTGCAGAGGTCAAGGCAAAGGACAGGTCCGGTGTCCAGCCCTCCGCCTGCTGTCCTCTTATGTGCTGTGCCTGGGGCCCAGCTCTTCGCAGTGCTGCCCACAGAGAGCCTGGCTCGTGACCGCGTAGGTCTTGCCCTCTGGTGGGGCCTTGGGCTTCTACCAGTTACAACCAGACTCGGGGCCATTCTGGAGGCCCGTGGTGCCATCTCCTTTTCTCTCTCTTTCCCACCTCCCTCTGCTCCTGACATGCACACCAGCCCCTCCACCGCTCTCCCCTGCACCCTGCCCTGACCGGGGTCTTTCTGTTTTCAATCCTCTTCCCTTTCTGGTTCTCGCCGTCCTCAGAATCAGGACATCTGCTGTCTTGAACAGCCTGAAGCAGAAGGGTTCCTGGTGGTCACTGCCCACCAAGCGGCCAGAGAAGCTACCATCTTCCTCACTCCCGACCCCAGAGCCCAGGGCTGCAAGGCAGGAGTCAGGGACACCGACTCTGCCACGAACCAATTTTGGAATTCCAGCTGATCGTCTCTCCGTATCTGCTTTTCTCCCATAAGTTGAAACAAAAAGGCCTACCTCACTGGGTTGCTCCACAGTAAGAGAGAAAACATATGAGAGTATTCGTGAGCTTCAGAACTCATGAGTGTGAAGAGATCGCTACTCCCACCATCCTACCACCATGCGTGACTTCATCACCACCACCACCACCGTCACCATCACCAAGGTGACCACTGTCACCACCGCCATCGTCATCACCACCACCACCACCATCACCATCCTCATCACCATGATGGCCACTGACACCACCACCATCATCATCACCACCACCACCACCATCACCATCACCAAGGTGACCACTGTCACCACCACCATCGTCATCACCACCACCACCACCATCACCATCCTCATCACCATGATGGCCACTGTCACCACCACCATCATCATCACCACCACCACCACCATCACCATCACCAAGGTGACCACTGTCACCACCGCCATCGTCATCACCACCACCATCACCATCACCATCTTCATCACCACCACCATCACCATCACCATCGTCATCACCATCACCATCACCATCACCAAGGTGACCACTGTCACCACCGCCATCGTCATCACCACCACTACCACCATCACCATCTTCATCACCATGATGGCCACTGTCACCACCACCATCATCATCACCACCACCACCACCATCGTCATCGTCACTACCACCACCATCTTCACCGTCACCTTCTCATCACCATGATCACCATCTTTATCACCATCACCATTGTCATTGATGTCACCACCACCATCAGCAGCACCTTCATTGGTGTTGAAGATAAATCCACATTTAAAAAAAAATAGTTTCCAGTTGTAGAAGAACAATACCTTTTCTTTAATGTGGTGCCGAGGATGGAACCCAGTGCCTCACACGTACATGGCAAGCGCTAGGCCCCTGAGCCACAGCCCTGGTCCCAGCCCACGTTTTAAATGCTGCTGCTCCTCTTGTCTCTCGTCCTTGGAGAGTCACTTCTGTCTGGTGAGGGTAAGAGTCCCTGCTCACGGACACAGAGCCCAGACCCTGTCCCCAGAGCTTCCGGTTCCAAGGTGGGGGTGCAGCCTGAGAATGTCGTTTCTCTCAAGTTCCTGATCTGCGGGCTCAGCGTCTGGGTCAGGGAGCAATCAAAGGCACGGCCAGAGGAACTCATTCCTTACGGAAGCCTGGAGCCTGGGGATGTGACGGTGGCCGACAGCTCCGAGGCTTTCCAGTTGAGCACATCTGACTCTCTTAAACGATGCAGCGACCATCGTGTCCCTGGGGGACCCAACGCTAAACGAAGCCCTTTCC
Source organism: Callospermophilus lateralis (assembly GCF_048772815.1). NCBI lineage: Eukaryota > Metazoa > Chordata > Mammalia > Rodentia > Sciuridae > Callospermophilus > Callospermophilus lateralis. Next base: position 208,613,140 of record NC_135306.1, read on the forward strand.
TAACGGGGAGCGGGGGACTGTGAATGAAAGAGGAAGCGAGGCCATTTCCCAGACGAGGAGCCACAGAGTGAACCAGCCACTGTGCAGAGACAGGGCAGGAGACGAGGAGGAGGAACCCGGCTCCCGAGTCACCGCAGGAGTCCAGCGGGACACGGCCATCGGCAGGCTCCAGCCCCACTGGTTACATGAGCAACGTCTGGAGGGCACCAGGGCTGGCCAGTGCATCAGGATTTCTGCATCAGTGTCCCTGGGAACCATTTGTGGCATCTGACTGGTTGCCGTTAGCAACAGAAAGGGACCGTGTAGCCTTGCTCGGGTGCTGCTGGGCACTGAGGGTATGTGGACACCCCACGAGACACTCGCAGGCAGGGCGTCCCCGTCCCACACTCAGTGACAGGAGGGCCTCTAGGCCCTGGACGACCCCTCTCCCTGAGGCACCGTGAGTCGGTTTCAGCACGAGTGTGGGGCCCAGGAAGGTCCCTTGTGCCATCAGTGCTCACCGGGCCTCGGGGGCCATGGTTGCTGTGTCTACGCAATTGAGGCAACTTCGTGTCTTTTTTTAAGAATCAAAGAAATACATATTTAATAGCAAAAGTAAATTCCTGAAACCAAGCCCTCCCACCCATCCCCCCCATAGCTGACCCCGAAGGACAAGGCAGGCGACGTTCCCACAGGAAGAAGGAACTTTCCTTGCAGAGTAAAGACACCCTTCCCAGGCCCAGTGCAGACCAGCAAGCGCTGTGCAAGCCACTCCCGCCACACCCGTGCAACTCAGCGTCAACACTGAGTCCAGGTGGGGACCAGAGGACTCCAGGGACCGCGCCATCGCACTTTCAAGACATCAAGTCTGTATCGCTAGCGACATCGGAGAAGACACCAGGAAGCTCACGGGAGACCATCCCAAGTCCGACTCCTCCCAGCCCAGGAGTTGTGATCACTTCCTTAAGGAGCATCGCCGTCTCTTCAGTTTCCAGGTCCAGCGGGTGGACCTGGGTCTAGGATCCACCGTGTCTAACTCAGCGCGTTCACCGACACACGTTCACCGACACACGCACACACCCCGGTATCTCTGCACTCTGAACTAGCCGCCATCTGACCGAAACCACCATGCTCATATGGGTCTGGCTCACAGAACCAGGCCCGGCCCGCAGAACCCGGCCCAATCTGCCCTGAAAAGAAGGCAGCCCGATGCCCAGGGCAGGGCAAACCCGAAGACATCACAGAGAGGCCAAAGGCAGGAAGCCAGTGTGGCGAGTCCCGTGTGGAATGTGTGGAGCAGACGGATCCGCAGAGACGGAGCGGAGCCACGGCCTCCCGAGACCAGGGCAGGGTGAGTGGTGAGCGCCAGAGTGTCTCCTGGCGCCTGAGCAACACCGCGGAGGCATGGGTGCCAGGGATGGTGATCCTAGGTGGTCACGACGTCACCTTTGTGTATTTTGTCGGACTTTCTTCACTTAGGCCCAGGGCTGGGTGCCGCCCCTGGAACCCCAGGGGGTCACTCTCCCTCCACCCTGGGGTGGTGCATGGCGCAGTGGCACTGGACAGCAAGCCCGTCCCCGTGACACTGCCCTCTTCCGTGGACGGGCAGCAGAGCCCATCTTCCTAAAGGGCATCAGAGAGCAGCCAAGTCTTGGTTGCTTTTCCAGAACTCTCCTGGGGACCTTGTGCGCGTCACCTACCTGCTCAACCTAACAGCAAGGGGCCCGGGAGCAGCCTTCACACGTGAACCGCAACCCCTGCCCCATGCCCGGTGCCCTGCTCAGGGACCTAAGCCTCCACCTCAAGGCCACGCGAGGCCCCTGCCACCAGGAGCCCTCTTTACCTGGAATGGCGTCTGGCTGTTGTAGTTCTTCAGTTCCTTGTTTCCGCCCCGAAACAGGAGCACGCGCGCGCAGCTGTCCTGAAATCCAAGAGAAGAAGCTGCTGTGACGCCGTGGCAGGGACCATGTCCCCCAGCCCCGCTCACAGGAGTCCCCGACACCTGCAGGCACAGCGGGGTCCAGGCTCCCACTGCTGGGGCGCAGGTGACACCAGTGTGCCCCACACAGGGCGAGGCCTGGCTGCCTTCAGGGCTCACTGTGACCAAGCCACTGCCCCTGGAGGTGGCACTTACAGAACGTCTCGTCAACCTAACAGATGAAACGCCCACTCTCCTGAGAGAGTGACAGGAAGGGGAACCCGCAGGGGCGTAAGGGGGGGCCAGGACACCCTCACCCAGGCCACTGCAGGGCCAAGCCCGAGGGCCGGGGGCTCCGTGTGTGTTTTCTGCCTGTTTTGGTGCTGGGGACTGAAGTCGGGAGCCCTGCCACCAAGCTACGTCCCCAGTCCTCTTGGTTTTGAGACAGGGCCTTGCAAAGTTTCTGAGGGTCTCGGAAGTTGCCCAGGTTGGCCTGGGACTTGTGATCCTCCTGCCTCAGCCTCCCGGCCTCTGGGATCACGGGAACGTCTGCTGCGCCCCAGCTTCACTGGCACCTTAAAAGCTGAGAGTCCAGTAGAAACGCAGAGGCAGCACCTGGGGGACGTGCGGCAGCACCGACCCCAGGGAGGGAGGGTCAGGACGAGAGCCGCAGGACGTCCTCCACGGACATTCATTCACGTGTTTTCACGTTGGCAGGAGCCGCCAAGCCACTTCCTGTGAGTTTTCACAGTGAGAAGGAATCCACCCTATTTATTTGTGCCTGGGGCTGGTGAGAACTTCCTGCCGTCTCTCCAGAAGTTTCTTTGGAAGTTCCCAGTGAGGACTAGGGGGACAAACACTACGAAGAAAAAGGCCGATGGCAGAGAATCAACGAACAGACACTGGCTATGGACAGGGGTCATGTTCTTCCATGATTTTGCCATTGTCCAAACGTGACAGAATCCACTTACACAAGCGAAGAGGCCTCACACGGCCCCAGGCCACGTGATCTTACGGAATCCCCACTGCATGTGGCCGTCGCTGACCGGAAGGCCACGGTGCGCTGCATGAGAGAATACTTCTGCCTAGCAAATGCCGTTGGCCATTTAGAGTAAGTTTGGCTCTGGACGAGCATTGAGATGACGGACGTAGGTGGACAGTGGGCAGCACACATCAGGGCAGGCAGCCCACTGGGGAGCTGGGCACTTTCCTCCTGAGCCGGGGGCCCGTGCACAGCACAGCCAAGCTGCACTGGGAATGTCAGGGACCCCACGTTCACCTGTGCTCTGGGACAGGTCGGGAAGGACCACCTGGACCTGACACTCCACATGCTCTCTCCATGGGGGATGCCACACCCAGGGAGCTACAGGACACAGCGGGTCGCAGGACCCTGTTCCCAGACCAGGAGGGGAGCCTGCAGTGGGGACCAGCAGGGACCGGGGTGGGACAGTGCACAGGCCCTAGGACCTGGCAGGACAGCAGCTCTGACAGAGCCCCACGTCCAGAGCAGACAGCAGGTAAATGACTGCCCAGGCCTGGGGGGCCAGAGGGTGAGAGCACAGCCCACCGCGCAGGGCTCCTGCTGCGGGCAGTGTCCTGAGGTGACTGTGGCGATGGGCGGAGGAAGGCAGAGCTCACTGCACTGGGCGCCTTACCTGGGGACTGAGCAGGACATCTCAATAAACTTAGGAGAATGAAACAGAGCGGGGTGAGCCCGGGCCGCAGCCTGCCCTCTGCCCTCTGAGGCCAGGCAGGCCAAGGGCAGGAGGACAAGGTTCCTGGAGCCAGGAGGGGCTGCCACCCAGGACCCCATGGTCTGACAGTGAGGAGGAAATGGGAATGGAGCCGTGGGAGCCTGAGGCAGAAGGGCCAGCCACCATTATGCAGAGAACTGGCTGTCCTCCGGGGCCAGTGTCCTGTGCACCCAGCTGCACCCAGGGTGCCCTGGGTGAAAGGTCACACGCTGCATCAAGCCCCGAGGAGGCCATGCTGGGCAGGGGGGCTCCGTCCAGGGAACCACCTTGCTGGACAGGAGGAAGGGAGCCTGGACTGGGGAGCAGACTGCCCCAGCCTCGGGAAGGACGGCGGGGGGGGCACAGATGGAACCCACCACACGCTGTCCCCAAGGCACCTCTGCAGCCCAGCTCTACGGAGAAGGAAGACCACAGAGGGGGCCCTGTCCCTGGGGGTGGTGGCTCTCGGTGGGAAACGTCTGGCCATGTCCAGAGACATCTCACTGCCCCAGGGGCTCGTGTGCTAAGCGGGCTGAGGCCAAGGAGGCTGGGAGGCCCGGCGATTCCTAGGTCAGCCCCAGAGGCCACCAGGAGGGGCACAGACCTGCCCAGATGGCTCCACGGCTACTGGGGGGTCTTGCTCATGGGCACCACGGTCTCCAGAGCCTTGGAAGGACACCCCCCAAACAAGCCTCAGGCCACAGCAGGTCAGGACCCATGAGGGCCGTGGGTCCAGGCTGGGCCAGGCTCTTCCCAGAACACACCTGGGACTCTGGGACCACCTAGCGAGGTCTGTGGAGACACCCCATGCTCTTTGGGATGGGCGTAAGGGATGGGAGGATGGAGGTGGTGCTCGGTGGATGGCTCACCAAGGTGGGCAGGGGGTCCTCCACATGCGCGTGCGTCCCCTCCCTACCCAGCCCTGGACCAGGCAGGTCCTCACGGGGTTGTGGCTGGTGGGGTCTTCACTGCTGGGCTGGGCTGGTGGAGATCTTGGAGGGCCACCTATTCCAGAAGGTGCAAAGGGCACAGCCGGGCTGCCCACGGTCACCCCAGGGAGGATCCATCTAACGGGAGGGTGCCGCATGGATGCCAAGAGCTGTCACCAGGAAGCCGAGCTGGGTGGGGACAGGTGTGGCAAGGTATGTGGGTGGCACCCTGCCCCCAACAAGAGAGGGGAGTCTGATGGACCACCTGGGGAGACAGGAGTGGGACCCTGCGGCCAGGGGCGTGGGGACGGGCTGGGCACAGTGAGGGTGTGGCCAGTGGGGCCGGGAGGAGGGGCGTTTCCATAAGCGAAGGTTTGGAGGAGAGGGACACCAGAATGGCACCACCGAGGACAGGGCTGACAGCACCTCCAGGCCCGTTGGGGGCTCCTGTCTCCCGCCCTGTGTGTCTTCAGCCACGCGTCCACACAAGGACAACTTGCTGCCCGGCTGAGGAGCTGTTCCGGGTAGGCAATCCTGAGGGCAGGCCTGCAGGACACCAGGCACACACACAGGGCACTGGAGGGGGGCAGCGGGTAGACAGGATGCTGATGTCACCAGCGTGGGGCTGGACCAGGTCCCTAGTCCAGCCTGCCCCTGAAGACCACCCCAGAGCAAGGGCCAGGGTAGCTGGGGAAGACCCCTCCAGGCCATGGGCACCAGCACGTCTGCGGGCCTCCCTGGGGCCCTACTTGGCCCAGTCGGTGGGTGTGGGGAAGGACCTCCCGGGGAGGCCAGGGCTGGGCTTTTCACCGCGTCCCAACCGAGCTGCCTTTGGAGCAAGCTGGGGGTCTCCACCTGTACAAAGGAACTGGCAGCTGAGGGGTCCCAGAGCTCAGGGCCTCGGGCAGCTTGTGCACACCTTCCACTCCACAGGACCCAGAGTGCTTGGGGGACGGTGGCCTCTCATGCCCATGGATGCAGAGGCAGAGCTGGCCAGGGCCTAGGGGCCATCAGCAAGGGCACGGAGATCCTAACAGGAAACACCCACTGCTCCCACCATGGCCCTCACTAAGCTCAAGACACCTGCTCCGGAGAGGCACGTGTGTGTGTGCACGCGTGTGTGTGCATGGATGTGCGTGTGTGTGTGCATACATGTGTGCATGTGTGTGAACTGTGTGTGCGCATGTGTGCACGTATGTGTGTGTGCATATGCGTGTGTGCATGTGCGTGTGTGCATGTGTGCGCACATGTATGCATGTATGTATGTGTGTGCATGTGTGCGCACGCACGTGTGTGTGCATGTATGCATGTATGTGTGCGTGTGTGCACGTGTGTGTGCATGGATGTGTGTGTGTGCATACATGTGTGCATGTATGTGAACTGTGTGTGCGCATGCATGCACGTATGTGTGTGCATGTGCATGTGTGCATGTGCACGCACATGTATGTATGTATGTGTATGTGTGTGCATGTGTGCGCGCACACGTGTGTGTGTGTGCATGTATGCATGTATGTGTGCGTATGTGTGTGTATGCACGCATGCGTGTGTCTTCTAGACAAACTGGCCTGGCCTGGTAACCTCTGATGTCTGGCCCTCCCTCTGGCCCTTGGTTATCCAGCCCAGGAAAGCAAACACCAGCTCTTGCCTCCCCCTGGAGCTCTTGGAAAGCCGGCGCGAGGCTGAGGGAGTCCACAGATTAGAAACAATTTGCTGCTTACAATTAAAGCCCTAATTAGTTGATTGCATAAGAGAAGAGAGAATATTCTGATCACAGTATGTTTTATTAGACGCGTGGAGCTGAGGCCCGCGTAAAATTGATAAAGTATACGTATCGTCCCACACACCTGGGTGCTGTTAGACTTCACGGGGAGAGGCTTGTTGAGGCCAAGAGCAGAAGCATCATCACCACCATCATCACCACCATTGTCACCACCACCATCACCACCATCACTACCACCATCATCACCACCATCATCACTACCTCCACCACCATCACCATCACCATCACCATCGTCACCACCACCATCACCATTGTCATCACCACCATCACCACCACCATCACCACCATCACTACCACCATCATCACCTCCATCATCACCACCACCATCACCACCATCACCATCAGCATCATCACCACAATCTCCACCACCACCATCATCACTACTATCACCACCATCATCACTATCACCACCATCATCACTATCACCACCACCACCATCACCATCATCACCACCACCACCACCATCATCACTATCACCACCACCACCATCACCATCATCATCACCACTACCACCATCACCATCATCACCACCACCACCACCATCATCACCACCACCACCACCACCATCACCATCATCACCACCACCACCACCATCATCACCACCATCACCATCACCATCATCACCACCATCACCATTGTCACCACCACCATCACCACCATCACCATCAGCATCATCACCACAATCTCCACTACCACCACCATCACCACTACCACCACCATCATCACTATTATCACCACCATCACCATCAGCATCATCACCACAATCTCCACCACCACCACCATCACCACTATCACCACCATCATCACTATCACCACCATCCTCACCACCACCACCACCACCACCATCACCATCCTCACCATCTCCATTCCTCACTCTCCCCACCACTACCACCCCCATTTCCAGCACCTTCGCCACCACCACCATCACCCTCACCGTCACCATTGCCAGGTCGTCCAATACCACTATGATAGCTGCAATTTACTGAGCATGTACTACCTGCCAGGTACAGCATATTTGCTTCCACCGTGTCTTCCAAGCATCCTTGTGAGTTAGGTGGTTGCCCCCACATCACAGATGAGGAAACGCAGAACCCAAGAGAGGCAGTGGGTTGCTGGCAGCAGACAGCCAGGTAGTGGTTCAGACCCGGGACCTGACTACCAGGCCTGGTGGGTTGGGGCCCCCCTTCACCAAGGCCCCTTCTGAAGCCCTGGCCCTGTTCCTTGTCTTGACCACAGCAGGTCGGCCCTCACAGGACAGTCAATGTGTCCTGATGGCCCCCTTTCTAGTTAACGTCACTGTCTGCCCCTGAGCTCAGCACACACACAGGTGACACGTGCACCGAAGAGAGGAGGTGCTTGGCAAGGTGGTACCATGGGGCACAGAGTGCCAGGTCAGAACCAGGCCGCGCACGCCAGAGGCCTGCCCGCCAGACAGAGGCCGGGCTGCTCTCCTAGAGCCCTCCATGAGAGCCTGGGGGTGCACGGCCCCTCTCGGAGCCCACTGAGAAGTGGCTGGAGGAGCTCCTTTCCTGTCACCAAGACCCACCAGGGAGCTGAGGGAGCCCCCGGGGGGGCTGCAGAGCACCCTGCTGTCCCAGGGAGGGGTGTGGGACTCCAGAGACGACCCCAGGACCCTCCTGACATTCCAACTGGCAGCGTCCAGGCTGTGGGGCCAACAGGCCCAGTGCCTGTGAGTGGACTCAGGCTCCCCTGGAGCAGGCGCAGGGCAGCGTCAGAGCTCAGCATGCCACCTTCGGCACTCCCCAGAAGCTGGAGCTCGGCAGCGGCGAGCTGCCCTGGTGATCCCAGGCCCAGGGAGAAGACAGCTCTCCCCACCCGGGCGGAGGCCCCGGGCCTGCTGGGCAGAGGCCATAGAGCCCCACTGGGCGTGTGGCTAGCCCAGGTGGGCGGAGGACAGGTGGGGCCTTCCGCTTCAAGGCTCTGCAAACCACAGGCCGAGCGCCCTCCGCCCTGGGACGCAGCCACCCTCTCGAGGACACACCTCAGCAGCCCCAGAGCCGCAGCCTGCAGCAGGCTTCACGCGGCTCAAAGCCCAAGTGCTCACTCACTGGCCAGCGGAGTCCACTGACCCATCCCGACTGAAGGCAGGGGGGCGTTGCTTGGGACAGCCGGGGCCCCTCCTGAGTGGTGGGGACGAGTTCAGGGCGTGTGGAGTGACTTGGAGAGCACCGGCCACGTGAAGAGCTAAGAATCTTCCCCTCTGAATGTTTTGACCTTTTCCAATAAAAACTCCCATCGACATTTTTAAAGCTTGTTTGCAATTATTTCAAGTGACAGAAAAAATAATTTCCTTTTTTTTTCCAATGGTAAAATATGCTTGAAACACACAGGAGGAAATTAAGGGATGTTTTCTGTCTCAGGCAGTAATTACCAAGCAGATGCTGTGCAGATGTGAGCACCCAGGCTCACACAGCCTCCCAACAGCCACGCGGACGAGCCGCGCTGCATACAAATCCCACAGCCAGGCTTCCTGTGCGAGCCCGCAGCTCTGCAGGTTGCTCCTCCCACCAGCTGCCCTGCTGCCCAGCCCGGCCAGTCGCTCGTCTCCCGTGCTAGGCCCAGGGGAGGATGAGGCAGCCCATGCCCCTGAGGCGGGGCTCAAGGTGGAGAGGGGACAGGAGGTGTTGCTCGTCCCACGCTGCACACGTCACTCTGCTGTGACCCACAAAGGCCTGAAGGGCAGGAAATCCATTAAGCCCACCAGGGCTCTCAAGGGAAGACGTGGCTGGGTGGGGATATCCCAACTGGGTATCGCAGGATGCATAGGAGTTTCCCAGGCAAAGAATCCAGGAGGGTTTAAGGGCGGGAAGCAAATGGGACTCCGAGGTGGCTGGAGGTGCCCGGGTTGAGGAGCAGCCACCAAGGGGATGGACGTGGGAGTGGCTAAAGGTCGAGATGTCACCTGAAGTCACCGTGAGCCTGGGATCACAGCTGCAGCCTGGGAGGAGGATGCTGAGGACTGACAGGGTGCCCGGGCTTCCAGCACAGCCCCTGCACTGGGACCCCTGCTCTCCAGGAAGACCCACCCACCTCCACTGCTGGGCTGCATGGCGTGGGGTCCACTCTCACCACCCTGGGCCCTGGGACCTGATGCTCCTGGAAACCAGGGAGGGAAAAGGAAGAGACAGCCTCGGTAGGGACGGCGCAGGTGGACCCCACCACGGGCACAAGGGCACTGCAGCCCATAGGTGTCCCCAGCCTGGTCCTCCTCACTACTGACTGCACCGCGGGGCAGCGGCCCTTCTGGGCCCCCTCAGCTGCCCCCCAGCCAGGGTGCCCTCAGGGGGGGTCCAGGAGGAGCTGCTCTCCCCAGGGAAGGGCCACGGCCTGCTGCCCTGACTCTGACCACACACGCTGCCCTGGAGCACTCAGTGGCCGTGACGCAGGAGCTGTGTGTGTGGCCACGGGGTCACACCAGGACAGAGGGCAGAGTCCTCCATGGCTGCGTGCCCGTGTCCCCTGCAGCACCACGCACCACAGAAAAGGTGCAAGCAGCCCGTGTCCATGAGCTGAAGAACGGACACACAGACCTGCCCTCCCTCCACGGAGCAAGCCACGCAGCCTCGAGAGACGTCACTGACACCTGCTGCACCAGGGACAGAGCTAGGGGACATGATGATGAGTGCACGGAACCCTCACAGGGGACGGCTGCTGCAGGACTCCAGGCTGTGAGGCCCCTGGAGCCGGCAGACCCACAGAGACGGGAGGAGGGCGGGGCTGGGGGCGGAGTCAGCGCTGGATGGGCGGAGCTTCAGGCTGGGGCGGGGAGGCAGCCCTGGAGGTGGAGGTGCTGACGGCCACCTAGCAGGGTGAGTGTGTCCAGCGCTCCTGGACTGGGCACTGAACGTGGTCAGGATGGGTATGTAAAGGGCTTCACAACAGTAGGAAGAAGGTCAAGGTCACAGAGTCTGGGACCGAGCAGCTTGCACCCTGGGTGTGTGGGACAAGAGAACCTGGGGTTCTGCACACCTTGGGGACCACGGGCAGCATGGGTGTGTCACTGCAGTGGACAGGCTGAGCCCTCCGCCTGGGCCTGGGGCCCCGCTGTGACCTGGGCCTCTGGACCCACTTGCCGGGCTCTGCTTCCTCTTTTCAGGGGCAGGCGTGGTGGCCACTGAAGCAGCAGGTGGGGTTGCCGGAGTGCCCCGCCAGGCCTGGCCCCACCCCACGCCCGGTTGGGGAGGAGGGCCGCGCGTCCACTGACCTGGTTGTAGAGGGCGCAGATGTGCAGGGCCGTGTTCCCCGAGGCGTTCTGGGCGCCCATGTCCGCGCCGTAGAAGAGCAGGTGCTCCAGCTGCTGCACGTGTCCATACCTGCAGGCCTGCGACAGGGGCCGCGCTGAGACCAGGGCCACGCCCCCCTGTGTCCCCAGCCCGGCCACACGCCCACACCGCGAAGTCCCTCCAGCCCGGCCCTGCGCCCACACCCCGCCCTGCCACTCGCCCAAGTCTGTGGGACCCCACGTGTGGAGGTGAGCACACGGGGCACAGCCCACCGGCCTCTGAGTGAGGCTCGTGGTGGCTCCAGCCTCTGACTGCTGACAGAAGGAGGAGTGTGTGACTGGTTGGGGACGCAGGCTCTGCTGTTGCACAGAGGGCCCCAGAAGGGGGCCTCCCTCCCCTGCAGATCAGAGGATCCTGGTGGGCAGCTCTGTGAACTGCACCCGGGGTGCTCAGCCCCTGGTGGCCCCCTCCCCCCCGCCATGCTGTGTCCAGGGGAGGGCAGCACCTGCCCCTCCTGTTGCTTTACAGGTAGCCCAGGCCCAAGGCAGGCAGCAGAAGCCAGGGCGGGCTGTCCCTTGGCAGGATCTGCCCGTCTCTGAGCCCTCCTGGGGGCAACCAGTGTGATTTATCAACCACCAGCGTTCTGGGACCCCCAGATGTGGACCCGAGTCACAAACCTTGCACTAATCAGGGCTTTTTCTCTGGAGTCTACAAATGTGTTCGCCTGTAGAACGGGAACAACATTCCCTGCAGGGAATCCTTTGGGTCACAGGAAGCTGGGCACCCCATTAGGCTCGGTCCCTCCCTTCCAGCCTAGGTTCTGAGCCAGCGCTTCCTGGTCAGAGGGAAGTGGGCAGCCGTGCAGAGGGCAGGTGGCCCCCAGTGGTGACAGCCTCCAGCTCCCAAGAGCAGAGACTGAGCTCTCCCCAGCTGTAAGTGCTGGTCACTGAGACAGACGGAGTGAACGTCACCGCTGCGGAGTCTACAAGAAAGAGCCCCAACTGGACAGATCGTGGTGGAGGACGGTGACAGGGAAGACACTGGACTATTCATTGGGTGAGCTTCCAGGTAAAACCCTGGAGACGCCCACCTCGAACATGTGCCTCCCATGGCTGCTGTCCCCCGCCAACCTGCCTTGCAGACCCTGCAGCAGACACACCGGCCCCAGCCCCTAACAGTGCCTGAGTCCTCCTGCAGTCCCCCGACACACAGTCCAGGAGGACCCAGTCCCCACTGTTCCCGTGGAGGGACAGGCATGAGGCCATCTCCAGGTCCTATCATGGCTCAAGGGCCCGGAAACCTGAGGACCCGTGACATCCCCAGATGGGGACATCTGCAGGACAGAAGTTCGTTCCTTTTTTCAGAACAGCCCAGCAACACCCCTGGGAAGTGCAGAGGTCGGGGGCGGAGACCAGAGGGAGAGGCAGGAAGCTCACAGCGGCTGCCGCGGCCCCTCTGAGCCACACCGACCCAGCAGGGCCCAGGACGCCACCAGACCTGGTCTTCTCCTTCAGCCACTGAGGTGGGAAGTCTGCTCTGCACATGGAGGAACCTCTGACGAATCAGCTCCCCCAGAGGACGGGCAGCCGTGCCCCTGGCATAATGGGATCGCCCTGCAGCCGAGGGGACGGGAACCACACCGCCAGCTCACCAACGGCCACTCCAGGCTCGCGACTCCCCGTCCCTGGTTAACCTGTTTCTACGAGGTCTGAAGCTACCTCTGTGGGAGCCCGTCACCTCTTCTCGACAAGGGCCAAGACGTGGCCACGCTAGGAGATGACAGGCTGAGCCTCTTGGGGCCAGCATCCAGGGCCCTGTCCCTGGCTTCGTCTTATTCTGTGCTCATGTTTTTGCAACCAACAAAACCAGAAAGCACAGGACAGTGCACGGGTCATCTCCAGCCCATGGTCTTTCCACCCGTGACTCTGCCGAAGGGCCACCTCTGCCAGCCACTTCTTCCCTCTCCAACCCCAGTGGCTGAGGGAGAGGCCACTGGCCAGGGTGCGCAAGCCAGGAGCCAGGCGAACGAGGGCCCAGGGCTGAGCCACAACACAGAGAGGCGGGCAGTGGGGCAGGTTTCTCTCCATCAAAGACGGGGAACAAATATGGCGCCATGGTGCTGGCTCGAAATGGTGTCAGTGTGAACCATGGCCTGGACACCAGAGAAATAAAACTGGAAGTGAGTACAGCTGGCCCTGGGTTTCCTCAGGTCCACGTCCATGGACCCAGCCAAATGCAGACTGAAGACATTCAGGAAGTGATGGCCTCTGCCCTGAGCTCGTCACTGTCCCCTGGCAGAGCGGCAGAGCTAGGTACAGAGTGTTTGCTTTTTGGGAGGCGTGGTCACTGTGGGAGGCGTGGTCACTGTGGGAGGCATGGTCACTGTGGGAGGAATGGTCACTGTGTGAAGTATGGTCACTGTGGGAGGCGTGGTCACTGTGGGAGCCGGTCACTATGTAAGGTGTGGTCACTGTAGGAGGCATGGTCACTGCGGGAGGAATGGTCACTGTGGAAGGCGTGGTCACTGTGGGAGGAGGGTCACTGTAGGAGGCGTGGTCACTGTGTAAGGTGTGGTCACTGTGTGAGGCATGGTCACTGTGTGAGGCGTGGTCACTGTGGGAGGCGTGGTCACTGTGTAAGGTGTGGTCACTGTGGGAGGTGTGGTCACTGTGGGAGGAGGGTCACTCTGGGAGGAGGGTCACTGTGGGAGGCGTGGTCACTGTGGGAGGCGTGTCACTGTGGGAGGCGTGGTCACTGTGGGAGGCGTGGTCACTGTGGGAGGAGTGGTCACTGTGTGAGGAGTGGTCACTGTGGGAATCATGGTCACTGTGTGAGGCGTGGTTTCTGTGGGAGGCGTGGTCACTGTGGGAGTCGTGGTCACTGTGTGAGGAATGGTCACTGTGAAGTATGGTCACTGTGGGAGGCGTGGTCACTGTGGGAGGCGTGGTCACTGTGGGAGGCGTGGTCACTGTGTAATGTGTGGTCACTGTGGGAGGTGTGGTCACTGTGTGAGGAATGGTCACTGTGAAGTATGGTCACTGTGGGAGGTGTGGTCACTGTGGGAGGCGTGGTCACTGTGGGAGGCGTGGTCACTGTGTAATGTGTGGTCACTGTGGGAGGCGTGGTCACTGTGTGAGGCGTGGTCACTGGGGAGGCGTGGTCACTGTGTAAGGTGTGGTCACTGTGGGAGGCATGGTCACTGTGGGAGGCGTGGTCACTGTGGGAGGCGTGGTCACTGTGTAAGGTGTGGTCACTGTGGGAGGCGTGGTCACTGGGGAGGCGTGGTCACTGTGGGAGGCGTGGTACATGGTCTGAAGCCGGCTTACTACACTAGGCCACTTTACATGGAGGACCTGAGCCTGTGGATGTGGGTGTCAGTGGGTCCTGGAACCAAACCCCGAGGTGCCCAGGGACGGCTGTGTGCACGTGCCCAGCCTCTAACTCCAGCTGTGGATCAGACGCAGCCCAGTAGCAGTGGGCACACCCAACCCGGAGCCTGGTCTCCACGCAGAGGGTGAAAAGAACCGGGATCCTGGTGGAAACGGGAGGCGGCCGGGCTGGGGAGGAGGGGACCGAGAGGAGCCCAGAGCACCTCAGTCAGAAAGAAGCGCAGCGCTCAGGGGACAGAGGGCACGGCCCGGAAGTGCTAGGAACACTCGTCCAGCAGGAGAGGGGTCCGAGGAAGTGGGACCACCCCGCGGACCTATTAGCTAATGGGGCAGCAAGATGCTGGAAACCTGGCATGTCACCCAGTCACAGGGATGTCACTAGGAATAGGAAGTGGCCATTAAGTGCCACCAGACAGGACATAAGGCCAAGAGCATGGCTTAATCCTGGAACACTCCTACCAAACTGCACCCTGGCATCCTCGGGGGGCCCCACGGGAGCCCACCTTGAAAGGGGACCCAAACCTCCACCCTGAACTCTGCCAGGGCCCCAGAGCAGGAGGAGGGGCAGGGGGAACAGAGCGCGCCAGGACAGGGCTCGGGCTCACGGGGCAGGGCCCTCTGGCTGCAAGGGACATCACTGGGACACAGGCAACACCAAGGTGGCTGCAGGGGTCACCTGGAGAACTCTGCTGTCCTCACGGCCCCTCCCAGCCTGAACACAGAACCCTTCATGGTTTTAAAAGGAGGTGGACCTGGCTTAGGCTGGCCTTTCTCAGCCTGCCTCCTGGGGGTCGTGTAGAAAACGCATGCCCAGGGCTGCCCCAGGGCCCTGCCCAGTTCCCCCAAGGGTCCCCAGGGCTCCAGGTTCCCTGGGCTATGCCTCGCAGGGACCTGCCACACCACCGGCCAGGGCCCCGTGAGCCACAAGGGCGCCCCTTCCCCTCAGTGCCCTACTGCCACCTGCTGGACGCCTGTGGTAGGCCAGGTCTCCACCCCAGCACCAGAGCAGGGCACAGCAGGGGCACAGCACCGCACCTGCAACCGGAGCATGGCACAGCCCAGGGCGCTGTGGGTGGGCAGCCAAGGTCTGGGTGCCTGGCTCAGGGCCCCTGAGGGGACTACATCCAAACCATATGGGCTTCCTCACTGGCACCTGCTCTGTCCCCAAGCTGCCCCAAGACATCCCAGACAATCAGGACCCAAGAGTCACCTTGTGTCAGCTCTGGGCCAGGAAGTGGGCTGCCCATCAGCACAGACAGAGCCCCTGGCTGCTCCTGGCCCTCACCCCCGCGCTCCTCAGTGGACACAGCAGGCTGGGTCCTCCTGCTGGGCAGGGAGGTGTTGGGAGCCAGCCAGCACCTGGGCCGTGGCACCAACCAGAAAGTGGCACTGATCCACGTGACAGGCTGAAGCCCTGCGCCCAGCGCCTCAGGATGTGACCATGGGGACTGGCCTTTTAGGAGGTGGTTACAGAAAATGAGGCCACTGGGGTGGCCCTGAGCCACATGGCTGGGTCCTCACGAGAAGCGGTCAGAGCAGAGGACGACCCTGGGGGGACAGTCACCTCGGAACCTCAACTTGCTGGTCACCTCACCTGGACATGTGTCTGGACCATGGCAGGCATATTGGTGCCCCAGGAAAACCCCGCAGCAGGGGAGAGGACACCACCTGCGGGGCTCCCGCGGGCCCAGCCACCAGTCCCCGCAGCTGGCAGGCGCCCGCCGTGGAGCAGCTGCACGGGGCCAACAGCAGCGCTCACCCCGCCGACCTCCAGCTGCTGAGCACAGGAGCCCTCTGAGGGTCCAGGAGGAACAACAGGACCCGTCCCCTCGCTGAGAGGACTCAGGAGCCCAGCCCAGGGTGAGCTGGTGGGGCGGGGCTCGGAGCCCCCAACCGTCTAATTTCTGTAAGGTTGAAATGTTAAAGTGAAGAATTACAAACGGCAAGAACTACAATAAGAAGGACTGACACTACCTCCTTCCTGGAACAGAGACCTGCAGCCAGGCCCGAGGGCAGAGGTGCTCAACACTCTGGATGGCTCCCTGGTGACAGCGGCCATGAAGGGTGTGGCAGTCCTCACCGAGCCCTGAAGTAGCCAGTGCTTCCTGCAAACCCTCTCTTGTACCCGTCTCAAGAACTCTGTCAATCACACTGAACCATTCTAGGGGTTAGCCAACAAGCTCAGAGAGGGTAAGTCACCTGTGCCGCGTGGCTGGGTTCCCCCCAGACTGCGCAGAGCCAGCAGGGCCTGTGGACGCCCGGGAGGAACCCCCCGCCCCCACAGCAGACACAGCCGGTGGAGGGAGAGGATCTGCACACCAGGGCAGGTGGAGGGCCAGACCCGTGGACAGGAGCCACTCTCAGGCCCTGAGGCAGCTCTGTCTGTTGAGAAGCTGCCAGGCCCCTGTGAACGAATCCCACTGTGCCCAGCCCCAGAGCTGCCCGGGGTTCCTGGGTCCTGGATGTGCCTGGTCCCCTTTCTTAGGCTTCCCCAGGCTTTCCAGGATGCCCAGGGCGAGCAGCTACTTATTCTGTAAGTGGGAAAAAAATAGGGTGATCTGAATACCAAACCTTCAAGCAGACAGAGAGAGTTCCACAGGGTTCCTCCAGCCTCGGCCGTGGGGCAGGCACCTCCCAGCCTGGATTCAGACGCCACAGCCGCAGAACTCTCCTGGCCTCGGCAGGGCTGGGACCGGGGGCCTGGCCAGCACGTCCACCCACGAGCAGGGTGAAGGAGCTGTGTACACTCCTGCACACTAGGAAGAGGGGACGCTGGGGACAGGGCAGCCAACTGAGCAGTGCTCAGAAGCTCAGGATCCCAGCTGTGGGAGTGAGACAAGGGGCGGCAAACCTGGCTTTGTTCACTGAGCTCTGTGGCCTTGGGAGATTTCTCACCCTCTCTGAGCCTGTTACCATCTGTGAACAGATGGGAAGTGATCTGCTAGGGTTGCGCTTCACTGGTGAGTGGGACGATGGCCGGGGGGGAGGAGCGAGGGTGGCTCTCCCTGTTGTTCCCTCCAGGTCTGTGCTCAGCACCTACGGCCTTATTTAACAGTCCCGGCTGCTGAAGGGGACCAGGCTCAGGGAGGCAAAGCCACACTGCGCAGACCTTGGAGGTCCTGCAGGGGAGTCTTTCCAGGACTGGTCTGAAAGGAAGCCACCACTAGAGGGCAGTCCAGACCCGGTGCTGGGTGGGCGCGGACATTCAGAAGCAGCGACTCTGGGGCTGGGCTGAGGCGGGGTCCTTGGGTGGCTTCAGGGTGGTGACACTCTGAATCCAAGCCCAGGACCTTAGGGATGGGACCTGGCCGCTGTGAGTCTATCCCTCAACACGTGACAACCAGGGTTCCCAGGACCCCGCGTGGCCGGAGACAGGAGCCGTCCAGGTGTTCAGGGAGCCAGCTCTGATGGACCGTGCAGCGAGGCAGGCCTGGGCAAGGGAGGGCCGGGGGAAAGGCCGGGAGGAGGAGGGCCTGAGAGCACGAGGTGGACCTGCCCCGCCAGCGCTGGGGGCGGGACCCGGGCGGGACCCCCTCGATTTTCCTCTTTGCTCTGGGCTGGGGCTCTGGGCCTGGGCCTCGCTGACCCCGGAGGGATGCCCCTCCCAGGGAGAGCAATTCCTGGACAGAGCAAAGGGCACAGATCTCCTGGGGAGGCCCACCCCTGAATCAGGCTCCGCTGGCCACCAGACTCTGCCACCCTCACCCCGTGGGTGCCAGAGAACAGGCAGCCCCCGGGCTCCGACCCCGCACTCACTCTACCTGGCCAACCCTGGGCCTGCTTGCGCCCTGCCCACCCTGACCCACGACACCGCCCTCCTGAGAGGCCAACGTGGCCCTGTAGGACGGGTGAGTCCCCTCCCCTAGGGTCACAGACCGCCTTTCCATTGCGGCCATCTCCTGATGGCCTGGCCTTGCCACCTGGATGGTGCCTCTCAGTTAACACAGGCCCAGGACTGGGTGGCAGCAGGGGGTGTCCTCAGGAATTCCTCCAAAGGGCCCCTGCGACTCCAGCCTGGGGTGCCCTGAGGACCGCGGCCATCGCCTCGGCTCTGACGCCTGGTGGTCCCCAGAGGGTGCTCAACGTGGCACAGAGGCACACACGCCCGGCCCGCAGGCTCCCCCCCCCCCCCGAAGGACATTTTGAAACCTGCATCCACACTCGCGAGTTCTGAAGAGACGCACAGGGAGGCCCCTCTGGACCCGTCTGACAGCCCCTCTGGACAGGCAGAGGGAGACCTCAGTGTCCCTTCCTCTTGAGTCTCGGCTCGGCCCTGCACCCTGCGTCCAGCAGCCGCTGCCCAGACCCTGCTCCTGGTGATGTCCTCGGGCTGTGGGGGCGGCTCACAGACACCGCCCAGCCTCGTCTAGAGGCCTCTTGTCCTGCTTGCCGCTGCCCACCACCAGCCTTGACCATTTAAAATCAAGCTCTCGAGAGTCTGTCCCCACGCAGCCCCTCCTAGCAGGTCACCTCGACGCTGGGACACTCCCACCAGGGCATTCAGGGTTGTCCTCGGGAGCTGCCTTTCCAGTTCCAGTGGGGGCCGAGTCTACCCCACGAGGACGGGACTGGCCGTATGGCCAAGCGCACCTGAGCCCCAGGGCCGCAGGCCATGGTCACCTGCCCTGCCCCAGGGCAGGAACGCTGCTGGTCACTGTGAGCCCGGACATCTGCACAAGGACACAGAGCGGGGGCACCTGCTCCAGTGGCTCTGCCCACACATGGGCCTGCACACGCGTGTGCCTCACGTGGCTGGGAGTGCGTGCTCACTCTGCGTCTCAGGGTCCAGGGCACGGGCTGAGCTGCAGGTGCTCACGCTCGGTCCCTGACAGCCATGGTGGGGGTCTTCAGGGCAGCGGGGACACCCAGAAGTACTCCTCAGGTGGGTGACCAGCCAGGAGACTCCTGGGAGCTCCGAGACAGCACACACAGGGCCTGGGGAACACCCGAGGGGAGGGCCAAGCCATGAGATTCCCATGCAGGAGGCGGCCATCGTCCCTGCCCACTGCTGTAGAACAGCGGTGGCCAGGCCCGAGCTCAGAGGCCAGCCATCCAGGTCCAGAATCCAGGCCAGGCAGAGAGACAAGGGCAGACAGGCAGGAGCACCGGACAGCATCCCTGAGAGGGCAGAGACAGCGCCTGAGGGGCCAGCCAGGAGTGTGGGGCGGGGAGCAGCCACCTGACTGACGCAGTGGCCACAGCTCAGCAGGAACTCGCCTGCCTCTCTGCTCTGGTCTAGCAGGCAGAGCTCCCCAGGGAACCACCTGGGGAACCACCAGCAGGGGGCGCCTGTGGAGCAGGGGAACCACCAGCAGGGGGCACCTGTGGAGCAGGGGAACCACCAGCAGGGGGCACACCTGTACAATAGGGGAACCACCAGTAGGGTGCACACCTGTGGAGCAGGGGAACCACCAGCAGGGGGCTCCTGTGGAGCAGGGGAACCACCAGCAGGGCGCACCTGTGGAGCAGGGGAACCACCAGCAGGGGGCGCATGTGGAGCAGGGGAACCACCAGCAGGGGGTGCACCTGTGCAATAGGGGAACCACCAGTAGGGCGAGCACCTGTGGATCAGGGGAACCACCAGCAGGGGGCACACCTGTGCAATGGGGGAACCACTACCAGGGCACACCTGTGGAGCAGGGGAACCACCAGCAGGGCGCGCATGTGGAGCAGGGGAACCACCAGCAGGGGGCGCATGTGGAGCAGGGGAACCGCCAGCAGGGGGCGCCTGTGGAGCAGGGGAACCGCCAGCAGGGGGCGCCTGTGGAGCAGGGGAACCACCAGCAGGGGTACCTGTGGAGCAGGGGAACCGCCAGCAGGGGGGGGCCTGTGGAGCAGGGGAACCGCCAGCAGGGGGCGCCTGTGGAGCAGGGGAACCGCCAGCAGGGGGCGCCTGTGGAGCAGGGGAACCGCCAGCAGGGGGCGCCTGTGGAGCAGGGGAACCGCCAGCAGGGGGCGCCTGTGGAGCAGGGGAACCGCCAGCAGGGGGCGCCTGTGGAGCAGGGGAACCGCCAGCAGGGGTCGCCTGTGGAGCAGGGGAACCGCCAGCAGGGGGCGCCTGTGGATCAGGGGAACCGCCAGCAGGGGGCGCCTGTGGAGCAGGGGAACCACCAGCAGGGGGCGCCTGTGGAGCAGGAGCTTTCCTTGTTATTTCTCAAGTAAGGAAGCAGAACACCTGGATGTGGCCTTGGCGTTGAGAGTCACGGAGGCGAGGTAACAGACGCGGAGGACGCAGGGCTTATAAACACTGTCCACATCAGGGTGACAGAGGATCTGAGCATGGTGGATTCCACTAGGAAGGGGTCCTGGAACCCATTCCCTGGTGGCACTGAGGACTGGACTTTGAAATGTAAGCACATGTGCGCGCAGTGGGGAGACAGCGTCTATTAAAATGAAGGTTAAGTTTAAATTCGCACGATCGTCAGGTACGCAAATCTGAAATCTGCGGGGCAGGCTGGAGCGCCAGGGAGGAGCTGGTGCTGCACAACTGCTTCCTCCTCCAGAGACCTCAGTCTTTCCGCTAAGGCCTTCGACTGATCGCACAAGGCCCACCCCACAATGGCGGGTCAGCAAAGTCGGCTAGTTTAATGTTAGTCCGTCTCACAGAACACCTCCACAGCGATACCTATGGTACTGTTGGGTCAAATGTCCAGGGACCGACGCCTGTTGAGTTGCCACAGGAAACTGACTTCCTTTCTCGTGAGGACGAGCAGCAGAGCCCCAACAGATCTCAGGCCAGTCACGCTACCCGCTGCCCGGGCGTCCCACCCTGGTGTGCAGTGGGGCCTTCTCAAGGGCTCAGAACTGACCAGCACAAGGGAGGCCGGGCAGTGGTTCCCAGGGCCGACTGCCTGCTCGGCCGCTCCTCTGCACCCCTGACTGAGTGGACAGGACAGGCCATGTCCCCCCAGGAGTGGTGGCAGGAGGTGACAGTGGCATTGAGAATGGTGGCAGTTCCTGTGCAGGCCGAGCTAGGGAGCCGGCTCCACTGGTCTCTGTGCCCTCCTGGACCTTCTCCACCCTGCCCAGAAGCCCTGATGCCAGGCCAGCCCTGAGGCTCCCCCCGCTGACCTGCAGACTGCCAGGGCTCAGCCACGCAGGGGCCAGTCCTTGCCAGGGCCCCGTGGCTCAGCGCTCCCCGCTGCTGTTCGCCCTGCGCTGGCCCTTCCCCCCCACACCTGCACTGGCCACCCAGGTTCCCTGGGCGCGGTCAGCTGGCCTCTGCTTCCTGCCAGGCTGCACGGACACCTCCCCAGCCCAGGGAGCGAGGTGGGACAGCGAGACACCCCTGTGCCCTGGTCACCTCCCCGCAGGAAGCCCTGTGCCAGCCCCGGGGTTGGAGGAGCCTGAGCTCAGGACTCCCCACGGGCGCCCGCCCACAGCCCAGGGGCCGGGTCCGGGCAGCCGCGGCCTTCCGGGCGTACCTGGTGGATCTCCTGCCAGCCGTTCTCGTCCCTGCAGCACACGGAGGCGCGCTCATGCAGCAGGAGCTCGCAGCAGTAGGGGTCCCCACCCACGATGGCCGTGTGGTACAGCGGCGTGAGGCCGTAGCTGTCCTTGTAGTCAGGGGAGGCCCCGAGCTCCAGGAGAGTCTGGAAAAGGCCCGGTGCGGTCAGTGCGTCCCACGCCTTCTGCGCAGGGTGAAAGCGTCCGAGAGCAGGGACCAGCCTCCCGCAGGCCAGTGGACAGGGCCCGCGTTCCCGCAGCGAGGGGCCTGGTCCAGCCGAAAGGGGACGGGTAGGCGTCTCCCTGCCTGCAGCCCACCTGCCTAGGGGACAGAGAGGTCACGCTCCTCAACACACAGGGCAGGGTGGCAGGCCTGGCAGTCAGTGGGGGGCACTGAGAAGATGAGGGCTGGGTGTCCAAGACAATGGTCACCACAGCTGACCTGGGTCAGCACAGGAGCAGCTCTCACCCTGCTCCTGCGCCCTCCTGCCCCCCGCCACGCACAGGGAGAGGAAGGAGAGGCTTCCGGGGCCTCTAAAGGGGCAAGACCCACCCACTCCCCGGCACCCACTGGGCACCCTTCTCTGTGGAGGAGCTCCACCTCTGTCCTGGGCAGCGGTGTCCTGCGGGGGCACAGGGCCTCCAGGGAAGGCTGCGCTGGACTATGTGACCTGGAATAGGACACGTGACCTCCGTGAGCCCCGAGGGCAGTGAGCCACCGGAGTGTCCGGAAGCCCACAGGAGGGGGCAGCTGAGAGGACACTCGTAGGAGGCTGCGAGAGAAGCCCCTGCCCCAGGGTCAGCGGCAGGGCCGGCCGTGTCCCTCTCCCCAGGGCTGTGATGGAGAACCGGCCAGGGGCATCCGGGTGCTGTCCTGTCGGGTGGGGTGGCGAGGGTGGGACACCGGAGGAGGACGAGGGCACAGCATACCCTTCCTGGCTCCCTCCCCACGCCCTGTGGCGGGCCGAGCGAGGGCTCAGTGTCCACTGGGTGGTGGCCCTCACAGGGACGTTGCCTTTCGGTCCTGTCTCATGGGTTACAAACACAGCCCTAAAAGGGCGGGGCCAAGCGGGGAGGGCAGGAGGCCTGGACACTGCTGTTGTCCCAGGGGACAGGAGCCGCAGTCCTTGGGTGGCTCCTGCGGGGAGGCCACGGGGCAGCCACAGGGCCTACACGGGATGGCCCCCAGACAGGCTGAGTACCTTCAGGGCGGCTTGGTTCCGGGTGCGGGCGGCCTTGTGCAGGGCGGTCATCCCGTCTCTGGCGCGGAAGTCCAGGTGAGCCCCGCCGTTCCTGAGAGCTTTGATGACCTCTGTGGAGCCGTCCAGCTGGGCCGCCAGGGTCAGGGGAGTCTCTGTGGGACCCAGACACACGCACTTTAGCGCCCACACGTGGGCAAGGCAGAGAGCCCCAAGCCCAGCCTTGCTCCATCGCCTGGAACTTGGGGACTTGAAGAACGGACCCCAGGTGTCACGCCCAGCCCCTGGCCAGCCTCACGTCCAGCAGTCAGGTGGCCCAGGCAGCCCTGGGCCCGGACAGTGACAGCGACGAGGCCCCAGGCACCCATCCAGCTGGGCAGAGGGGCCCTCACCCCGGCAATGCCAGGCTGCACGGGGTGGGGCAGAAGCCCGGGAGGAGGGTGAGGTCTGCCTCCTGGGGACAAGGGTTGCCAAGGGTCCCCACCCTCCAGATGGCCCGTGGCTCAGTGCCTGTGGGGACACTTCTGTCACTCCTCATCCTCCTCACGCGCCCTCTGCTGAGACGTGCGCCGTGGTGGGTAATACAACATGGGGAAAGGGCAGGGCTCGCGGACACCGCGGGCTCCTGTGACCCAGAAAGCCCACAGCCAAGAGCCGCTGTCTTCGGGCAGCTGGAGGCGGACCCCCCACCCAGGCCCCTGGCCCTCGTCCTGAGACAGTCTATTCTGAACCCTGGTTCATTTATGCAGGAGGGTCCCTCTGTCCTGCCTACATCTCTCACCCTCAGCCACAGCTCGGCCGCCTGCGGCTTCCTGGTGGGTGCCACAACCCTCTCTGCAGACCTCCCCCAGCTAAGGGGACGCGCACACCACACCCTGGCTCCTGACGAACGGCTGGCTCCCCACTCCCCATCACGCGCAAGGTCCCAGGAGGGCCACCGAGCACGTGACGCGTAGCCATGGGGCGGGGTTCCTAAAGAAAAACAGGAAGTTTCCAGGACACCTAAGGGACTTCAGTGACCTGGGATGTTGCCTGCATAGGCCTGGCCTGGCGAGGGGTGGCGGGACCCGGCCAGCTGGGAAGGGGGCTCTGTGTGTGCAGTCAGCCCCGACCTCCGCTGGCGGCTGCTCCGCGGCCTCCCAGGTGGGCGCAGGATATCTGGAGGCTTCTGGGAGGCCCCTCCTTGGAGCTGGTGGGCGAGGGCAGGGTGGGTCCTGGAAGGACGTGAAAGGACTGGGTGGCCTGAAGGACTTAGTGAGTGTCTCCACCTGAGCTTGTGCTGAGAGCCAGAGCCAAGTAGGAATGACGCATGGCAATTTCCTGGTCAGCCTACCCCATGTTGCTTAGAGGAGGACTCTCCATTGTGGAAATGGGCTTGCCTTGGACCCAGGTCATTTGCAGTGACATTGCATGAATGTTTGAGAAAGGTGACCCTGCTCAAGGACCAGGGCGGATCCGGGTTTAGGGAGCCATTAATAATGAGATGGTTATTATGGGACGTGCTCAATCAGGGATTCCTCAATTGTCCGCTTTGCCAAAAACCTGGTATGTTTTAGCTATAGATATTAAAGATTGTTTTTTTTTTTTTCAATTCCAATTCATCCTGAGGATAGTCCACGTTTTGCATTTACTATCCCTGCACTGAATCATGAAGGTCCTGATCAGAGATATGAATGGAAAGTACTCCTTCAAGGGATGGCTAACAGCCCAACTATGTGTCAAACTTATGTTAACAAAGCAATCCAGCCACTTAGAAATCAAAATCCTGAACTACAAATATTTCACTATTTGGATGATGTATTATTAGCACATAAAGATAAAAACACATTGCTAGAATGTTATGCCATGCTTACAAACTTATTAAAAAATTATAATCTAGAGATAGCAATAGATAAAGTACAATTAAATTTTCCAATTAATTATCTAGGAGTTCTATTATCCTCAACCATGGTCCGTCCACCAAAAATTCAAATACGAGTAGACCAACTCAAATCACTTAACGACTTTCAAAAGTTATTAGGAGACATAAATTGGATAAGGCCTTATCTAGGCATACCAACAGGAGAGTTGGGACCTTTATTTGATATCCTAAAAGGTCCATCAGATCCAAATTCACCCCGAATGTTAACTCCTAAAGCAAGAAAGGCATTAAAAATTATTGAAGCATATATGGAAAATATGCATTTGGATAGAATTGATATAAGTTTGCCTTTATTATTTATTGTACTACCAATAAAAAATATTCCTACAGGAGTATTTTGGCAAGAAGGTCCATTATTATGGATACATTTATCTTATTCTCCTAATACTATTCTTACTAGATATCCTGAGGCTGTAGGACAATTAATACTCAAAGGAATAAAAGCAGCAAAGGGAGTGTTTGGAATTTCTCCCAATAAAATTATTACTCCATACACTATGGATCAAATTGATGAGTTAGCTAATGAGTTAAATACTTGGGCAATAATCATGTGCAAATCTAATGTTTCATTTGATAATCACTTACCATCTAATCCTTTGTTGTCTTTTTGGTCCTCACATCCTGAAGTTTTTCCAAAAATGACAAGAAAAACCCCTATCATGAATGCTCCAAATATATTCACTGATGGGTCAAATAATGTCACAGCAGCAGTAGTTACCCCTGATCAAACTTTTACATTTTTAGTACCCAAACAATCAGCTCAACAGGTAGAGCTTAATGCAGTATTACAAGCTTTTGTGATGTTTAAAGATTCTGTATTTAATTTATTTTCCGATAGTCACTATATAGTTAATGCTATAGTATCCCTTGAAGATGCTGGTAGGATTTCTCCTTCCTCTACTGTTTTCTCTTTGCTTTCCACTATACCAAGTCTAATCTGGGAAGAAAAGATCCATTCTTTATAGGACATATCAGGGCACATACAGGATTGCCTGGAGCTCTTAGTTTGGGCAATGAATTAGCAGATAAATCTACACATGACACACATATTTTCTCTGAAATAGAAGAAGCTACAAATTTTCATAAAAGGTTCCATGTCAATGCGAATACTTTACAAAAGCATTTTAAAATAACTAAGGAACAAGCCAGACATATAATAAAACAATGTCAAAATTGTGTGACCTTTTTACCACAAGTTAATCTTGGAGTCAATCCTAGAGGACTGATACCTAACCATATTTGGCAGATGGATGTCACACACTTGCCAGAATTTGGAAAATTAAAATATTTGCATGTTACAGTTGATACTTCTTCCGGATTTTTGATGGGCTCCCTTCATGCCGGAGAAAAAAATTAAAGATGTTATAGTTCATTGCTTACAAAATTTTGCCACTGTGGGCGTTCCAAAACAGTTAAAAACAGATAATGGTCCTGGTTATACCTCTACCTCTTTTAAACAATTTTGCTCATCATTTGATATTACTCATATAACAGGAATCCCATACAATCCACAGGGACAAGGCATAGTTGAAAGAGCTCATCAAACTATTAAAACGTACTTATTAAAGCAAAAAGAGGGAATTGGTAAGGGGTATATATCCCCCAAAGATAAACTTAAAATAACCCTTTTTACTCTAAACTTTTTAAATTTGGATTCATCAGGACTTAGTGCTGCGGAAAGACATATGTATCCAAAAAATGTACATAAGCCCAAGGTACTTTGGAAAGATATTCTAACAGGACAATGGAAAGGTCCTGACCCAGTGATTGTCTGGAGTCGGGGTTCTGTTTGTGTGTTTCTACAGGGAGAACAGCAGCCGATTTGGATTCCAGAGAGACTAACCAAAGCAATTTCTACAGACCAAAAAGAAGATGATTTGACTCAAATCCATAACAGCTGATATCCAGAACTCCAGCTGGGCTATTCTTACATCTGCAACAGTGATTAACCAGGATGCTTTTTTCAATATCTATGTTATTATTGCATTTTCCCACATCATAAAGTTCTATTTTATTTTTTGAGCTCATACAGACCTAGGTTAATGTTTTTCTGATCAATTTTATTTTTTGACTGTGGAGTTTTTAAACATTGCAATGGAGATTTCACCTAGGTAAAGCTACAAGGCCTTTACTATTGTCTTATGTGTTGTATGTTATGTGTGCCCACTTCTGTTTTGTGTTGTATGTCTGTGTGTGCGTATGTTCGTATTTCATATATGAGGAGCGCTCATGAAAAAATGGATCCGAATTTTTTTATTCACGTGATTTAAATAGTTTAATTTAAATTAGGTAAAAGCTGTTAAGGATTGTTTTTAAAGGAGGTTAACAGATCTGTTTGTTTACTTTCACCTTTCCTTTTCATTATATTTAATAATTCTGTACAGATAAGGTCTCTTTAGCATCATTGCCAGAATTCCTATCTTCATCCCAGTGCCAGTGAAGACAAAGATAAAACCAAACTACAGCTTCTATGATAGCTATCACAGTAAACTGTATAAACTGATGCATCAATGAATATAACTCAACAAGTGATGCTCAATCAAGGAGTCGATTTACTTTGGGAGGAAATGGACATATTGATAGACTCCTCCGCTTTGAACTGCTTGCAGATGCCTGGACTATGTATCACTTGTATATATTGTGAACTATCGTTTGGTGCAGTGAATTGTGGAAGTGCTGGCATATCTTTGCTGATGGTGTCACCAGTGATGCAATTTTTCCAAAGGAGCCGTCAATTGGCTTGGTGTCGTGGCATTTCTGTATCCTCCTCCCTTCTGCTAGTGATGGTCTAAAATTTGGGGGCCAACAGAGGTGAGGCAAAGAACCTCACCCCCCGACTGGTGCATAGGCCTATCCACAAGTATGGCTGTATGCTGGACCGGCAGTCAGTGACGGGTATGATCCAATTGCAGTGGTATTAACCTAAGACAGGAGGCTGACGCCTAGAGGTCAGTTCATCCGATGACGGGTAAGGACCATATGTTGAATTGGACAACCTACCAGGCACGGTCCCTAAGCCAGATTGCTTGTTGTTTAATTAATCAGAAGGGGGGAGATGCTGAGAGCCATAGCCAAGTAGGAATGATGCATGGCAATTTCTTTGTCAGCCTACCCCATGTTGCTTAGAGGGAGGACTCTCCATTGTGGAAATGGGCTTGCCTTGGACCCAGGTCATTTGCAGTGACATTGCATGAATGTTTGAGAAAGGTGACCCTGCTCAAGGACCAGGGTGGATCGGGGTTTAGGGAGGATCCTGCTGGATTAGGGTGGGTCCAGGGTTAGGGAGTATCCTGCTGGGAATAGGGAGTATCCTGCTGCCTCAGGCACGCTCCTTGATTTCTCGCGGGATTCAGAGAGTATTTGGGATGCAGAGCCTGGTGGAGGTGTGGATTTTCCCCAGAACGTGCGTGTAGAGTGCCGGTGAGAGTTTGGGAATAAAGAATTGCTGTTTGAACCTACAAGGCTGTGAGTGGCTTGTGATTTTGTGCCCAGCCAGACTGCGGCAAGCTTGGGGCCAGACGGGCCCTCGGGACAGGTAGGGTTTCTCTTGTGTCTGGCTGAGGGCACCGTCCTGTCAAAAGCGAGAAGGTCCAATCTAGGGGACGTCTCACGCGGTACCGTCCGAGGACAGCCTTGTTCTGTACTTGGGGACACGGTCTCGGAGCCCTCCCAGGTCATGTCAAGGCCAGGCTGGAGCCACAGGGACAGCCCCACCACAGGCCCCCATCCCCCGTCAGACAGTGCTGGGCACATCTCTGAGCCCAACAAGCAGGGTAGGGAGGACCGTCCCCAGGTGGAAGGAACAGGACTGTGGGTGACACCCTGCCGTCAAGCACTGAGGTTCCAGAAGCCTCCTCAAATGACATTCCAGACTGGCCACATTCAGCTCTGGCCAGGACCCCCCTGGCCTGGTCAGCAGAGCGCCATTTGTGGCCCTGGCTTAGGTGGCACGTTTGCAGAGGGGATGTCCAGGGAGGGGATGTCCAGTGAGGCTCCACCTTTGGGGCCGATGGACAAACCTCAGGAAGACGCTGGCCAATCAGCTGTGAGCTGCAGCATCGTGGGGCTGCAGGGTCTCACGCCAGGGACACGCCACGGCTCTCTAATGAGTGTGGAAACCTCGCGGCTCTGCCACTCGAGGCTCTGCCCGCGCTCCTGGGCTTTCACGTGCTGCAGGCGCTACGGCTTAACCTCGTATCTGACACTCACTACGAACCCTCAGGAGCGACTCCGTCCCCCTCCACGTGGACAGGGGAGAAGGATCTGCAATGTTGGGAGATGACCTTGAAGACCCGCGTACTTCCAGGGTCCAGGCACTTCCAGGGCGTGCTTCAAAGGCACCAGCGGGCAGTGGGGCCCCGCAGCACAGCCAGAGGGCAGCCACGGCCTCCGTCTTGGCAGGACTTGAGTGATGCGGGCAGCCGGGTAGGTGGGCAGCCGGGCAGGGAGAGGACTCACAACAGCCTCCAGCAGGCGCCAAGCAGGGGCTGGGGGCGGGAGCCCCCTGTGTGTCCCGTGAGCAGCCAAGGGAGGAGGAAGCAGGGGCAGAGACCCCACAGCCACACCAGGCAGCCGCTGTGGCATAATGACAGGGAGGGACCCCGGCTGGGGAGCAGAACGTGAGGGCAACTCGTGCCGTCCAAACACAGGGAACCGCGTGGCGGGGCGTCCCGAGTGTTGGGTCAGCTGACCCGACCAGCCACGGACTGGAAATGCCAAAGCAATGCGACCATTAGAATAACGGGATCGCGGACCGCAGAACAGAGCAGCCGCGGCACATGCCCAGACACAAGCCCACGTCCACGGAGGATGCACGGCTCCTGCAAAGGCTGCACCCGGCACAGAGGGCGCCGAGCACCCTGGGGGCTTGGTGCCTGTGCAGACCTGGGACAGTTCCTGGGGGCAGGCGAGGTAGCCACAGGAGAGAACATCCCTGGGCCACTGGCCACTAAGCCGTCAGAGAAACAGTGACGCCCGAGCAGGCGCCCGCAGGAACTCAGCTCTGCCCGGCCGCTGCACCTTGGGGAGGCGCTGACCCGCCCGCAAGGGTGGCTGTGGGTCGGAGTCCCTTCCACAGAGCGCGGCAGGGAAGGGCGAGAAACCAGGCGCCTTACAGGGAGATCCCCGCAGGAGCCACCCCCAAAGGAGAGCGAGGTGGACTCAGAGGCAGGACCCGCCGACAGCCTGCCCCTCAGGACAGGTCACTGTGATCGTCCCCAGCCTCAGTGCCTCTGGCCGTCCTCAAACCTCTTGAGGCCATCGGGACCCAGGAAGCTCTGGGAAGCTGTCCAGATACGGGAGCCACGCAGAGGCGATGGCGGAGGGCACCCGGGGCAGAGTGGGAAAGGAGGAAATGCGGATGGAGCGTGGGCTCAGGAACAGCAAGCAGCTGGTACCGGCTCTGACGAGCAGGCACGGCACCAGCCTGAGGTCGGGGAGTGCCAGGGAGCGGGGTGCCAGGGAGCAGGGTATCGGGGAGTGGGGTGCTGGGGAGCTGGGTCCCAGGGAGCAGGGTGCTGGGAAGCGGGGTGCCAGGGAGCAGGGTACCAGGGAGTGGGGTGCTGGGGAGCTGGGTCCTGGAGAGCTGGGTGCTGGGAAGCGGGGTGTCAGGGAGCAGGGTACCGGGGAATGGGGTGCTGGGGAGCTGGGTCCTGGAGAGCTGGGTGCTGGGGAGCAGGGTGCTGGGAAGCGGGGTGCCAGGGAGCAGGGTACCAGGGAGTGGGGTGCTGGGGAGCAGGGTCCCGGGGGCGGGGTGCCGGGGAGCAGGGTGCCAGCAGGAGACTCTGCTCTGTCCCTGGGAACCTGTGGTTAAAAGCTGTCCTGAAAGTCAGTCTATTTCAGAAAACCTCAAGGCTCTCCCTCGGGTGACGGCGTGACGGGAAGGAGCTGCTGCCCAGCCCGAGGGGAGATGTTGGGGAAAGGTGCCAAGTCCTGTCCAGGGTGGACCGAGAGCCCGTAAGACCCGGCAGAAGGAAAGCACACCCCCAATGAAGAGGTGGGTGGAGACACCCCTCTCGTGGCACAGGGGCACCTCCCCAGTGAAAATCCACAGGAGCCCGGGGAAGGACGCTCCCGTCCTGTGTCACCAGGGCTGATTAAAATGACACGCACTACACAGTCAGAGGTGCCACGTTGGAAACAGGGCCAGGCCCGGGTGCTGGTGAGGGTGGGGCAGGGCACACGCTGTCCTCGCAGGCAGTGGGTCGGATGGACAGTCCCCGAGGCACAGGCCAGTGACGGTGCCCGAGATGTTGCCCCACGTGAGGTGACAGTGAACGTGATGGTGGCTTTATTCAGAGCTTACCAGGCCACCGTGCCCGACCTGATCCGTGGGTGGCTGGAGGAGACCCTGGTGCACACAGGCGCAAATCCTGCAAAACCCCAGGCACACGGCACCAAGAGCGAGCCCCAACTAACCCGGGCCAGTCACAAGGATGACCCCCCCCACCCGCGCCAGCGCCAGGAATCCATATGGGACACAGGACGGGCCACCTGGGTGCTGTCCACACTTCCTGCTGGATTTTCCCACAAACCCAAAGCTGGTGTTGAGCCCGACCCCAGCTCGCTCCCGTGGACTGGCCCGCGCCTGGGCCTGGCCTGGCCTCGCCTACCTGCTTCCATGGCCCATCTCGCCTATTGGCGCGTCTTGTCTTGCGTGGGCGCGTCCACCTTCGTGAGTCACCGTGTCCCTCCCGAGCCCAGCAGGGTGTGACCAAGAACACTCCTGAAATAACTGGACGCGGTCCCTGGGCTCTCACTCGAAAACAGGGCCCCCTTGATCAGGAACCGCACTGACAAGCCACTGTCCCCAGTGCTCCCTGGAGGCCGGGAGCGTGAGGATCCTTCATTTGCAAGAGTGGTTTGTGTCCCCTCAAGTCCCACCCACGCGCCCAGTGCTGTTCTTCACGCAGAATTAAAAACAGTGATTCATCCAGGGCCACGGGGCAGCGGGACAAGGACGTCAGTCACACACCCAGCCGGGCCCCTGTGTCTCCGCGCCACCATGTGCCCTGTGAACG
Source organism: Callospermophilus lateralis (assembly GCF_048772815.1). Taxonomy (NCBI): domain Eukaryota; kingdom Metazoa; phylum Chordata; class Mammalia; order Rodentia; family Sciuridae; genus Callospermophilus; species Callospermophilus lateralis. The sequence continues at coordinate 208,644,697 of NC_135306.1, forward strand.
GGTTCCATGGTCTGCGAAGCCTTCTAAGCGGGCCGTGCGGGAGCGGGCAGGGGCTCCCGGGGCTGGCCACAGCGACGCGCGGGTGCAGTGGGGCCTCTCAGCGGGAGCAGCTCGGCTCCCCGCAGCCTGACAGGCATCAGAGCGTCACCCCTGGAGAGCAGTTTAGCAGCTGGATGTCACACACTCGCTGCGGACCAGGCGGTGCTCTGAGAAACCCGCTGCGGTGGACATTCACCCCGGGGTCTGTCCCCCACGGAGGCAGGCAGCATCGGAGGGAGGCGCTCCTCCCCAGCGCTGTCGGCAAGCCCTTCACAGCAAGGAGGCAGCTGCACCCTCGGGCTGGGCCTGGTGACAGTCACATCCACCACGGGCAGCAGGCAGCGGCTGGTCACACGCGGCTAGGCTGTCACTGACGGGTCATTCTCCTGGGACTTAATTATCTCTGGCGCGTCCCTCCATCCAGAAGGGCTGCTTCCCCTGACTCGGGGATGGCGGCCAGGCCCAGACACTGGGGCATTTTGTGGTCTTGGGAAGGAAGCCGTTGGTGCCTTGTCCCCAACAGGAGCTGGACCTGCTGCCCCAGCCAGGACCACGGCCTGCCCAGCTGGCATGACAGGAGGAAGCAGGCCCTGGGGGTAAAGCCAAAGCTGCCCCGTCCTCATGGTGACAGGAGACTGCCGTGGCTCATGCTGCTGTGACACGGTCCCAGGCCCAGGGCGCTCCCTGGCTGCACATTGCCGCTCACAGCCCTGGAGGTGGGGCACAAGGCGAGGTGTTGGCTGACCCTGTGTGGGAGGCCGGTGTCCTGGTCCCCAGCCCCTTCTTCACGTCTGGTGGACAGGCAGAGCAGGGCCTTCAGGCTAGCACCAGGGTCACCCAGGAAGCCAGGACACGGGGTCACCTCCCAAAGCCAGCCCTGTCTCTCTCCATGGCCAGAACAGACAGGAATCGGCATCTGCTGAGACTCAGCTGATGCTGATGACGACTGGGAACCTCTATAAACCTGCAGGTGGCCCAGACCTGCAGGCTGGACCCAGAGGACTCGTCCTGGGCTCCTGTTTTCCTGCCTTATAGAGAAGACCACTGGATTTAGGAGAGGAGGAGACTGAAGTTCAGAGAGGCTCAGTGACCTGGTCTGCGCACAGCTGTTTGCAGAGACACTGGGGCTGAAGGCAGGTCTCCCTGAGGCTCTCCAGGGCCTGGTGCTGAGCTGGCTCCTGGGGCTCAGGACATGGTCCTGTGCTACTGCAGCCCTGGGTCCCAGCAGGGCAGCGTCCGCCACCTGCAGGAGTGGGTTTCAGGTGAAGCTGCATCAGGTGCACAGTGTGGGTGGGCGAGCCGTGAGGCCTGGCTTGTCTCCCGGGCGAGCGTGAGAGCACAAGCGCTCATCTCCCTTCCAGCGCCTTGTGACTGGGTGTGCTGCCTGCTACGTCCCGCGGGTGCCACAGGTCAGCTGTCCCTGAGGACGGCCAGGTGCTCTCTCCTCACTGCCCTCCTGGTCCTTCGTCCTCTGGCTCCACTGGCTCCTCCCCGGAGTCGGGGCTCCCCTTTGGGGCTCTCAGAGTTCAGCTTTGCCTCTAGAGGCTCCTCCTGCCCCGCCGCTGCTGACCGCGCCCAACGAGCACCTGCACGCGGTGTCCACTGCAGCTTCGCTCACGGCCACCAGGGCTGAAGCAAGCGACGCCTTCCCCGGGAGAGGGGAACCCAGGGTGTGCACCCTGCAGGGAGGCCACCCAGGACAGGGGGGGGCACCCAGGACAGGGGGAGGGCACCCAGGACAGGGGGGGGCACCCAGGACAGGGAGGGGCACCCAGGACGCGGGGGGGCACCCAGGACAGGGGAGGGCACCCAGGACAGGGGGGGGCACCCAGGACAGGGGGAGGGCACCCAGGACAGGGGGGGGCACCCAGGACAGGGAGGGGCACCCAGGACGCGGGGGGGCACCCAGGACAGGGGAGGGCACCCAGGACAGGGGGGGGCACCCAGGACAGGGGGGGCACCCAGGACAGGGGAGGATACCCAGGACAGGGGGGGGCACCCAGGACAGGGGGAGGGCACCCAGGACAGGGAAGGGCACCCAGGACGGGGGAGGGCACCCAGGACAGGGAAGGGCACCCAGGACGGGGGAGGGCACCCAGGACAGGGAAGGGCACCCAGGACAGGGGGGGGCACCCAGGACAGGGAAGGGCACCCAGGACGGGGGAGGGCACCCAGGACAGGGGGGGGCACCCAGGACAGGGGAGGGGCACCCAGGACAGGGGAGGATACCCAGGACAGGGGGGGGCACCCAGGACAGGGGGAGGGCACCCAGGACAGGGAAGGGCACCCAGGACGGGGGAGGGCACCCAGGACAGGGGGGGGCACCCAGGACAGGGAAGGGCACCCAGGACGGGGGAGGGCACCCAGGACAGGGGGGGGCACCCAGGACAGGGAGGACGGGGGAGGATACCCAGGACAGGGAAGGGCACCCAGGACGGGGGAGGGCACCCAGGACGGGGGAGGGGCACCCAGGACAGGGGAGGGCACCCAGGACAGGGAGGGGCACCCAGGACAGGGGAGGATACCCAGGACAGGGGAGGGCACCCAGGACAGGGGGGAGGCACCCAGGACAGGGAAGGGCACCCAGGACAGGGGGGGGCACCCAGGACAGGGGGGGCACCCAGGACAGGGGGAGGGCACCCAGGACAGGGGGGGGCACCCAGGACAGGGGGGAGGCACCCAGGACAGGGGGGGCACCCAGGACAGGGGGGGGCACCCAGGACAGGGAGGCCACCCAGGACAGGGGAGGGCACCCAGGACAGGGGGGGGCACCCAGGACAGGGGGGGGCACCCAGGACAGGGGGGGGCACCCAGGACAGGGGGAGGGCCACCCAGGACGGGGGAGGGCCACCCAGGACGGGGGGGAGGGCACCCAGGACAGGGGGGGGCACCCAGGACAGGGGGAGGCACCCAGGACGGGGGAGGGGCACCCAGGACGGGGGAGGGGCACCCAGGACAGGGGGGAGGGCACCCAGGACAGGGGGAGGGGCACCCAGGACAGGGGAGGGCACCCAGGACAGGGGGGGGCACCCAGGACAGGGAGGGGCACCCAGGACAGGGGAGGGGCACCCAGGACGGGGGAGGGGCACCCAGGACAGGGGGAGGGCACCCAGGACAGGGGGAGGGCACCCAGGACAGGGGGAGGGCACCCAGGACAGGGGGGGGCACCCAGGACGGGGGAGGGCACCCAGGACAGGGGGAGGGCACCCAGGACAGGGGGAGGGCACCCAGGACAGGGGGAGGGCACCCAGGACAGGGGGAGGGCACCCAGGACAGGGGGGGGCACCCAGGACGGGGAGGGCACCCAGGACAGGGGGGGGCACCCAGGACAGGGGGAGGGCACCCAGGACAGGGGGAGGGCACTCAGGACAGGGGGAGGGCACCCAGGACAGGGGGAGGGCACCCAGGACAGGGGGGGGCACCCAGGACAGGGGAGGGCACCCAGGACAGGGGAGGGCACCCAGGACAGGGGGAGGGCACCCAGGACAGGGGGAGGGCACCCAGGACAGGGAAGGGCACCCAGGACAGGGGGAGGGCACCCAGGACAGGGGGGGGCACCCAGGACAGGGGGGGCACCCAGGACAGGGGGAGGGCACCCAGGACAGGGGAGGGCAGGGCACCCAGGACAGGGGGGGGCACCCAGGACAGGGGGAGGGCACCCAGGACAGGGGGGGGCACCCAGGACAGGGGGAGGGCACCCAGGACAGGGGAGGATACCCAGGACAGGGGGGGGCACCCAGGACAGGGAAGGGCACCCAGGACAGGGGAGGGCACCCAGGACAGGGGGGGCACCCAGGACAGGGGGAGGGCACCCAGGACAGGGGGGAGGGCACCCAGGACAGGGGAGGGCACCCAGGACAGGGGAGGGCACCCAGGACAGGGGGAGGGCCACCCAGGACAGGGGAGGATACCCAGGACAGGGGGGGGCACCCAGGACAGGGAAGGGCACCCAGGACAGGGGAGGGCACCCAGGACAGGGGGAGGGCACCCAGGACAGGGGGAGGGCACCCAGGACAGGGGGAGGATACCCAGGACAGGGGGGGGCACCCAGGACAGGGGAGGGCACCCAGGACAGGGGAGGGCACCCAGGACAGGGGGAGGGCACCCAGGACAGGGGGAGGGCACCCAGGACAGGGGAGGGCACCCAGGACAGGGGGAGGATACCCAGGACAGGGGGGGGCACCCAGGACAGGGGGAGGGCACCCAGGACAGGGGGGGGGCACCCAGGACAGGGAGGGCACCCAGGACAGGGGGAGGGCACCCAGGACAGGGGGGGGCACCCAGGACAGGGGAGGGCACCCAGGACAGGGGAGGGGCACCCAGGACAGGGGGGCACCCAGGACAGGGGGAGGGCACCCAGGACAGGGGGAGGGCACCCAGGACAGGGGGAGGGCACCCAGGACAGGGGAGGGCACCCAGGACAGGGGGAGGATACCCAGGACAGGGGGGGGCACCCAGGACAGGGGGGGGCACCCAGGACAGGGGAGGGCACCCAGGACAGGGGGGGGCACCCAGGACAGGGGGAGGGCACCCAGGACAGGGGGAGGGCACCCAGGACAGGGGAGGGCACCCAGGACAGGGAAGGGCACCCAGGACAGGGAAGGGCACCCAGGACAGGGGGGGGCACCCAGGACAGGGGGAGGGCACCCAGGACAGGGGGAGGGCACCCAGGACAGGGGAGGGCACCCAGGACAGGGGGGGGCACCCAGGACAGGGAAGGGCACCCAGGACAGGGGGGGGCACCCAGGACAGGGGAGGGCACTCAGGACAGGGGGAGGGCACCCAGGACAGGGGGAGGGCACCCAGGACAGGGAAGGGCACCCAGGACAGGGGGGGGCACCCAGGACAGGGGGGGGCACCCAGGACAGGGGGAGGGCACCCAGGACAGGGGGGGGCACCCAGGACAGGGGGAGGGCACCCAGGACAGGGGGGGGCACCCAGGACAGGGGGAGGGCACCCAGGACAGGGGGAGGGCACCCAGGACAGGGGGAGGGCACCCAGGACAGGGAAGGGCACCCAGGACAGGGAAGGGCACCCAGGACAGGGGGGGGCACCCAGGACAGGGGGAGGGCACCCAGGACAGGGGGGGGCACCCAGGACAGGGGGAGGGCACCCAGGACAGGGGGGGGCACCCAGGACAGGGGGAGGGCACCCAGGACAGGGGAGGATACCCAGGACAGGGGGGGGGCACCCAGGACAGGGAAGGGCACCCAGGACAGGGGAGGGCACCCAGGACAGGGGGAGGGCAAGGCACCCAGCACAGGGGGAGGGCACCCAGGACAGGGGGAGGGCACCCAGGACAGGGGAGGGCACCCAGGACAGGGGGGAGGGCCACCCAGGACAGGGGAGGATACCCAGGACAGGGGGGGGCACCCAGGACAGGGAAGGGCACCCAGGACAGGGGAGGGCACCCAGGACAGGGGGAGGGCACCCAGGACAGGGGGAGGGCACCCAGGACAGGGGGAGGATACCCAGGACAGGGGGGGGCACCCAGGACAGGGGGAGGGCACCCAGGACAGGGGGAGGGCACCCAGGACAGGGGGAGGGCACCCAGGACAGGGGGAGGGCACCCAGGACAGGGGAGGGCACCCAGGACAGGGGGAGGATACCCAGGACAGGGGGGGGCACCCAGGACAGGGGGAGGGCACCCAGGACAGGGGGGGGGCACCCAGGACAGGGGAGGGCACCCAGGACAGGGGGAGGGCACCCAGGACAGGGGGGGGCACCCAGGACAGGGGAGGGCACCCAGGACAGGGGGAGGGGCACCCAGGACAGGGGGGGCACCCAGGACAGGGGGAGGGCACCCAGGACAGGGGAGGGCACCCAGGACAGGGGGAGGGCACCCAGGACAGGGGGAGGGCACCCAGGACAGGGGGAGGATACCCAGGACAGGGGGGGGCACCCAGGACAGGGGGGGGCACCCAGGACAGGGGGAGGGCACCCAGGACAGGGGGGGCACCCAGGACAGGGGAGGGCACCCAGGACAGGGGGAGGGCACCCAGGACAGGGGGAGGGCACCCAGGACAGGAAAGGGCACCCAGGACAGGAAAGGGCACCCAGGACAGGGGGGGGCACCCAGGACAGGGGGAGGGCACCCAGGACAGGGGGAGGGCACCCAGGACAGGGGGAGGGCACCCAGGACAGGGGGAGGGCACCCAGGACAGGGGGAGGGCACCCAGGACAGGGGGAGGATACCCAGGACAGGGGGAGGGCACCCAGGACAGGGGGAGGGCACCCAGGACAGGGGGAGGGCACCCAGGACAGGGGGAGGGCACCCAGGACAGGGGGAGGATACCCAGGACAGGGGGAGGGCACCCAGGACAGGGGGAGGGCACCCAGGACAGGGAAGGGCACCCAGGACAGGGAGGGGCACCCAGGACAGGGAGGGGCACCCAGGACGGGGGAGGGCACCCAGGACAGGGGGAGGGCACCCAGGACAGGGGGAGGGCACCCAGGACAGGGGGGGCACCCAGGACAGGGGGGGGGCACCCAGGACAGGGAGGGGCACCCAGGACGGGGGAGGGCACCCAGGACGGGGGAGGGCACCCAGGACGGGGGAGGGCACCCAGGACAGGGGAGGGCACCCAGGACAGGGGGAGGGCACCCAGGACAGGGGGAGGGCACCCAGGACAGGGAAGGGCACCCAGGACAGGGAAGGGCACCCAGGACGGGGGAGGGGCACCCAGGACAGGGGGAGGGCACCCAGGACAGGGGGAGGGCACCCAGGACAGGGGGAGGGCACCCAGGACAGGGAAGGGCACCCAGGACAGGGAAGGGCACCCAGGACGGGGGAGGGGCACCCAGGACAGGGGGAGGGCACCCAGGACAGGGGGAGGGCACCCAGGACAGGGGGAGGGCACCCAGGACAGGGGGGGGCACCCAGGACAGGGGGAGGGCACCCAGGACAGGGGGAGGGCACCCAGGACAGGGAAGGGCACCCAGGACAGGGGGAGGGCACCCAGGACAGGGGGAGGGCACCCAGGACAGGGGGAGGGCACCCAGGACAGGGGGAGGGCACCCAGGACAGGGGAGGGCACCCAGGACAGGGAAGGGCACCCAGGACGGGGGAGGGGCACCCAGGACAGGGGAGGGCACCCAGGACAGGGGGGGGGCACCCAGGACAGGGGAGGGCACCCAGGACAGGGGGAGGGCACCCAGGACAGGGGAGGGCACCCAGGACAGGGAAGGGCACCCAGGACGGGGGAGGGCACCCAGGACAGGGGGAGGGCACCCAGGACGGGGAAGGGCACCCAGGACGGGGGAGGGCACCCAGGACAGGGGGAGGGCACCCAGGACAGGGGGAGGGCACCCAGGACAGGGGAGGGCACCCAGGACAGGGGAGGGCACCCAGGACAGGGGGAGGGCACCCAGGACAGGGGGAGGGCACCCAGGACAGGGGGAGGGCACCCAGGACAGGGGGAGGGCACCCAGGACAGGGGGAGGGCACCCAGGACAGGGGAGGGCACCCAGGACAGGGGAGGGCACCCAGGACAGGGGAGGGCACCCAGGACAGGGGAGGGCACCCAGGATAGGGGGGGGCACCCAGGACAGGGGGAGGGCACCCAGGACAGGGGGAGGGCACCCAGGACAGGGGGAGGGCACCCAGGACAGGGGGAGGGCACCCAGGACAGGGGGGGCACCCAGGACAGGGGGAGGGCACCCAGGACAGGGGGAGGGCACCCAGGACAGGGGGAGGGCACCCAGGACAGGGGGAGGGCACCCAGGACAGGGGGAGGGCACCCAGGACAGGGAAGGGCACCCAGGACGGGGGAGGGGCACCCAGGACAGGGGGAGGGCACCCAGGACAGGGGGAGGGCACCCAGGACAGGGGGAGGGCACCCAGGACAGGGAAGGGCACCCAGGACAGGGAAGGGCACCCAGGACGGGGGAGGGGCACCCAGGACAGGGGGAGGGCACCCAGGACAGGGGGAGGGCACCCAGGACAGGGGGAGGGCACCCAGGACAGGGGGGGGCACCCAGGACAGGGGGAGGGCACCCAGGACAGGGGGAGGGCACCCAGGACAGGGAAGGGCACCCAGGACGGGGGAGGCACCCAGGACAGGGGAGGGCACCCAGGACAGGGGAGGGCACCCAGGACAGGGGAGGGGCACCCAGGACAGGGGGGGGCACCCAGGACAGGGGAGGGCACCCAGCACCCAAGGAGCAGAGAGACGGAGCCCAGGGGAGGCTGGGAACTTGAGAGCTCGCTGCTGCAGAGAAGCCAGCACCCAGGGCCAGCGCCGAGGGCCCCCGTCTTGGGACACCCAGGCCAGCGCTGAGGGCCCCTGTCTTGGGACACCCAGGGTTAGCGCTGAGGGCCCGGCCCGGGACACTCCATGGAGGAGACCCACGCAGCAGGGGGCAGTGGTGGTTGCCAAGGGTTACGCCCAGGGAGGGATGAACAAGGGGCACAGGGGATCCTTGGGGACCAGAGAGTACCCAGCACAACACTGTCACGGTGGCACCAGGACATGTGTCTGGACCCCCAGAATGTGCTGCCCCAGCGAGCCCTGGCGTGAGGCAGAGGGTCCTGTGGCTCAGTGGTGGCCCGTGGCCTGGCATTCGTGGGCCCTGGGTCAACCCCGTATTGCCAAGAAAGGTCACTGTGCCAGGTGCCAGGGCAGGGAACCGGGCGGTTCACACGAGAGCTCTCTCGCGGGGTCCGGTCTTCTCTGTATGGAAACCACATTCCTTCACACAGCGGGGGACGGGGCGTTCACGGCCACCGAAGCCCCAGGAGGGAAACCCACGGGAGGCCGCCTCTGCGACTCCCCGACTCCCCGAGAGCCCTGCTGTGACGGCCTTTAACACTGGAGACGGCCATTTCTGTCCCGACCAAACCCAGAGCACACCCAAGCCCCCTTCTGGGCCACACTAACTGTGGGGTGAGCCGGGTGCAGGCCGGTCTGCCCTCCCGCCTGCCCGCTGCTCTGGAGCCCAGAAGGCTCTCTGTGGGGGGCTCGGCAGGGATCAGGCAGAAGAGGAGCGTCTGCGCCCCCCACCCCGGGGTCTGCTCTTTCTCCCCGACCAGCCGGGCTGTCGTCATGGGGACACAGCGGCCCCTCAGCACCTCGGGGTTGCTCCCAGGACCCAGGGGCACCCAACCCACAGGTGCTCAGTTCCTTACAGCAGTCAGTGTTTGCGCAGAGAACCCAGGTGCATGCTCCCATGCAGCCAAGTCACCTGGGGCTACCCGTGGCACGGACCCCACGTGAAGACGTGCGGACAGCTGTCCACTGTACTGTTAGGGAGTACCGACCAGCAGGACACTCCACGTTCAGTCCAATGCGATGTTTGTCCAATACTTTCAGCCCCCAGCAGGTGGCCCTGAGGACGTGGACCAGAGAAGGGCGACTGAAGGTGACACTCCCTGCGTCGGCTGCTCAGGGCTCCCAGGTCACTGCGGCTCCCTGCTAGGGACGCACAGGCCTGCTTCTGTCTGGACTGTCCCTCCATCGCACTGGGGGGCACCTGCTCATGGCGCTCAGGGACCTCAGCTCGAGGGGCCCAACCTGTGACTGCAGGGTGAACCCCGGGCAGGGCCAAGAGAAGCGACCGTGCCCACCTGCTCAGGAGTTCAGGCTCTGTTCTCAGAAGTCCGTGTCCAGGTCTGGCCTGGACAACAGCCACGTCAAAAGCCTTAAAACCCAGGAGAACCAACACCAGGGAAGGAAGCCTTGGGAAGCCCAGCTCACAGAGGTCAGTGGCGGGAACAGAGGGACCATCCACGTGCAGCTGGACCCCTGTGTTGCCGACCAGGGCAAGGTGAGGAAGCTGGCCCACTGCCAGGCCCAGTGCCCCAGGGTGTCCAGCCATGAGGAGCCCAGGATGGACAGGTGAGCTGCCCCCTCCACACCAGTGGGAGCCACGCCCGAAGCTCAGCCCTGCAGAGGATCCAACAAGAGACACCCCGGCCGGCGGACGGTCATTGGCAAACGTCCCTGACGGCCCAAGTTCCCGCTCAGGAATCCGCTGTCCATCTCTTCCTACAGCCTGAGTGCTGGAAGCCACATCTCACTGAGTCCTCCGGCCACTGTGGGGACCTCCGAGTCCTCTCCACTCTCCACAGCCACCTCGTCCCTGCCTGCCAACGTCAGCTGGCGTCCACCGGTTCAGGGCTCCCCCTCCGGGGAGCGTGTCCCCACTCCAGGGGACGCTGGGCAACATCGCAAGGCACTTTTGGTGTCTCAAATCCAGTGGGTCAAGGCCAGGGTGCTGCTGGACACCCTCTGGCGCTCAGGACAGAACCCACAGCCAAGCCGGGTCCAGACCAGAGGTCAACAGACCCAGGCTGGGAAACCAGCCCTCGGGACTCTCCAGAGCCTCCGCCCGGTTCCCCAGAAATGCTTGACGCCCACAGGCCTTGAACTCAGTGTCCAACAGGGGATCGGGATGTCTGTGGGCACCAGTGCCAGGAGGCCCACACCAGAGGGGCACACACGCAGCTGGTGACGTCACCCCCAGGGCAGGCCGCCCGCAACAGCTCCAAGTGCGGGCGTCTCCGCCCACCCACTCGCTCGTCCACTGTCACGACCAGGCATTTCCTGCTGCCCACAGCACACCAGAGGCCAGGACAGGCTCAGCCCCAAGGCCGGGAAGTCGGAGGGGCAACGACACACTCCCAGAGTCCAGCAAGACCAGGGACGACGCAGCCTGTGTCACCGGGACCCACCTCCAGTCTCCAGGTCATGGAAATTGGGATCCAGCCCTCGGTCCAGCAGCTTGGCCAGCTTCTCCACTGCCCGGTGCTGAGTGTGGTCCATGAACTTCTTCAGATTGGTCTGGGGAGAAGAGGAACAAAACAGAAACGTCTTTGTAAGAAGACGTCCCCTCACAGCAGGGGACGCGTTCCCCCGGGTGACTGGCCTCTTCTGCACAGGGCCACCGTGTCCAGGGCTCACTAAGTAGCGGAGCCCCAGAGCCAAGCCCAGGGTGCAGGTGGCCCACATCACCGTCGGGGCCCAGCTGAGTGTTGGAAGATCCCTGTGGAGCCGCGGCCATCCAGCACCACCATCTGAAGGCTGTGTCCCTCCTGCTTCACCCCAGGGAGCCTGGGCCCCCTGCAACGGCCTGGGGAGGTGACCGGGTCACAGGGCGGAGCCCTGGCAAACGGGACAAGCATCCTTACAAAAGAGACTCCAGGGAGCTCCCTGTCCCTTCCACAGGTGGCAGGCAGCCAGCGCTGCAGGACTGAACCTTGGGGTGCCCCAGGCACACGTCCCTGGCACCCTGACTCGGACACCCGTCCCCAGGGCCCCAGAGCCGTGAGAGGCCGTGAGTCAGCCAGGGCTCTGACAGCGTGGGACATGCCACGCCCTACGGAGCCAAGCGCCTTCACTGTTGAGGACCAATCACCAGGGGCACTTGCAAATGCCACCGCTCCTGGCGCTGCCCAGACCCCCGACTCCCCTGACCCAGGCTGAGGCTCTGCTCTGAAGAGCGGCTGCACCGCCCAGAGACAGGGCGGCCACTAGCTCAGGCCAGTCCCCTTCCAGGTCAGCAGGGGCCCAGGGGCAGGACAGCTCGCTGGGCCCCAGGTGAAGGGAGGCGTTCCCTCCTCACGTGGTCAGCAGGGTCACTGGCCCTGCCTGGGTGGGAGGGCCCTGGCCCACGCCTCGCGGTCTGCTCTGCCGGAGAGCCATGGCTTCCGGGCCTCGGCGGACAGCCTGGCTGCTGGGTCCCCTCTGCAGGATGTGGGACCCTCCTGACGGGGCCAGCGCTTATCCCGACACACACAGGAGGGAGCAGTGGTGTCTCCACCTGACACCCTGTCCCCTGGGCCTCTGCCACTGCTGGACCCACCTGGAGGCCTCTGCACATCCCAGGACTGGGACACATGCCCCCAACCTGGGATCCCCCGACGCCCAAGGGTCATCACGGTCTCCTCGGCTCCGTACCCATCAACGCTTGAGTTCAAAACACACTGACCCCCACAGGCCAGAGGGGGGCGGGGTAAACCAGAGGGACAGAGACCAGGGGAGGGGCCGCCACCCGGCCCTGGGAACTCCAGGGCCCAGCAGGGATCGTTCCAGAGGCCAAGCATCTGTGCTGTGCCAGAGGGTGGGTGGCCAGGACATCGAGGGCGACAGGAACGTGCCCATGGACAGGGAGCCAGGTGGAAGGGCGGCCACTGCACATCTGGACAAGTCAAGCACCAAAGGGAAACCGCCCGACAGATTGGACCCGGTAAGCGGATCAGAGCCCCCGGATCCCCTGATGGAAATGGGGAGCAAACAGGAGCAAGAGGCGCTGCTCCCCCTCCACGCCCCAGGCCCCGGCCTCCAGCACCAGGCAGCCTCCCGGGCTCCACAGCATGCTGACAAAGAGCAGTGTCCACGGTGCCAACGTGGCGTCTGCCCAGGAACCCACTGTCACTCAGCCAGGGACTGGGCCCTCAGGTGACCAGCTCCTTCCTCCCCTGCTGCTCACCTGGAAGTCCCCCCTGGTGTCTACCCATTGACCCAGGCTGACAGCACTCAGCACAACCCCTCCCTCCCCCACGCTGCACTCCAGACCCTCTTCCTCAGGGCTGCCCCTCCTGAGCCTCCACGGACCACCTGGGGCTTTGCTCTGCTTCCTGGTGCCGGGTCTCTGGCAGCCACCCCCCGCCCCGGACCTGCTCACCACGTGGGGTGCGCACCAGGTGCCCAGGAATAGCAGAGGGCCTGAGTGAGGGGTCCCCTACCTTGGTGTGGAGCTTGGCCAGCTGCTTCTCGTCCACATCGGGCTGCTTGTACACGCGCTTCTTGTATCGAAACTGCACAGACAGGAGGAAGACAGTGCACCCTTGTCACGGCCCCAGAGGCAGGCGGCCCTGGCTGGCGTCTCCCTGCGCATGGGACTTCAGTGCCCAGAGCTCAATACAGTCCTGCCCAGGTGCTGCGGAGCCCCCGGTGTCCCGAGCCAGCTCTCCCTGACCAGGCCCTGGGCACCCGGCGTGGGAACCTGCCCGCCGCGGCACCCCAGCAGGTGTGGACGCTGCCTCAAAGCCTGGCCTATCTTCCCGCCTTTGGGGGAATGGGCACCCACAGCTGCCAAGAAAGGGGCACACCCACAAGGAAGGCTCCAAACCCGGGCTGCAGGGTCTGAAGAAAGAGGCCCCGGGGTCCCCAGGACAGAGCGGGGACCTGCTGGCCTGCACCGGGACTTCCTCGCCCCGCATGCCCAGGTACCTCCAGGGAGGGGACGCCGGGGCCTGCGGGCTGTGGGTACTCGCGCAGCAGCCTCTCCTCGTCCAGGAACTTGCCGTGACGCCCGTTGCTGGCCGGCTGGAACAGCCCATAGTTGAGGACGTCCTTCAGCCCCTGGTTCAACGTGCAAAGGATCCGCTGCTTGGCCACCCACACTGTGGCGTCCGGGTTGAAGCGAATGCACTTCTGCAGGGGGACAGAGACACCTGGTCAGGGGCATGGGAGCACACAGTCACCCCAGCGGTCAGACATCTGTGCATCCGTGGGGGGGGGGGCAGGGTGGCCACACCCCAGCTCTGTGCATCCCACCTAGTGCTGGTTCTGAGCCCGGGACCTGTGCTCTGCAGCCTGCGGAGTGGACGCAGGGTTCACAAACGCAGGGGGGAAAGGCCAAGGCAGGTGCTGGCCTCCACCTGGACTCAGCCTGGCGCCACCTGCAGGGCTCCACTGGGACCCCCGGCCTCGGGCCAGCTAGGCCACCGCTTCAGCAGCACGTGGAGAAACACAGATGGCCACCCTGCCCCCCCCCCACGGCGTCCACTCTTGGGCTCTGGGACGCAGGGCCTGTGCTCTCCAGGTTCCAAGCTGTTCTGCTGGTCTGGGGGACGCGCCGTGGGAATCACAGTTCGAGAATATTGTCCCTCTGCATTTGCGGGGACTTGGCTTCAAGACTCCACAAACGCCGAATCCAAAGTTGCCCACAGCCCTCCTATAATGTGGCGCAGCACTGGGGTGCCCACTGCTCCCCTCCCTGCCTGGCGTGCCTCCACACCCTCCTGGGTTGTCCCATCATTGACCGTGCAACACAGCGGCGGTGGAAACAGTTGTTACATTGTATCCTTCAGGGACTCAGGACAAGGAAACGACCCACACATCTTCAGTGCGACTGTGTCCCCAAGTCCTTCCAACCTGGGGGTGTGTCGTCCACGCCCGCAGAGCCCAGGGTGTGAGAGCTGTCCCTGTGACCTGCGAGGATGGCTCCCTGGAGTTTAGACGCAGGTGACCCTGTGTCACAGCTTCTCCATGGGATGCCAGGGACGGGAGGTCTCATGCCGCCCGCGCCCACTGGGGGCGGACACGCGGTACACGTGACCCTGTCGTGGTACACGCTGTCGGGTGGGAGGCCAAACTGTGGCCTCCAGAGCGGGAGTCCCGACAGGGCGGCCAGACCCCACCCTACAGAAACGTCCACAGCACAGGACAGGGACACGGTGGCTTGGTCACATCCCCAGTGCCTTCTGGGAGAGCCGCCCAGACTCCTGTTGAACACACACCACCCTCTGCGCAGCCACCTGCGGGTGAGCCTGGCTTTCTCCCTGGGAAAAGCACCAGAGAAAGGAGTTGGGCTGCCCCTGCGCTGGGGCCCCTCCCTGCAGGGACTCCGTGTGCCTGTGCCAAGGACGCAAGGGGCCAGGCGGGGCGGCCGTCTGGCGCGGGAGCCTTGGCTGAGCGCTCGGGCTGCCGTCAACAGTGACAGCGCTCCTGCAGCTGGCAGGACCTCCCCACACCAGGACAGGACGCCCCGATGCTCTCTGTCTCCTCCAGTGTCACAGGCTGCATTGAGGGTGGCCCTCAAAACGCCCCGGGCCACGAGGCCGTGCGGCTGCTCCTTCCAGCCAGAAGACAGCGGGCCGTGGGCCCCGCACCCGTCACCCTGAGTGAGCCCTCTGAAAACCTGGCCTATTGAAAGAGTGATCAGAAGTGGCCAGCTGGGGACCCGATGACCCGACTCAGGAGCCGCTGCTGACCCCGGCTCCAGCAACACAGGCCCCAAGCCCAGGTCCCTCGAGTGGTGGTATCGGAAGGCCTGGGCTGCCTGCCTGCAGGAAGCAGGGGACGTCCCCGCGGAGGAGGGGGCTACAGTGACGTGTCGGGTGAAGGGTGCCCCTCAAAGCAAGGGCTGACGTCCCCCCCTGAGCGTGATCTGTGTGGAAATGGGGCCTCTGGGCATGGGATCAAGTTCAGGTGAGGCGTGATGGATGAGGTGGCCCCAGCAAGGACTGTGTCCTCACAGAAGGGGCCCTGGACACCGTGAGGAGGCCATGAGGACAGACGGACAGAGTGGGAGATGGCTCCTACAGGCCAGAGTGCCACCGACGGCCGGCAAGCCCCCAGGGACGGGGAACAGCTAGGGGCCAAGGAACCTCGCACCCACGGAACCAGCCCTGCCCATACTTTCTCCCTGAGCTTCCAGCCTCAGGAGTGGGACAGCCCAGCACGTGCTTGGCCAGGGTGTCCCAGACTGACCAGCACGTAACCCACCTGCTGCTGACCAGCAAAAAGCAACAGCACAGCACGTCTCCCCGAGGCCACTGGCCCAGCGCCCCAGCTCCTGGGCACCCCCTTAGCAGAGTTGCCACCTGTTCACACCTGGATCAAAGCCCAGGAGACTCTCGGGTGGCCCCACTTCCCGTGTCCACCCACCACCGCTGATGCAGCCATAACCAGCTCCAGGGACACCTGACACAGCATGGGGGTGACACTGTAGAATGAATGAGTGCATGCCAGGAGCCGGCCCCAGGCCACTACCTGCAGTGGGGAAGGACATGTCCTCAACTGTCCTGAAATGGAAAGGAAAAGGAAGCCCCCAGACAGGCTCCCTGGGAACCAGGGGAAGAGCTCCTGGGAGAGCAGGTGCTGCTGCCCAGTAGGGCCCGACCGGAGGGCTGCCTATGACGCACAGGACACGTGGGTCAGGACAGAAATTCCTGGGGGAACCTCCAGATGGTGGTGATGTTGGTGACGATGGTGATGATCATGAGGGTGGTGAGGATGATACTGGTAATGGTGGTAATGGTGATGGTGGTGGTGGTGGTGATCATGGTGATGGTGATGATGGTGAGGATGGTGATGATGGTGAGGATGGTGGTGATGGTGATGATGGTGGTGATGATGGTGATGGTGGTGATGGTGAAGATGGTGATGATGGTGATGGTGATGATGATGGTGAGGATGGTGAGGATGGTGATGGTGGTGATGATGGTGAGGATGGTGATGGTGGTGATGATGGTGAGGATGGTGATGATGGTGGTGGTGATAGTGATGATGGTGATGGTGATGGTGGTGACCTGATAGTGATGGTGGTAAGGATGGTGATGATCAAGATGATGGTGGTGATGATGGTGCTGATGGTGGGGATGGTGAGGATGATGAGGATGGTGAGGATGATGGTAATGGTGGTGATGACAGTGATGGTGATGGTGATGGTGGTGATGATGATGGTGGTGATCATGGTGATGGTGATGATGGTGATGGTGGTGGTGATGACAGTAATGGTGGTGACACAACAGTGATGGTGCTGATGGTGAGGATAGTGATGATGGTGATGATGGTGGTAATGGTGGTGATGACACTGATGGTAATGGTGATGGTGGTGATCATGGTGGTGATCATGGTGATGGTGATGATGGTGATGATGGCGATGATGATGGAGATGATGGTGGTAATGGTGGTGATGATGGTGGTAATGATGGTGATGGTGGTGGTGATGGTGGTGATGGTGGTGATGATGGTGATGATGGTGGTAATGATGGTAATGATGGTGATGGTGGTGGTGATGGTGGTGATGGTGGTGATGATGGTGATGATGGTGATGACAGAGATGGTGGTGGTGGTGACCTGATAGTGATGGTGGTGAGGATGGTGACGATTTTTGTGATGATAACAGTAGAGGTAATGAGAACAATGGTGATGGCGAGACCATGATGATACTGAACAAGATTAAAGTAAGAATTGGAACAAGCTCTGGCGTGAGCAGGTAGCGCGGAGCCTGTAAGAAGGCAGACACACAGAGGATGTGCTGACCATGACTCTACTCCAGGTCATCACAGACCTGATGTCCTAGCACCAGCCTCCAAGTGAGTAACTCAAGACTCAGTCGCCCCTGGTGACACCCAAGCCTAACTCCTGGGCCACCCCAAGCCCCCACCTCCTGTGCCCAGTGTGGGCACCAGGGCCAGCACCTGCTCCCAAGACCAGGAGGGGCTCCCTGCCCGTGCTGTCCTGCACCGCCTGTCAGTCGAGTTAACCTGCAGCCTCCAGAGCAGGAGTCCCTGTGTCCCAATGGCCACCACCCTTCCTCACCCGCATACCAGCAGCCCCTGCACTTGGCTCACCTAGGTCCCCTGTACCCAGTCACCTGCACCGCCACTCCACCACCAGCACCCTCCTCCCGAAGGCTCCAGCCTCCATGACCCAGGGAGAGGCTGGCCTTAGCCTCAGTCTTAGGCTCTGTCCTATCTCAATGCTCCTCCCTGCTCTCACCCCGCCACACACACACACACAAGAAACCTACACACACAGAGACACACAGCACACAGAAGTACCCACAAACACACCCAGAAGCCAACACACACCCACAGCCCCCAACACACACAAATACCAACACAACACACCCATCCATGACACAGAAAGCCACACGTGTGTGCATACATGCACACACACTCACAAGCACACATACTCACACATATTCTCACACACACTCTCACACACAGTCTCACACATTCTCACACACACTTACACACTCACACACTCTCACACACACACACACACACACACACACACACTCACACAAACTCCAGCTCACTGCTGGTGCTGTAGGTCTGAGGCCCCGGGCTCTGTGCCTCCAGCTGACTGCCCTGTCCCCTGCTCCCCTGCTGGAGGAGGCCACTCCTACTCTCCCCTGGCCAGGGCCCCTCCTGGCCTCCCACAGGACGCGCTGAGCACCCTTCTGGGGGCTTGGCGGATGCAGCCGCCTGTGGACCACTGGCCCAGCTCACGGTGACTCCCAGCCTCTCCACTGCGAGGCTCCTCCACTAGGGGGCAGCACCACCCTGGATTTGCCTGGGAAGGTTCTTCCAAGCCTCCTCCTGACGGGCAGCAGGCAGGACGGGTCACTGACGGATCTGGGGGTTCCCTGTGCTCAGTGGACCAGGCTCACCGACACCTCCGGTGTGGCATGGTGTGCGGTGAGGTACAGAACACCTGGGAGGGGGGTCAGGAAGCTCAGGACCCAGCCCGGGGCTCCTCACTCCCCCCCAGGGGCAGGGCGCACCCCAAAGCCCGGGCTGTGGCTGGGTGTTGTGGGGATGACACAGCCGGGTGGAATAGGGCTGGGGGCAACCTCAGCCCATGCTGGAGGCACACAGCCCCCAGCCAAGGAAGCTCCCGGATTCCTGCAGGGCAGCCTAGTTCTGTGTCCCCCAGGCCCGCACCCCAGAGGGGCCCCACCACACGGTGCAGAATGCCAAGGCTTCTGGGGGACACGTCTCTCCCCCGGCTCTCTCCCTGTCTGGAGCCCATTCCACTGCTCCTCACCCAGCCTGAGCCACCCTGGGACAAGGTGACCTTTCCTTTGGTCACCATACCTGACGCTGGTAAACAGCACTGGCATTAAACCATGTCAGAGGGACATTCCCAGGATGGAATACGGGTGGGGTGGGGGGTAACCCAGGGTGGAGAAAGGCCCAAATTCACTACCCTGGGGATGTGGGGCCGTCACTCAAGGAAACAGCACGCGGAACAGGGCTGCCCCAGAGCCCGCAGGCCTGCGCGCCCCAGCCAGGCCCACCATGCTGCCCGACAGAGAAACGCCAGCTCACGGTCAAGGTCAAATGGGAATGAAGAGAATACGGGAAGCTCACGCTCGCGCTTGGCCAGCGTGGCTCTGGGAGGTTCTACAAGATGGAGCAGGAGCTGAGAACACCAGTCAACGAAGACAGCAGGCCCTGGGGACGGGCAGGGGCAGCTGCTGGCCCGGACCTCCCTGGAGCTCAGGGCCCTGGACACAAAGGTCCCAGCCTGGGCATGCCTCCCCTGCAGGGCACGGCCGAGGACTCACAGGGCGCTGATGCCCAAGGGCCAGGCCTGCGGGTCTTGTAGGTCTGTGTCCTGTTTCTGTGTTAGCTGCTTGGGCCACCACAACAAAGCCCCACACCTGGGCCCTAGGGACAGACACTGTCCCTCATCCTGGGGGCTGGAAGTACGGGACCAAGGTGTGGCGGGCTGGGCCCTCCCAAGGCCTCAGCCGCATCTGCTCCCTACATCCTCAGTGGGCCTTTGGGTGGCTGTGTCCTGACGGTGGTCTTCTGAGGACCCCAGGCAGACCAGGCTGGAGTCACTGTGATGGCCTCCAATTACCTGCTGAACGTCCTCACCTCAAAAACAGCCCTGTGCCGAGGTCCTGGGTTGGGCCATCCAGGCACCACCACACTGGACAGCCAAGGCCATAGAGCCTGTGTCCACGACGGGGCTCAGCGCACTGGACACCCACTCGCGTACATGGGGCAGGTCACAGCCCCTGTGGCTTCAGGGCCTGCACCGCCAGTGTGGAGGAGTGCCGGGCGGTGGCGGCTTCCGGGACTCGGCCGTTTGATTTGCAGCTACAGGGCTCAGCTATTTCACAGACGAGCTAAATTGCTTTCCAAGTGTGTTTGGGGCCCTGTGTGACGGAGACGGGGACAATGGTCATTTTCTAAGACGGTACTGAAGGCGAGGGAGTGTCTAGACAAAGCCCGAAAGGACACTAAATATGATGCCGGCAGATACGTCCTCTTGCAGAGGGCCACCCGCACAGGTCCCGCCGACGCAGGCTGGATCACACCCAGACCTTCCGGCATCCGCCCCCATCCGTCTGCTAATGCCCGGTCCTCGGTGAGACCTGAATCCACCCATCCGGACTCCCACCCAAGGAGCCCAGCAGAGGCCAAAGGACAGGGGAACAAGCCTCCGGGGAGCCCCCAGCACACCCCGTTCCGCATCCAGAGCCAGACAGTCCCTGGCAGGAATGACGCGCCCGGTCACTGCTCCCAGAGCACCTTGGGCCTTGGCACGCTGTGGGAGAAAGGTGGTCCTGAGCGCCCGGGCCTCACACTCAGGGCCGCCCACACCCCAAACTCCCTCCGGGTCACGGCCTAAGTCAGCACTGGTTCCCTCTCGACGTGTTTCTGAAGAGCGTGAGCCTGGCCCGGGCCGCAGCTAGGCGTGTGTAGGATGTCCGCCTTGCACATCCTCACACTCTGAAGCTCAGCCCACACCAAGGCCACCCCAAAGGGTAACGGGGCCATTTGCGAGTGCATCTGTCCACGTGAAATAACGCTGCTGTGGACAAAGCCCCACCAGACCAGCACCTGTGGCTGCAAACCCCAAAGCTGGAGCTTAAGCCAGAGGACCCCGAGATCCAGGAGCCAGGCTGGTGTCTCTGTGTGGACACTAATACAGGAAGGCCTGGCCCTGGCTCCCTGTGCCATTAGGAGGGAATTTCAGAGGGCACCGGCCTGATAGCAGCCACTCGAGGCTCTGGTGACAGGGAGGCAAACGTCTCCTGGGGGTGGCCAAGGGGCCGCGTCATCGATGGCTGTTGTCAACAGGAGACTAAACAGCACTGCTCAGGGCCCGCCAGGCCTCCTGTGTGCCCCCAGGTGGCTCTGTCCTGTTCAGCAGCCAGGGCCTCAGGAAGGACCTGCAAAGCAGAGGGTCAGAGGCGGCCAAGGCCAGCTTAGAAGCGATCCACCTGTGACAGGCAGGGTGACAGGCAGGGTGGGGAGACTATCACATGGTCCTGATGGCAAACCCAATGTGTGAGCCGTGAGGAGGAGCACCCACTGCCCACTTCCTCCTGGAGGAGGGAGTCGCACCTCATGCCCAAGGAGGAAGCCCAGACCCGGCTGTTCCCGGCTCCCAGCACCCCACTGTTCCCAGCGCCATGGCTGTTCCTGGCTCCCAGCTTGGAAGGGGACCTTAAGACCACACTTGAGCACCTCCGTGCCTCCTGCCAGCACCCAGCACCCTGATGGAGTCACTGCCAGGAAGACGGACCCAGGAACGACAGCGGAGGTGGACAGGCATGAGGCCGCTGCTGTCCCCAGGGGGCTGTGTCCTCAGAGACGGAGAACTGGGTGATGTCCAAGCCCGGGACAGATGCTGGGAAAAGTCTGGCCCTTGGACTTAACGTGGAAAATTAAATACTGACCACCCAAGGCCCCAGGAGGGCCACCTTCTGGGTAATTCTGGTCACCCGAGCCACCAGAAGGGCCTCTGGACCACAGTGTTCTTCCACAGCATGGGGGTCACAAGGCTTTCGTAAGGAACGCAGGGGAACTCTAGCCAAAGCCACTTTCCCCCAACATTACTTTCTCAAGGAGATTCAGGAGGGAATTAACCGTGATCTTGGGCAGAGAGCCTGGAGGCCTAAGTGGCCTCTCCAGGGACACAGCGGCCACCCGCCGTGTGGCAGAGGTGCAGCAGAGAACCCTAACACCAGCGGAAAGGGTGCACGTGCTTTCTGGTCTTCTGAAGATGGCAGCTGTGAGGGCAGATCCTCCCAGCCTTTGCCAGTGCGCCCCGCAGAGGAGAGCAACTCAGAGGGACCCAGGCTCGCCGTCCCTCGGCGCCTCCCACTGCAGCCCCAGGGCCGCCCGGGCTTCACACCTTCAGGCTCACCAAGCCCCTGGTGAAGGCTGCAAGTGCGACCCCGGCAGGCACTGAAGCCCAGCGAGAGGCACTCGGTGCAGCCTCCCAGAGGACGAGGTGGCAGAGGGGCAAGGGGACTCTCTCCCCTTTAGCAGCCAACTAATGAACCACAAAGAGAAGTAGCTTCTCTGCCTTTCCTGCCTCCCAAAGGCGATCTAATGTGTCCTAAAAGGGACGTGGCAGGGTGGCTCTAAGCAGAGGCCAAAGACCCTGACCACATATTTCTGTAATGCCAAGGGCAGAGGCCCAGGTGGATGATGTGTGGATGGTGGGTGGATGGTGGGTGGGTGGATGGATGTGTGGGTGTGTGGATGGTGGGTGGATGGTGGGTGTGTGGGTGTGTGGATGGTGGGTGTGTGGGTGTGTGGATGGTGGGTGGATGGATGGATGTGTGGGTGTGTGGATGGGTGGGTGGTTGGATGGGTGAATAGGAGAGTGGATAAATGGATGGGTGGATGTGTGGGTGATAGATGAATGAATGGATGGTGGGTGGATGGGTGGATGGGTGGATGGGTTGGTGGATGGGTAAGTGGATGGATGGGTGGATGGGTGGGTCGATGGATGGATAAATGGATGGGTGGATGGGTGGATGGATGGGTGAATGGATGGTGGGTGGATGGATGGATGTGTGGGTGTGTGGATGGGTGGGTGGTTGGATGGGTGAATAGGAGAGTGGATAAATGGATGGGTGGATGTGTGGGTGATAGATGAATGAATGGATGGTGGGTGGATGGGTGGATGGGTGGATGGGTTGGTGGATGGGTAAGTGGATGGATGGGTGGATGGGTGGGTCGATGGATGGATAAATGGATGGGTGGATGGGTGGATGGATGGGTGAATGGATGGGTGGATGGGTGGATGGATGGGTACATGGATAGGTAGATGGGTGGATTGGTTGGTGGATGGGTGGGTGGATGGATAAATGGATGGATGGATAGGTGAATGGATGGGTGGGGTGGGGACATGGAGCGGTAGACAGATGGGTGGAAGTGTAGATGGATGGATGGATAAACAGATGAGTGGATGGGTGGAGGGATAGACGGATGGGTAGGTGGATAGGTGGGGGAGGGATAGGAGAGTGGACGGGGTGAGTGGGTAGATGTATGATGCATGGCGATGGGAGGCTAACATCAATAAAGATCGATTTCAAGTGATGGATGCCGAGTGAACAAAGCCGAGTCCTGACAGTGCCCCGGTGTGCTCCTTGTTCTGCTCCAGGGCAGCGCTCTGTGGTGACAGTGACAAAGGAGAAGAGTCACTCACACTGAAGTGTGCATGGTGTCTGTCTCTGAGGGGAGGGACTGGGAATCGGGATGAGGAAGACTTTGACTTTATCTACAACGTTTCCTCTTGTCATTAAAAATGGCAAAGTGCTCTTAACTGTTAATTGTGTCTAATAAACACACTGGTGGTCATGACATTTTTTATGTCTTTCTACGTTTTAAATTTTACATGTAATAAAAACAGCACAGATTTCAAAGAGCCGAGGCATTCTGGAGCCTTCTGGGGACCTGCCTCCCCGTCAGGGGGGCCTGATTTGGGGCCATGGACTCGGGGCTCTGGAGGACTGGCCTCGGGGCTGTCACTTCTGCAGAGTCCTATTGATGACTTTCCTCTTAAGGCAGAAAATTGGCTCCAACAAGGTCAAGTTCAAGTCTTTCTAATTAAGTCTTTAGTCCCCATTGAACGTCCTACTGGCTGACAAATGAGCGGGAGGAGTCCACTGGGGGCAGGTGACCTGAAGTCAGCGGGCAGATGCACAGGATGGACACTTCTTGAAACAAGAGTTTTACATCCCGGTATTGACCTGGCCACGGGATGACAAGGGAGGCTGTTTGTGACAATATTCAAGCAGTTAAGGAACATGTTGGGCACAGATGAGAGGGGACAGGCTTATTGCAACAGGGAGCTGGAAATCTACAGAGCGTGGCCCAGGCCCAGTCCACACACGAACAACTGCCCTCGAAGGAGCCAGACGGGGAGCCACAGGCAGAGACCTGAGGTCGGGGCCGGTAGGAATGGAGCCCGGCTGCTCAGGGTGCTAGCTCCCCCGGGGTGGGAAGCCACTCTAAGGGTGACAGGGTCATGGCCCACCTACTCGTGAATTCTCTAAAGCCCACCGAATTGCCCCTTCCCAAGGGTGACCTGTGCGCCATGTGAATCATTCTGAGTTCTTTTTAAAGAAAGAAAACGTCTTTTTGGTCCCGGCTGAGAGACTGCAAAGACACAGGCAACGAGTTTAAAACTCACGGATACGAGTCCTGGCCAAGGACGCTGCAGGTCTGACCTCGCCCACTCCCCGTCAGGAGCCTGCCCACGGGCTCCACCTTGTCCTGCGCCCCAGTCCTGGCCTCCGTCGCCACCCCGCTGTGGGCAGGAGCCTCCTACCCGCCCTCCTCCTCCGTCCTCCCCACAGAGAAGCTAAGACCCCCCCACACCCAAGGAGTCACCAGCTCTGAACCAAACCTAAGGTCCCACTGAGCCAGGCCACCATGCCACGGGCTCACCGTCCCTCCTCCCCCACAGAGCGATGGTGTCGGGCACCCACTCGCCCTCCCGCCAGACGTCCACTGTCCTTCACTGTCCCCAGGCAAACACACTCAGAAGCTGTGGAGAGGGACGCTGACTAAGCCGTCCCCCCGCACCCCCTGTGAAGCCACAAAGGAGGAGCAGGTGTAGAAGCCACCAAGGCCTGCAGGGAGCCACCCAGCGGGGCACAAGGCGCTCCCACGCGGGCAGGACATGGGGTGGCTGCCCCAGAGGCACGACCCTGGCGCTCAGGCAAACCGCCAGCGCTGACCAGGGGACTGAAGGGGGAGTCTGGCGCTGCCCTGGGGGCTGAGGAGCAGGGGAGGGGACGGGGCGGGTGGGACACAGGCTCCTGCACCAGCAGGAGAGGGTGGCCTGGGGAGGGGCCGGGAAGGGCAAGCTCAGGGTCAGAGAAGGTCCCCACAGCCCCCAGGGACACAACCTGCCTGGCCATTAGGGGGAAAGACAGGGCCACTGGATGAAGAGCTCCCACTCAGCAACAAGAGGGGAAGGAGCCTGGACAGATGTGACCATGTGACAGGACAGGTCCACGGCTGCAGGACGGAACTGGTGAAGGTGTCCAGGAAGAACAGAGTGTGGTCCTCTCCTGAGAGGTACCTTGTCCAGGAGAGGTGGCCATGGAGGTCCTGGGTCAGGCACACAGATAGGCCCAGTCTGCCTGCTGCCAGGTGATCTGGGAGGCCCCCTGGGCTGCACAGTGGAAGGTCAACACACACAGAGGACGAGGGCACAGGCAACCGACCGCACCCGCTTCCTTGGCAATCCAGGATGAAATGCTGCACAGACAGAGGACAGGCCCCTGTGGCTGCCCACGCTGCCCGTTTCCCAGAAGCGTGGACTTCAAGAACCCCATCCCCCCACCTGAATCTGCAGTTCTCGCCTCCCAAGAGGCCAAGATCCCAAATCAGACCCCAGCCAGGCAGCGCTCAAATAGAGCTTTCAAGGCCACAGACCACCTGGAGCCCCTTCCCACGTGGCCCTTGCACAAGGGGTCCGCGGTCAGGCCCTGGTTCTACTGGACGGGGATGTGGGTGGGCCCAAAGGCTGCCAGGACAGGCCATCCTCACACTCAAAAGCACAGGAAGGGAATGCGGAAAGCTGCAGACAGATCACGGGCCTGAGACACGCCGACCAGGAGGGATGGAGGGCCTGAGGGAGGGACCGCCCTGGGAGCTCTAGTTGGACCCTCTGGGAAAGCACAAGGTCAAGGCTGCTCTGGAGTCAAACGTGTTGCCAGCTCCATTCAGAAGCTTGTGATAGATCAGGGTGTCTCACCAGCTGGGGGAGGGGGAGGGAGGAGAGGGGGAGGGACATTGGGGGGGGAAGCAGAGTTGGGGGGGGAGAGCAGAGTTGGGGGGGAGGCAGGGACAGTGGGGGGAGAGCAGAGTTGGGGGGAGGCAGGGACAGTGGGGGGAGAGCAGAGTTGGGGGGAGGCAGGGACAGTGGGGGGAGAGCAGAGTGGGGGAGGGAGAGGGACAGTGGGGGAGAGCAGAGTGGGGGAGGGGGAGGGACAGTGGGCTGGAGAGCAGAGTGGGGGAGGGGGAGGGACAGTGGGGGGAGAGCAGAGTGGGGGAGGGAGAGGGACAGTGGGGGGAAAGCAGAGTGGGGGAGGGGAGGGACAGTGGGCTGGAGAGCAGAGTGGGGGAGGGGGAGGCAGGGACAGTGCGGGGAGAACAGAGTGGGGAGGGAGAGGGACAGTGGGGGGAGAGCAGAGTGGGGGAGGGGGAGGGACAGTGGGCTGGAGAGCAGAGTGGGGGAGAGGGAGGGACAGTGGGCTGGAGAGCAGAGTGGGGGAGGGGAAGGGACAGTGGGCTGGAGAGCAGAGTGGGGGAGGGGGAGGGACAGTGGGCTGGAGAGCAGAGTGGGGGGAGGGGGAGGGACAGTGGGCTGGAGAGCAGAGTGGGGGAGGGGAGGCAGGGACAGTGCGGGGAGAGCAGAGTGGGGGAGGGAGAGGGACAGTGGGGGGAGAGCAGAGTGGTGGAGGGGGAGGGACAGTGGGCTGGAGAGCAGAGTGGGGGAGGAGGGAGGGACAGTGGGCTGGAGAGCAGAGGTGGGGGAGGGGGAGGGACAGTGGGCTGGAGAGCAGAGTGGGGAGGGGGAGGCAGGGACAGGGGGCTGGAGAGCACAGTGCCCCGGGTGAGGCAAATCTGGGGCTGTGGCTTTGGGATCTGCGCAGGCCCGGGAGGCAGGGGGATGGATGGATGGCAGCGAGCTGTGCTGGCTAGGAGAGCCGTGGAAGGGCTTTTTGCTAAATGAAATATTCAGCTCCAACATGCATTTATTTAACACAGGAGAGCACTCCCTGTTCCCCAGGAGCAGCCGGCCCTGCCCCTCTGCCTGGGCGCCTGTGGTCATGGGATGGACGACCAGGCTGGCAGGAGGGAGCTCGGGGCTGGCGTCCGATGCCCCGAGGACCCCAGAGGTGCGTGGCGGGCTGGCGCGTTTCTTCTTGGGTGTCCCTGGGGCGCACCTCTTAGCACCCACGAGAACCCGAGCTGCCACGAGCCTGGGCCCAGCTGGGGTCCCACTTCCGCGTTCAGTGTCCTCCCAAAAACAAAACAACAGAAGAGCGCACTATGGGCACTGATTTGGGCACCTGCCACTTCTTTGTGGAGGCCACGTGGATTGGCAGCACCAGCCGCTGTGTCTCTGGAATGACCAGAAACGCGCCCTCCACGTGCCTCTGGCCTCCACTCCCTGCGTGGCCTCTACACCCAGCCCGGGACCCTGCTCAGCCAGGACCCAAAGGCTCCTGGAGGGGTGGCCGCCCTGCCAGAGGCTAAAGCTTCAGTCACACCTGGACGAGTGGGCCTGGGTTCAGACCACACCTGGGTGAGGGTCCATACGGGGCAGTGGAGGGACAGCCCGGCAGCTTCTCCAGGCACTGTCACCCAGCCGGCCGGCATGGGGCCCCGGGATGGACCCGCTGGCAGCTCCACTAGGCTCCTCTGGGCAGGATTCCAGAAGCTGCTGAGTCCCCAGCTAGACAGAGGACTCGCCCACAAGGGACCACATGCGGGAACAATGTCTGCTTTGTTGCTGAGAACTCACGCCCGTGGGATTTCTGGTCTCAACCTCCCGGGGCTTTGTTGGTTTTGAACAAAGTGAAGGGAAGTGGTCTTCAGAAAATTCCAGAAGTGATTATGCCCCAGTGGGGACTGACCGCGGAGGCCCTCCCTCCACAAAGCACCCTTGTGCCTCGGGGCCCAAGAGCAGGTGTCACCAGCCGCCACTCTCGAGGGTGTCCCAGGCTTCTGGCGCAGACAGAGGAGACCTGCCACAAAAATAAGCTCTGCCTGCGCCTTAATGAGGGTCACCCCCAAGGAGGGCTCCAAGCAGGCTGGAAGGCGGACTCGGGCTTCCCGGAGGGTGGTGCCGTGGCATGGCTGCCCCGCGCTCAGCGGGCCCTGAGAACCTTCCAGGCCCAACGCCTTGTCCTGGCTGCGATGGAGCACCTCACCCAGCAGTGAGACGGCCTACTGACCCCTCTCCCTACACGAGTGACAAGGGCTTCCGAGGTCAGCCTGGTCGGGGACACCACGGGCTCACCCTGTGCCCACGGGGGCTCAGGCATCCCTCCCCCAAAACGCCTGGGAACAGAGGTGCTTCGGATTCCAGAGTTTCCGAGTTTAGAATATCTGCAGATGCTGACCACGGTCCCCGGGGTGAGACCGAGTCTGCGCTGATTCACTGTTTTACTTGTACGTGACGCGCTTCGCCTGAAGGTGACTTCACACAGTCTGTCGTCATTCTGTGTGAAGCAAAGCTCCGTGGTGTGGAATTTCCACATACGACATCACGTTGGTGCTCAGGACACGGAGGATTTTGCATCATTTCAGGTTCTGGATCTTTGGATTAGGGAAGCTGGACCTGTCCAGGGCTGGACCTCCGCCTATACTGGCTTGCTTCCAGACCAGGGTCTGCCACCCCTTGCTGACCTCACCCCTCAGGGCCTTGCCCCAAAGCACAGAATGAATGGTGGGGCAATGACTGGTCCACCCCTGCATGGCGTCCACCCAGAGCTGCCCCCATGCAGTGCTGCCCACGGAAAATGCCAGCTTCAGTCTGGGCACCAGGCGATCAGTGGATATGTCGAATGCAAGCATCTAGGGCCTCCCCCCAGCAGGCTTCCAGGCCAAGGCCGAGTGTCCCCAGGCCACCTGCTCTGCCTGTCACTGGTTCTGGGGTCTGGTGGCTCACACTGCCCTCTGCCTACTAGGGTGCACAGAAAACCTCCATGTGACCTGCCTGGGAGGGAGAGGGAGGGACGTGCTGCCTCTGGGCCAGCTGTGGCCATCGCTGCACCCACTGGATCACCTGAAATACTGGTCCTTCCTCTCTGTGTGTCACCGCAGCAAAGATGCTCAGAAACACCACCCACTTCAAGACTGCCAAGGACCACACACTGACCACCGGCTTGGAGACCGGACGTGGTGTGTGCCACCAGCCAGTGTCCAGGATGCTGTGAATGCCGGCCTTAGTACAGTCCAGGGTCCACCACATGGGACACCGCAGCCCTGGACCTGCAGCCTAGGATGGGCACCTGTGGGCAGCCTGCTGCCTGGGGTGGGGCAGGGCAGGGTGGGGCACCTGCTGCCATACGCACCCCTTCCCCAGCAGCCTCCCCCTCCCCCAGCTTCCCAGTTCAGAAGGCTAAAACCTTACAAGGGTGGTCAAACCCCAGGGCCAGGAGTCTCCACCACTGCAGGCTGATGCCGAGGAGCGCAGTCTCCAGGGCCAAAACAGGGAGCCACCCAAAAGGCATCCAGAGCGAGATGTGGTGCCTTCCAAGGCCAGCAATGTCCCTCTCAGACAGTCCCAGGGAAACGAGAGACCCCAGGGGGGACGTGCCCTCTCACCCTCACCGGGCCGTACCTCTCCCTCCCAGGGACATGCCGGGGCCCCGTGGGCCTGGTGTCCTCGCAGACCTCCTGCTGGGGTCCTTGCTGAGGGGGGATGCAGAGGATGGGACCCGCCCTCCCTGAAAGTGGACCGTCCCCGCCACTGGGGAGCTTGAGGCAGGCGGAAGGGGAAGAGAGGCCAGCCTCCGGGAAGAGGCCTTCCACCTGGAAAGCTCTGCAGACACACAGACAGACAGACAGACAGACAGCTCTAGCTTCGAGAGGGAGTCCAGGAAGACGCCCTCACGTGCTCGCAGATCAGAAGGACCCACTGTTGTCACTCGACTGGGAGGAGATGGGGAGAAAGGGCCGGAGCCGTGATGAGGCTGTGACACAGAGAAGGCAGTGAGCAAGGAGCCGGCAGGGGACAGACAAACCCCGTGAAGAAGGGGGCCTCCCGGAGACCCCGACACCAGGAGGGAAACCACAGGACAGACGCCCGAGAACAGACAGCAACTGGAAAGAATGATTTCAGGAGGAGACGGCGCAGGGCGACGGAAACAGATGAAAAGTCAGGACGTGTGGCTACGGAGGAGCCGAACTGGTAAGGAACAGGGAGGACCCCGCAGCCACAGCCGGCGCGGGGGAGCGGAAGATCCCGCGAGCACCCGGGACAGCGCCCTCGAGGGGCGACGAAGAGGGACAGGAGGAGGACGTCCAGGCCAAGGCCGACCACCAGCCCGCAGGGAGAAGACCCCAACTGTAACCCAGGTGCAGGGAGATGCCCTCGAAGGCAGGACCCAGGCAGCAAGGAGCACGGCCATTGTGTCCAGCCACGAAGCCGGTCTCCAGAAACACAGGCCGAGACGGCGTCCCCCAGGATGGAAAGAGAACCAGCTCCTCTGCAGCAACGGTCACGGCAGGACCCCAGGGACTTGCCCGCTTGGAAGATGGTTGGCAACCCAGATCACATTTCCAAGCTCATGCCATCAGATGAGCACGGAGCAGAGAAGTCCAGTCGCCGGGGCAGGTGTCCAGGAGGTCCAGCAGACGGAGCTCGGCCTTCTGCTTCCTGGGCTACCCAGCATCCTCCTTGGGGACAGCGCCGGGACGTTCGCATTCCCACGCTCTCCTTGGGGACAGTGCCGAGGCACAGGCAGGTGCCTGGGCTGGGAGACCGTGGCACACCACAGGGAGAGAGCATGTCTGGCTCGGGTGTGAGTCATGGCGCTGTGGCCATGGTCCGTGTTCAGAGCCAACAGTACAGCGTCCTCACAGAACACGAGGAGCTGTCCAGCAAGGAGCCCCACCGAGAACGAGAACCTGCTGGACACTCACTGAGCGGGCACTGCCCCCAGGACTCCTCCTCAAAAGCAGACGGAGCACTCAGCAGTGAGCTCCACCTGCTGAGGTGAGAACCCAAACAGGCGCTGGGAAGAGGAAAGGCCCTTCCCTGGCCAGAGCCCGGCAACGCAGGGAAAGTGTGGTGGACAGTGACCATGTACAAACGGTCCTGCGCCCCCAGGAGATGGCAGGCCCGAGGGGGCGAGGAGAGGAGGGGAGGGTGTTTTGCGCGTGCAGGGGTGTGTGTGCGTGTGTGTGTGCGTGTGTGTGCATATGTGTGTGCATATGTACGTGTGTGCGTGTATGCGTGCGTAGTCTATATGTGTGCGTGTGTGCGTGTATGTGTGCATGTGTGTGTGCATGTGTATATGTGCACGTGTATGCGTGTATGTGCGTGTATGTGCATGTGTGTGCATGTGCATGTGTGTGCACGTGTGTGTGCATGTGTGTGTGCACGTGTGTGCGTGCACGTGTGTGCATGTGCGTGTGTGCGAGTGTGCGTGTATGTATGTGTGTGTGTGCGCGTGTATGTGTGTGCATGTGTGTGTGCATATGCATGTGCATGTGTGCGTGCATGTGTGCATGTGTGTGCGTGTATGTGTGTGTGTGTGTGCATGTGCGTGTGAGTGCGTGTGTGTGCACACAGGCACCACTAGCTTCTCCCCTTCAAGCCTTCCTGCTCCTCCTCCTGGGTGACCTCCTTGGCACCAGGCGTGGTCTCCCGGGGGGACCAGGGGAGGTGGGGAAGTGTCGTCCTCCACAGTCCTCTCCCCCCTCCCTCACCGTCCCCACAGCTACAGAAAGGACCCGTGGGGGTTCCAGAGCTCCAGGGAGGGGCCCAGCTGCCGAGGAGAGGGAGCCTGGGTCCCTGAATGTCTGCGTGGATCAGAAGGCCCCACCTCTTGCCGGGCCAACCCTAGAGGCCAGAGGGAGAAGGGAACAGGGACATGTGGGTGCTGAGGCTGGAGACTGCTCCGTGGGGAAGGAGTGGGGGGGAAGGGGAATTGGACAGCAGAGGAGCGAGGCTCCAGCCCTGGGGGCATCCTGCTCGGTTCCCTAAGGTGTCCCTGGACAGCCTCCTGAGACCTTCCTGTCTCCTTCTCTCCAAGGTAGATAAAAGCACTAATGAAGTGGGCCGTTCGCAGCCGGGTGGGCGTGATGCTGAGGGTGACGGGCGCGGCTGGGGCTGGCCTCGGCACCTCTGCCTGCAGTCATCCCATTGTCCCGGGGATGCACCCCAAGACCCCGGGGGTGGGGCCTGGCACTGCAGAGAGTGCCACCTGCGCATGCGATGCGTCCTTGTCACCTATCACAAGGGCTAACTTATAAACGAGGGACAGTAAGAGAGAAGCAGTGACGGCTGGTCATAGAAAAACCAGGCAACACACGGTGGTCAAAGCTGCTTACAACTTGCGGGTTGTGTACCTTGGAGTCTCCCGTACAGTATTTTCAGGTCATGGCGATTAACACGGCAGGAAGTGAGACGGCTGATAGGGGGCCACTGCCCGGGAATTACCTGCAGCAGTGTTCCTCAGAGGTGCCAAGTGACATAAGAAGAGAGAGAAGCCACACGCCACACACCCAGAAGCCACCCTGTGCTTCCAGCATGGTCCATGGCCTGCGGCACTGCAGGGGTTATTTTGGGGGCCCTGGGTCACCCCAGCTTCCCCAGGAGAGATGACCTGGCTGACCTTGCCCTTAGGACAGTGAGGACTCTGCGGCAGCTCCAGCCCAGTGAGCGCCTACTGGAGACAGCAGGCCCCTGCTGGGCAGGGCTGGTGCCCCTGGGAGGCGTCAATCTCCTCTAGCCCTCTCTGGACCCAGGGAACCAGAGCCCTGCACAGCCTAGGATGCCAGACCCTGACGGACACGAAGGTGCAGGAGAAGCCCCTTAGCATCTCCTCTGATCCCAGAGCATGGACCTCCAGCCACTGTGCCCCCGTAAAGGGGAACCCTTCTGTGCTTCAGGGTCCCGCCCAACAGAACCCTTCAGGGGCTTCCCCAGATCCTGCCATTCACCCCCCCAAGAACCTCCTTCCTCCTGTCTGTCGCTGGGGTGGGACCACTCGGCTCTATGCACCCCCACAGGTGCTGGGAGCAGAGATGCCCCCCGCAACGGAACATGGTTCAATTGAAACAAAGCGAACAGCACCCAGGAAGCAGCATGAGGCAGAACAGACGGCTTTCATCTAATGAGGACCCGGAATGTGCCCAGGCCCACACCCTCAACACCTCAAACACAGTGAAGTAAAGTCTGGTCTTCTCCTACGGGCTGCAGAGGCTGGCCCTGACCTCACATCTGAGCACCGAGCTCAGCTCCCATAGCCCAACTCCAGGTCACCCCTGACCTTGGGTCTGACCCCTGACCTCGGATCTCACCTCCAGACCGCCCCGCTCCCACTCGTCATGCTCCAGCAGCTGCCCTCTCGACTGAGTCCCTGCAGCCCACAGAGACACTCCCCACCCCCAGGTGGCTCCCCACCACCTCCACCACCTCCACCACCCGGCAACCATCCGGCCAGTGCGTGTGGGCATGCCCTCCCCTGACCAGAACAGCCGACACAGACGCTCCTGCAGCCGCTGAGTGTCAGCAGGCCCAGGGCACCCTCCGTCTAACCCCTGAGCAGGACGCAACCCCACACCAGGCCTGAAACGCCAGCACCCACAAGCCAGACGGGCGACGCTGCCCGGGAATCAGCCCTCTGCTGGGAGGGGGTGGGCCTGGGGGCGCTGTCTCTGCTCTGGGGCACCTGCAGCCTCACGGGAGAGCCCTGCCAGCCACACAGAGGAGGGAGGGACGAGGGTCAGGAGAGGTGCCTGGTGACAGGGTGGCTTCAGAAACCGAATCACTGTCCTGTCCACCCTGTCCTTCACGCCCACCACCCCAGCCCCTGCCCCAGCACCAGTCGGCCTCCAATGGAGGCAAAGCTGCCTGTGAGGGCCACAGAAACCCGGAAGCAGCCAATGACCAAGGTGGACCGCACAGGCAAGCAGCCACCTGGGGGCCACAGGGAAACAGCACAGGGAAGGACATGGGGCCCAGGGCTGGTGGACAGTGGCCTGGCCAAGGCCAGGAAAGGCAGGGCTCATGGGATCTCCATGCTCCCAGAAGTGGGGTGGGCTCGGACATGGGGACCACGCATGCTGGGCCAGAGCAGCGAGGGAGAGGCAGGCTGGACAGAGGCCATCCCTGAGTGTCCACAGAGGTGCTGGCTCACACTGATCCCTGTGCAGGACGGCCGCCCGTCCTGCGGGCCGAGCACGCTGTAGCACGTGCTGTGGCTTGGATCTGGTGTGCCTGTCCCTCAGGGTGGCTGGGTGGAAATCGGATCCTCACTGTGAGGTATTAACAGGGTGGAAACAATCTGTCTGTGGTGTCCAGAGCTGGGGCCTTCAGGGCCAGATGATCAGCAGTAGATAAGGTCACCAGGGTGGGGCTGGCGGACTCCTGGTGGCCTCATGAGAGCAGGGACAGACCAGACAGACAAGATGTGCTCCCTGCTTCCTCCACGTGGTGTCCCATGTTGCCTGGGGACTCTGCCCACAAAGAGGCTGTCACCAGAGGAGACCTGTGACCTTGAACTCTCAGATCATAAGACAAAATAAGCCTCTTTTCTTTACAAAGTAGCTTTCCTCGGGGACTTCATCATAGTAGCACATAGGGCTGATAGGCTGTGCCCTGAGCAGAGGCAGGAGCAGGGGACAGTGTAGCTGGAGGGAGGGGCTAGGTGGACAGGAGGAGCACCTTGCCTGTGTCATCATCCCTGGGGGTCCAGGTTGGACCAGAGGCACCTGTGCCCTCCAAGCCGGGTGGACGCTGCCCAGCTGTGGACGGAGGGTGGGCCCGGGAGGGCGCCACCGTGCGCAGGGGCTCACCGTCTGCTGCAGGTCCTGGATGACCACGCGGATCACCAGCGTGTTGCCCTGGGTCTCCTCCATCCTCGCCCCGCTCGGCTTCTCCCCCGTGGCCCGAATGGTGTCGTAGACGGTCTCGTCTTTGGAGCTGTCGGACTCGGAGCCCACGGAGTAGTCGGAGAAGCTCTGGGCCATCTCGTCCTCACTGGACGTCGGGAGGCGCGGCATGGCTGCCAGGTCTCTGCCAGGAGAAGGAAACGTGAAAATTAAAGAAAGCCCGGGGGCTCCAGGGACCGGCCCTGAGGAGCGCAGGCGCAGCTCAGGCTTTGCAGGTGACACCACCCACGGTCTGCTGTGCACGTCCTCGTCCACACACGGGTCCCTCAGGCGGCAAGATTGCGGCGCCCCCC
The DNA here is from genome assembly GCF_048772815.1 of Callospermophilus lateralis. Classification (NCBI taxonomy): domain Eukaryota; kingdom Metazoa; phylum Chordata; class Mammalia; order Rodentia; family Sciuridae; genus Callospermophilus; species Callospermophilus lateralis. The sequence goes on from NC_135306.1 coordinate 208,679,395, forward strand.
CACACACACACCGGGCAGAGGCAGCAGCAGCTGGGACAGGGCCCTGAGCTCCAGCCTGAGGCTGCAGAACCCAGCGAGAGGCAGCCCCGTGAGCTGGCAGAAGAGAGCGGGCTTAGGAGGCCTCACCGGGGGCCACCGGCACTTGGAAACTTCCCACGTGAGGGAAACGGCTGCCGTTGGTTTTCTTTGAGGACAGAGCCGCGGGAGAGGAGGAGAAGCGGGCACAGGGTCAGATGGCAGGAGTCCTCCCTGTAACAACCCCTGCTTCAAACAGCTCTGAGGGAACTGGGTAAAAATAGCCCAGAAAGACGGGCCGGTCTCAGCCAGGAAACAGCCTCCGGCACCAGGACAGGAGCAAACCCCGCGGCCCAGAGCAGGCTGAAGCCGGAGGCTGGGGTCCCCAAGAGGCTGGGGCAGCTGGGGGGGCTCCTCCCCCTCTGTCAAGGGCAGTAACCGCACCCAGCAAAGATCCAGCCAGGCTGCCCACGGCTGCCTTGGACCACGGGCCTCAACAAGCATGGAGGACAGATGCTGGGAGCCGGCACCATGACCGTGACGCCCTCCGTCCCTGGGGTTCAGAAAGAACTGAATGACGCTGACTTAAACCGGGGCCTGGTGGAGGGCGTGCCAAGGCGACCCAGCAACTGCACCTCTGCCCAGACTCTAGGGAGAGGGCCAAAGCCACTTGCCTGAGGAAGGATGTACAAAACCCAGCTGTCCCAGGAAAATGGGACACGTCACCCTGATCATTCAGGGTCTCTTCAGCCCATGGTTCTGCCATGAGTATGAATGAACCCAAACTACGTCTGGGTGACCCCAACATGTGACTCTGAGCCAAAGGGAGGCATCTACAGAATGATCCAGAAAACCCAGAGCCTGCTCTAGAGGAAGGCTGGGGGACACAGCCCAGTCCTAGACACAGTGCACAGGGGCCAAGGCTGAACCCGGGAGAGGCCTCCCTTGGGGGACGGAGTGGCAGGCTGGCCGGCCTCCAGCCCCATTCTTCCCTCAAGCTTAGACGACAAGATGCCAGACGTTGACGGAGCCGGGAAGCGGAGGTCCCCTGTGTTGTATTTATGGCTTTCTCTCTCTGGGCTGGGGGGCAGGAGGGCACAGCACCCCAAACACGCTTCCCCAGAAGAACACGCGGAGCCCAAAGCAACTGAGAAGCAGCAGATGCAAGAAAAGTGCCCTGCTCTCCCCACACGTGCCCCAAAGCAGGACACGAACTGACAAGGTCCCCTCCTCTCTGTTGGGGATGGAGGTTCGTCTCCAGAGACACCTCTGACATCAGCCTGAGACCCGCACAGCGCTCAGCACCAGTCCTGACCACTCTCCTCCCCAGGCGCCTGCCACCCGGGAGCTCAGCCCTTCCTCTTCCCGTCCTGTTGCATCTCTAAAAACTCATTGTTCTCTTCTTGAGATGCCACCTCAGCTGTGTCACACTGAGGGACACTCTGAGTCACTCTCCCCAGGCTTCTCCTATGGAGTGTGCCACAGTGTGACAACCGGGTCTTCCTGGATCCCTCAGCCCCATTCACAGGGCCCCAGGCAGAGAACCCCCAGGTGGGAGGGAAAGCTTTTCCAACTCTGCAGAAGGACGGGAAAGGGAGAGAGGGAGGGGGGAGGAAGGAAGGAAGAGGAAGGAAGGGAGGAAGGAAGGAAGACAGGTGGGTGGGTGGGTGCATGGTTGTCCAGGTGGGTGGTGTGTGGATGGATGATAGATACACGTATGGATGGAAGGAAAATTGGGAGGGTAGATGGGTGGATGAAATGGATGGATGGATGGATGGATGGATGAGTGGATCAATGGATGGATGAGTGGATGGATGGATGGATGGATGAGTGGATGGATGGATGAGTGGATCAATGGATGGATGGATGGGCTGATGGATGGATGGATAGATGGATGAATGGATGAACTAGTGAATAGATAGATGAATGAACTGGTGAGTGTGTGAGCATATGGATGAACAGATGGACAGACAGGTGAGTGGCTGAATGGACTGGTGGATGGGTGGGTAGACGGATGAGTGAGTGGGTGGATGTGGAGAGGAGGGAGAAGAACACCTAACAAGATGCTGTAATTTGAGATGCCTGCTGTGAGCTGGTCACACTGGTGGGATGTGGGACTAACAATGGCCTGGAGATGGTCTGAGTCAACAATTCACCGTTCTATTTAGACTTTTTCTGTAAATTAAAACCTATCTCCTGTGCGCCAACAATGCACTGGATTTGCAGGGGGTTGGGGCGGCTGTGATCCAGCAGTGTGCCTATGTGCGGCATGGGCACCGCGGCTCATGGAGCCCATGACCCGCTGGGTCTCCTCCCTCCTCACAACCCTCGGGCCGGCACAGGACAGCCCCTGAAATCAGGCGTGCGGTGTCAGTGGGCACAGGTAGGCTTCCCCACTCCAGCCCTGCAGCCCATCCAACACCGGTGCTCTGCATTCTCGGGGGCCCGTGGGAATGCTGCCCGTCTGTGTGGGCACCAGGCAGCGCACCAGGACTGCGCAGCCAAGACAAAGGGCCTGTGCACGTTGCTCACGCTCTGGTCCCCACAGCAGGAGTGGGCTTTAGAAAACACTGAAGGTGGAATTTCCCATGAGATTTACCCCGTGGGACTTCAGGCTTCTGAGAACCACGGCTGCGGCCACCCAGGCCCTCCGTGCCCACTGGCAGCCTCCCGCCAGCACTGAGCTGCAGCCACCCCTGGGGCAGGAGCCGCACTGTACCCAAGGGGCCACTGCCCTCCCTGTGCGATGCAGAGCTCACTCTGGAACCGCTCACCTGCCCAGCGGCTGCTCTGTGACTGGGGGCCCTGGGAGTGTTCAGGGAAGCCCTGGAGAGCGGGACGGAGCCTGAGCCCAGTGAAGCTGCACTTCACCATCCACAGCAACCCGCCCCAGGGGTGGTCCCAGCTCAGCCTGCCACTCCTGCTGGACCAGCTGCAGAGCCACACCGGGCAAGAGGCCCCGGTGCTCCTCCACCCTCCACCCCAGGCTCCAGGGCCCCGAGGCTGCAAAGGACCCGCTCCAGGAAGGCAGCTCCCCACTCACAGGAGTCACAAGATGGTGACCAGGGGCGTGCTGAGGCTGGGGGCGGGGGTCAAGGGAGACGGAGGCCAGGGGTCAGCTGTGGGTATGATGCATGACATTTCAACGCTGAAATTCATTGTTTTTTAAGATTCAGCTTGCAGTCCACACACATGTCCCTGGCTGGTGACCCGTGGTAGACACGTGGTCAATACTGTGAGGTGTGCATAACCCCCAGGGTCTTCTTCCCCAGCGAGGGGTGCAGCCTGGCTTGGCCTGCTACACCCAGCCTGACTCCAGGACACATCTAGAGCCCAAGCAGGGACAGCAGCAAGGAGACCTCCAGGCACCACCCTCCAGCTGCCCCGGCACATGCCCACAGCCCACCCCTCGCACCGGCCCTGGGAGGTGGTCACACACTGGCAGGCCAGACACCTGACTACCAGGAGGGTCTTGGCCCTAACAGAAGGCTTGAGTGACCTGGCCAGCAGCTCTGTGGGAACAGCAGGCACCTGGCGCAGGAGCCTGGACAGAATTTAATGATTAACTCCTGGGTAGGGCTGCCGGGTAGGACAGAGGGCGGCCAATTACACTGGGCATTTCATATGAGCAGCAGATGAGTTTGGCACTAAATATACCCAAATATGCGCTAAATATGATTATGCAGGACGGCGGCTCGGGTCACACTAACACTGAACATCCATTCATGGTTCATCTGACGTCCAGACAGAAGTGGAAGGCCTGCATGTCGTCCGCATCACTGTGGAGGACACAGGGGTTCCCTGACCCCCTCAGGACCAGGCTGCAAGGGGGTTCCCTGGGAAATCAGCTCCAGGGCAGAGGAGGGAGGCCCCCGCAGCACGGGGCACCCCTCGGTGGTGTAACTATTCTCTCGGGGGACGCACCCAGCTATGAAGTCCCGGGGGTGAGGTTCAAGGGCTCAGACTCTTACATCAGCCCTGCTGCAGTGACTATTAATAAGGAGAAAAGAAAATAACCACCGAGAAGCAATTTCCACAAAGACTCAGTGCTTTGCTGCTAACCTGCTGCAAGAGAACATGAAACTTCCACTGGCTCATTAGGCCCCTAAAGCCCGCCGTGGACAGCAGCTGGGTTTCCCAGCACTCACTCTTCAGCCATCATGGAAATATAAAAGCCGCCTCGGGACAGAAGACACATAATAAAGACACAAACAGAACCCATGGCAAGACGACTGGGCCTTTGTGGATCACCTGCAGGAGACAGGGGGTGCCCCGTGTGACTTCTACCTAAAGCACTCAAAGTTTTGATACAAGGGAACCTCAAAGAGACGCAGGAGGCGAGATTGTGTGACCACCTCCTTATTTCTTGCGTTCAAATGCATTCCATTTGCAGCGAGACCCTCCCCAGTGCTGGCTCCGGGCTTTATTTAGACAGACATCTAAAGTCAGGCCACGGTCAGAGCTGGTGGCAGGACACAGGGTGGCCAGCCACCAGGCAAACCTGCAGAACCTGCGTGGACCCTGGAGGAGCTGCGGTTCTGCCGCCATGGTTGGAAGCGGCTGTTCCTGCAGATCTGGGAGAAGACAGCACTGACGGAGAGCTCGAGGTTCAGAGGGCAGGGACTCCAGGGAGAGGCCACTCCAGAGCCCACCAGGTGGAGGGGCAGAGGCCAAGATGGGCTCAACATCCTCTCTAAGGGGCAGCCTCATCTAAAAGTGGCTCCCACCCACCTACTGTGCCCACTACCCAGCAAGTCCCCCTGAGAGATGCAGCCCATCCCCTCTGCCCCACCACCAGAGCTGTGTCCTCACCCCCAGGACCCCTGCCCCAGAGTGACACGAGCCCCTGCTGTAGGTCAAGCCATGCCTCCTGCAAATGCACAGAGGAGTCCCATCCCCGGTCCGTGACTGTACCTGGACCGAGCCCTTTAGACAGTAATCACAGTAAACAGAGGTCACGTGCACAGGCACTAAGCCTGCGTGAGGTCGTCCCAAAAGGTGATGAAATTCAGACACACAGAGAGATACGGGGAGCCTGCATGGGGTGGGGCCGCGGTGAGAGAGCCAGCGAGAGGGACCTTCTAGAAGACAACAGGTAAGAAACACAGCTCCCCTCAACCCACGCACAGCTCCAGCCACGCTGCAGACCTGAGGGTGAAAGGCAAAGCCACAACCCCTAGAAGAAAACACAAGAGTGGTGCTGTCACACAGCGTCCCCAGCGCAGGCCTCTGGGGCTCGGCAGGCCCCGCGGGAGGCGGGTAACCAGGGGCTGGCCGCGGTGGCTAAGGCAGCAGTGAGCACCCAGATGCCTCCTCTCATCCTCCGGAGGAGGTCACGTGTCCTGAGTTTCGCTCCTTCCACTTTCAAAATGCGTCCATCTCTGTGCCCACCTCCGTCTCCACCATCTCTGCTGGAGTCAAAGCTCTCTCTTATGACCCAGGACCCTGAGATGACGTGAGCCCACCTGGACAGTCCCCTCCTCACACAGACAGAGCCTTCTTGCCAGATGAGGCCACATTCACAGGTACCCGGAGTCCTGGGTGTGCGGGGGCCGAGGGCTGGCCTACCATCGTCTGCTGGAAGAATCCAGGGGAGGAGCAGCCTTGATTCGCAAAGCCCGGGGCACAGGCACAAGGGACAAGACGGAGCTCAGCGACGCTGACACTTCCATTGGACACGGCAGGGGGAGACCCTGGACAGGCCTGCAGCCCAGGATGGCGGGGCGTGGAGAACCTGGAGGAGCCCCATCGCACAAAGGAAGGGACTCTGCCTGCAAACAGCAGAGGACATCGCCATCCACTGCAGATGACCCTGAAGGGCTGGTCACCACAGGAAACTCGCCCCAAAGGCACCAGGAACACAGGCCCAGGAGGCCAGGGGGGCACAGAGGCAGGCAGTGCTGAGGGCTGGGGGAGGGGGCTGTCACAGCTGCTGTGTGCAGTCCTCAGAACGTCACTACTGCAGATCAAGTCCTGCTGCCTGACCCCATGTGCACGCACTCAGAGATCTGCCATGAGATAGTAAGGGTGGGGCCCTTCCCACCGGGACTGTGCCCTGTAAGAAAGGCCATGGTGGACATGCACCAGGGAGGAGCGGCCCTCCCCAGGAAAGGCTCACCAGCACCTTGACCTCAGACTTCCAGGCTCCAGAACTGTGAGATCCGGTCCTGTTGCTGAAGCCACCAGTTGGGTCTTTTGTTACAGCAGCCCAAGCTGACTAATACACTTGCCTCCCGCAAAGTCACACACTAAGTATCACAGGGCTCACAGGAGCAGCTGGTCGGGGCAAACTATTCAACCCTGGGCCATTTTGTTCCCCAAACTCCCACTGGGCTATCCTGGCTCAGGCCCTGACCTTAACATCGCCATGTATTTTGGCAGCTGAGAAGCTGGGGTGTTCTGTCCCCCAAGATGGTGGCTCCCAGGAACACCAGTTCTTTCAATATTGAAAACTGAACTACAGATGGCTTTCTGTGAGGAGCTGAGTTTTAGCTGCAGGTGGAAATGCCTTCACATCCTCATCAGAGGCTGGGCCAGGAGCCCGCCAGGACATGGAAGGTCACCCTCTCAGGGCCTCTTCATGCAGACAGCCGCTGCCTCCAGGGCCTGGCAAGGCTGCGGCACCTCCTCACCATGGTGACCAGAGCCAGGCTAGCGCACGGAGTCTGGGAACTGGGCACATCACAAAGTCACAGAGGCCGGAGACCTGGATGGTGTGGAGAAGACTCAGACCTAACCGGAAGGCCAAGGCACGCTTTGCCAAATGCCTGAGAGTTCAACACAAGCGTCGGGACCCCCAACGGTGGTGGTCAAAGCCCTCAAAAGCTGGCCTCAGGCCGGGCACGGTGGCACGCCTGGAATCCCAGCAACTCGGGAGGCTGAGGCAGGAGGATAGCAAGTTCAAAGTCAGGCTCAGCAACTTAGCAAGGCCCTGAGCAACCTAGTGAGACCTTGTCTCAACATAAAATTTAAGAAAAATTTTTAAAGGATTGGGGATTTTTAATGGCTTAGTGGTTAAGGGCTCCTGGGTTCAATCACCAAAAAATAGATAAAAGCTGGCCTCGGTCACCTGGGCAGGGAGGACCCTCCGGGGACTCCACGTGGAGTTTGAAGGCCGCCTCCCTTGCCTCTCTGAGCAGAGCCAGCTGCCCGTGGGTGAGGCTGCACAACCAGGCCTGCCGTCACCGTCACCGTAATGACAGTGTCTGAGCGGGAGGTGGGACTGCTGATTCCTATTATTCCCGTGGTTGTGGGGACGGGCCATCCTTTTTGCAGCCTGAATGTTAATTTTCTGGTCTTGTTTTCTTCAGAAAGTCTGTTGACGAAGCCCCTTTCTGTCTGGGGAGCTGAACACACCTGAGGTGATCTCCTGCCTCCCACGGGTCCCCTCGGGGTGACCCCAGCTGTGAGCCTCTGGGTGCCAGCTTCCCGGGAGAGCAGCAGCCCTCAGGGTCCCGGGCAGGTGAACCAGGCCCCACACCAAGCCCCGGGCAGCTCTCGCTGCTGCTGCGTGGCCGGCCAGCCCAGAGCCCTCCCTCCCAGCCTCCTGCATGCCTCAGCTGGCCAGCCCCATCTGTCCCAGCTGGACTTCCAGCTCCTGAGGTCAGGCCCCAGGAGGCTGCCTTGGGACCTGGGCATTGCTCACCTTCCGATGCCCGCGGTGACCACGCTCAGCAGGGCGAGAACCAGTGACACTGACCCTCAGGCATCCTCACAGTCCCACACACCCACTGCTGGAGCAGCCCCGGCCAGGAGCAGTCAGGAGCCCGAGGATGATGGGTGTCCTCGGGGCCCCATCCCCCATACCAAGGGACGACTGGCTTCAAGTGGCAGATTTCCAGAGAGCGAGGGAGGGCACAGTGGATTCTCTCCTAGAGATGGGCTGGCACCCCGAGGGCCTCAGGCGTGATTTCTTCCTGTGCTCTCCAGTCCCTGGCTCCATGAGTGTCACTACTGACCGCAGGGGCTGAGGAATCCGGGGACCATCTGACAAGAGCGCTAAAAGGCGAGGCACAAGGAAACTTTTAAAAAGAGTGTATCCGTGCACAGCAATCCAGAATCAGGAAGCCCGGAACCGCAGGAGGACTTGGGTCAGCGGGCAGGGAAAGGCCTAGGGCAGATGCAGAGGAGGCCGGTTGGCTCCCATTTTGAGGTTGCCTTACTGGTCACCCCGTCAGTCCTCCTTGAGCAGCCCTAGCTGTACTGCAGCTTCCCACCCAGGGAGCTCATCTTGCTTTTCTTCAACGAGGCTTTTACAAGAAGAGCTCACTGTTTGCAACTCGGCAAGGTCAAGGTCATTTAGCAGCCTCTCTGCTGGATGCTCAGGACTCTTCCTACCTGGGCTGCATTCTAACTCACTTTATATTTACCTTCCCCACATTACGCAGGTCACGTGACGGCAGGTAAGTCTAGACAGAGTATCTCAGAAACCTGATCCCGATGTTTTGCCTGAGCGGCAAGACCGAGATTCATTTTATGTTCATTAAAACATTTAATGTGATCAAATTTTCAGAAAAGCACACTTAGACATTTCCATTTTATTTAAATCATTTTGATTTAGAAATTGCCGTGTTCATTAATTTCCATTGGTATTTTCCTTTGAGCAAATCATTTGGAATATTTTAGTAGATATCACTTTTAGAATCGTGGAAGAGAGTTAATGTTAAATTTATTTTATTTTTTTAATTAAAATACACCCAGGGCTGGGATATAGCTCAGTGATAGAGCCCTCGCCTGGCACACGCAAGGTCCTGTGTTCCAGCCCCAGCTCCAGGAAAAAAAAAAAAAATATATATATATATATATATATATGTATGTATATAGTACACTTTGAGGATATTAACTTTTTAATCATTCAGATCGACCCTCCCAATGGGCCCTGCAATAAGCCAGATGGTAACACTGCGGGTGGTAATTCTGCTGACCAGACAAGGCAAATCAGGCGGATGTATCGCCGTGAATGACATTTATCTTTTCAGCTGATCCAAACATCACTGGGCAAGATGCAGTGTCTGAGCACAGGCTGGGACGACCGAGTTCAGCCTCACTGGGTGCATGGCTGGCTTTCGGTCAAGGAAATGCAGAATTCCCACAGGGTGGGCGCTGTCCTCATGAGGGCTGTCTGTGAGCCCCGTCCACAGCGCTCGGCCAGTCAGCACCTCTCCAGGAGACCCACGCGGCGCAGGCATCTGTCTGTGCTCCTGCCCCAGCCCCAAGCTCAGGGACGCCCCCACACAGCCCAGAGCCAGGAGGGGCTGCACCCAGGAGGCTGCAGGACAAGGCCTGGCCCCAGTGCCTGCCGTCAGGGGGTTTCGGAAACGCAGGCCCAGCCCGTGCCAGGCTCCTGCTGTGACTGACACCATGCTCGGCTGCTGTGACGAGACACAGGGGACGGGGGCTGAGACAACTGCAGTGTGAATGTTCACATTCTGGAGGCCAGAAGCACAAGACGGAGGTGCTGCGCAGGGCCTCCCCCTGGCGGGTTCTCAACATGGCCCCCTCCTGCGTACCGTACGAGGACAGCAAGAGGCTCCCTGCTGCTCTTCTAATAAGGACACTCATGCTCGGTCGGGGGCAGGACCTCACCTGCCATTGCCCGTTTGACCTCATTACTCCTCATCCTAAGCCCAGCACACAGATGCACGAGCTGAGGGGACACATGCCAGTCCTGGGAAGGCCCCCTAGACCTCGGGGACCCCGGGGCCAGTGAACACCCTGGGCGGGAGGCTCCTCCAGGTTGCAACATGGGGCGGGTGAGGTGACAGGTGACCCCAGGGTGCCCGAGGGCTAGAGATGAGCGTCAGAGCTCAGCACCAACCGGTGACATGTGGAGCAAGTGACCAAAGGCGAGAACCACTGCTGGGGTCCCCGCACAACAGGCGCACCCCTCGCCCTTCATCTTTAGCTTCGCGTCCCGCCAGTGCCCTCCCAAGCCTCACCCAGGAGGTGCGTCCACCTGGAGAAGCAGGCGCGAGGTCACCACGCGACCACACACTGTCTCACACTGTTTCAAAGAAATAGCCGTAGGAGCACGTGTGTGACCTGACGCGCGTCCCCAGGGGAGTCGCTGCCGAGGGCCACCAGGCAGGAGCTCACAGCAGGGCACCCACCCCCACAGTGCCTGGGCAGCAGAGCAGGGGCACTCGGTACAGTCCCTGCTCCCACACCTGCCCAGACGTGGAAAACACGGCGGCGATCAAAAACACACGAGCATCACAGACTCAAGACTCGGAGTCCTTCAAAGACACTCCTCCAGGCTGCTTTTCAAAGTGCCCTGGCCTCCAGGGAGGTCCGCGGACGGAGGCTGAGAAGTGAACGTCTGGCCACCACCCGACCTGGCCCGGCCGTCTCTCAGCAGGGAGAGGCCTCCCGTCTGGCTTGAGGGAGGATTTTCTAAATCTAATAAATCTGGTTTTCAGCCCTGGACTCTAACAGACTTCAGCAGGAGGAAGGACCGTCTCTCCCGAGGCTCGTGGAGGAGGAGAGGAAAGGAGGAGAGGAACTGACTCCAGAGCAGGAGCGGAGCGCTGGCGTGGGCACCCATGACCCCCAGAGCCACGCAGAGGAAGAAGCCCCGAGGCCACCAGGGCCCCCACCTCGGGGTTGGCACCCCTTCCCACCCCACAGGAGAGTGGCCACTCCAGCTGCCCGCACAGAACGTCGACAGAGGCTGGAATCCTCCCAGACAGCAGGCAGGAGTCCCCTAAAGAAAGTGTCCCTGTGTGTCACAGAGAAGGGGCTTTTAGCATGGTCACCTCGACTCCTGTCCCCAGAGCTGACTGTGCCAGAAAACACTGCAGGGCGGTCCCTCTCAGCCCCCAAGGGCCCTGGGCTGAAGAGGGTCCCCCCAGGGTCTGTTCACCCCAAACCTCAGAAGGTGGCCTTGTCTGGAAGCAGGGTCTTAGCTGATGTGACTGGTTAAGACGAGGTCACAGGAAGAGGAGAGGACACAGACGCAGACAGGGGCCCGGGGAAGATGGCAGGTGGCCATGAGGCGGAGCTGGAGTGAGGCAGCATGAGCTAAGGGTCACCCAAGGGCCTGACCCTGGAGGAGGCCTCCCCTGGACCCCCGGAGGGTCCAGCCCTGCCTACACCCTGACTTCAGGCTTCTGCCCCCAGAACCGTGAGGGAATCCATTTCCATTGTTTTGGGTGAGGGTCTGATTGGCAGCTGCAGGAAACCAAAGCACCAAGGGTCCTTCAAGGGGCAGGGCCACTATGAAGTGCTCCCAGTCACCTGTGGGTGGTCACGGCATCGCACCTGCATCTTCTCGGAGCATGGAATCTCCCCTTCCCTCCTGTCCCTCGGCACAGACATCCCCAGACCCTGCCCTCTCCAGGCTCGAAGCTCGCAGCACCTATTCCCGGGGGGCAGCATCACCACGGGGGACTCTGTCACATCTGTGTGCTTTGTACGGATGTGTCACTCTCATGAGAACAGACACAAAACCTGGCACGCTCACTAACGCTCCCCCGGCACCTAGGCCGCTGGGCGAGTCTGCAGAGCTAGTGGAGGCTCAGTGGTGGGTGGGCAGGGCGAAGGCTCTCCAGGAGATGGACCCATGCTGTGGGGACAGGTGGCCTGTGGCCCCTGGGCACTGGGGGAGTTCCTAAAGAGAGCAGGGAGGGTGAGGAGGTGGACAGGGAGAGACGGGACGGCTGGGGGAAGGTGCGCAGGACAAAGATGGCGTCAGGATGGGGGGCATGGGAGAAGGGGCGGGCCTCCCCCACAAAGCGTCTGGATTCGGCGCCCACCTGACACCGCGGAGGACCTGCAGGGAGTCAGGGTGGCTGCAGCTGCCAGGAGAGGGCACGGGGCTGGGGGAGGGCAGAGCCGCATGGAGACCCGTCCCGTGAGCACTGTGTAGAACACCATCAGCTTGTGCTCCAGGCTTGGGAAGCCACCAGGAGTGTCGCGGTGACAACACCCACTACGCCGCCGTCAGGGGACTGTCCGGGAGCCTCGCTGCTCGGGGACACGGATGAACTGAAGGCTGCGCCTCGGGAGTGGAAAGCAGCTGGGCCCCGGGTGGAGCTGCCACCACCCTGGACAGTGACGGCAGGGCCTGGCGGACCAAGCTGCGCCTGAGCAACTGGACCCCAGGACAGAGACTCAGAACCCGGCCCACAGGTGCCGCCCACCACTCACAGCGCCCCTCAGCAAACCCCCATGAGAAACAGTGAGAGCAAGGAAGCAAGGAAGCCCGAAAGAGTGACCGGGAGGAGGAAACCGTCGGCCAGCCGACGCTCACCAGAACTGAGCGGCTGCCGGAACCAGACAGGATGTTAAGGGTCACCTGAACTGAGTTCTGCATTTTCAGAAAGACGAGGAGTCACGAGGTTTAAAAAACAAAAATAAAACCAAACTTCCAAGAACAGAAAGCGACGGTATCCGAGGTGAAAACTACCCTGGAAAATGAATAGTGAACTAGACGTCGCACAGAAAGGTCAGTGGCCTCAAGGGCACGGCGGCACGGCCCCTCCAGAACGAAATACGCAGAGAAATGAGGACAACCGACGAGCGTGCAGGCCCGTGCTTCAGTGGGCTACAGAACAGCCCCGAGGGGCCCAGGCTGCAGGAAACTGGAGTCTCTGAAAAAAGAGGGAAGTGGTAAAATTACTCAAGATTTCTCCAAAGTTTATGAAAACTGTAAACTCGGAGATCCAAGGAAGTCAGTGAAACCTGAGCGCTAGAATCGCACGTAGAACTATACCAAGTCCTATTAAATGCCCCAAAGACGAATAGAAAACCTTAGAGGCCCACAACGGACACAAGTGGACACATTCCATCCAGAAAGCAGCTCCCGAGGCACGGCAGACTCCTCACTGCACACGATGCACGCGGGCGGACGGTGGGGGCATTTTCTAAAGAAGCACAGAAAGGAGGAGTCACCCAGCCTCAGGGACCACGGAGCGCCTTCCAGAAGGAAGACAGGAAAGGCTTTCAGATGCCCGGGAGCCAGGAGGCCCGCCCGCGGGAGCCGGAGAAGAGCACTCCAGGTAAACACGCAGACTTACCAGAAAGAACAGACAGCCGGAAATGAGGGTCAGGAGGGTACACCCCTAGGAAATCCCCCGAGCGGCCAAATTCACAGAGACAGGAGGTAGAGTGGCGGTCACCCTGGGCAGCAGAACGGGGGTGGGGCAGGGACTGCTGAATAGGTACCAAGATTTGGTTGGACGATGGAAAGGTCTGAGTTCAGGGAGAAGTGATGGTGAAGCAAGATCCCGAGCATGGCCAACAGCACTGAGCTGTCCACCTGTGACAGCTGAAATGCTGGACATGGGGTCATCCCCCTGTACCACGGTAACGTTCTTTTAAAAAGAGATGCACTTTTGAAACAAAGATGGTAAAAAGTGCCAGGTGTGGCTGACCAAAGGGCAGGAGGCCGTCATAGGAGGTCTGTCCCCCCCGCCTTGATTGTCATCATCTGACCCTGAAGCACCAAGTCCAATGTCCTCCACAAACACAAGAAGTGTCTGTGCAACTTCAAGTCCAACAGCACACGAATCAGAAAATATATCACGACCAAGTGTGACTGTCACCAGGGAGGCAAAGTCAGAGTAACACCCGAAACCCGTGTAGCTCCCGTATTAACAAAGAGCAAATGCTGCGAGCCTGGGACAGCCCGGCTCCCCCACCAGGTTGTGTCAGCTGGACCAGAGGCAGGACACCTGGAATGATGGTGAGTCTCAGAGACAGGCCAGGGCTCCACAGGCCGCAGGGTCCTTGGCTACTCGCAGAAAAGCCTCCACCAGATCCCTCGCAGGCTCAGGACAAGCCCTTCCAGCAAACCAGGGCTGGGAGCCTCCACGGCCTGAGGATGGGCAGCAGTGAAACCCACACCCAGTGTCCTACTTCACCCTGGGAGATGGACGTCACCCCGAGATCAGAGACAGACAGGGACAGCCTCCCTCGGCTCCTCGGAAAGGCAAGGAAAAAAACTAAAAACCTAGCTCGATTAGGAAGGGAGAAATAAAACTTTGCATTTATTTTGCAGATGACATTTTTGTCTGAATTTTTATTAGAAATTTTATTAGAATACTTGAAAACATCACTAGAACTAATCAGCCATTTTAAGAGCAAGACTGGAGGTACAAGCTGAATATCAAACTACTGATCATCTCCCCACAGACCCTGGAAGCTGCCCTAACCTGAAAAATCTGAAATCCAAACGACCGTCACTCAGGAAGTTTCAAACTGTGGAGCACGCTGGGTTTTGGATTCTTGGCTGGGGACACTTTATAGCTATAAAGTCTTTGCAAGTATCCCAAGACTCCAAAACAGTCCAGGATCTGAACACTCACAGTTCCAAGCATTTCAGGTAAGGAGAACCCAACCTATAATCGCAACGAACAACTAGAAGCTGAACCCTCAAAACAACAACATGTAGAAACACCAAGGAAGACGACAACAGGGGGCGTGCTCGGCAGAACACCAGGCAAAGAAAAGAACCACCCACAGAAGATGGCGAACACCGCTGCCGAGAGGAGCCAACAGAGGAGCTCAGAACAGAGGCCACCTCCCCATGAGGGCCAAGCTCACCAACTTCCCTGCCCTATCGGGACCCCCTGGGCCTCCACCTGCTGCCTCCTGGGAGTGACCCCATACTGGCTGACCATCCTGGGGACAAGCGTCATTATATTCATGTGCACCTGCAGAAATATCTAGCCAGAAGCAACCGGCTCTCCGTGCCCCTATTCCACACGTGCCTAACTGCCCCTCCTTCGGCCCCGCCAGCCCCTCGGGTTCCTGAGAGCAAACTACAGGGCACAGAGCACGTGTGTCCCCTTATTAAACAGCCCCTGCCTCTGGTGCCCTGGATCAACAGGGGCAGGCCAGACGACAAAGGAATCCACGGGGGGGGGGGGGGGGGGAGGTGACGGGCTTTGTCACCTCATGGTCTGGGTGATTAAAATGGCTTCTTGCCAAGGAAGGAGCCAAGCACAGCAAGGAGACACAAGTCCCCCAGCTGACCCCACCTGACAACCCTCCGCACAAGAAGCCCACAACTAACGTCGGGTTGCAAAGAGACAGAAGAGTTCAATCCTAATTAAAACAGACGCAGCTTCCTGAAAACACCCAGGGAAGGCGTGTTTGGAAAACCTGTCCCTCCACGTACATAGACCACGCCAGGTAGCCCCCACACAGGGAGGGGCCACCAATCCCACCGTCACCCCCAAGTCCTGAGGAGGTGGGTGGGGTGGGGTGACCGCGGCCCACCGAGGGAGAGTGGCACCCTGGCCAGGGCGTGGCTTCGTCGCCCAGCTCTGCTTCAGTCACCCTAGAACGTTGGCACGCGGGGCAAACCGCGGGGGTCCCCCGTGTGGGACGGCTCTTCCCAGGATTCTGCCAAGCGAATAGGGGCCCCAGCTGGTGAAGGTGCCAGGAGGAAGCGGGAGTCAGACGGGCGTCCTGTGGAGTGGTCAGGTCTTGCACCGTGCGTCCCAGGGAGAAGGAAGTGCCTCAGCAGAGCAGGACGGCACGGCGGGGCGTGTTCCCTGCAAGGCCACCACAAGTGACTCAGCCAGCTCTGCCGACTCTAAAAGAAAACCAAACCTGGGACTCCACAGTGCTTGGGCAAAGGCAGGGGAAAGTCCTTCTTGTAGCCGTCACCCCGTTAGGTACACAGAGGCACGGCAGCCTCGAGGTGGCAGCTGGGACAGCCAGGCCGCTCCAGCAGGTTGTGTCAGCTGGACCAGAGGCAGGAGACCTGGAATGATGGTGAGTCTCAGAGACAGGCCGGACCCACAGCTGGCCTGGAGCTCCAGCCCACGGCTCCACGGCCCCTACGCACAGCCCGGCCGCCACCTGTCAAAGGGGACGTTTTCCCACTGGGGACATTCGTGCCCTGGCTTCACCAGTGGTCGGCAGAGCCACTCCATCTCCTAGGGCTGGACAGGGCAGGATGTCAGGAGCCTTGCAACCCCACACAGAGGCAGCATCGGGACGGCCATCACAGCACAGGACGGTGAGGCTGGCACAGCCATGGCCTCCCAGGGTCAGAGGGCACTGGCAGGCAGGCCAGTGTCCCCGCCTGTGTCCCCTGGTCTCTGCCCCACGTCCAGCCTCTTTGGGCTTGCTGGCACCTGTGTGAGTCCCAGGGCCGCTGCAGCAAAGCACACAGCCCCGCGCTCCAGCTCAGGACCCCTCACCATCTGGAGAGGTCACAGCTGGGTCCCTCCAGAGGGCCGGGCGCTCCCCGTGTCCCCCCATGGCTTGAGGACAGCTCTTCTCCCTGTGTCCTCTCGTGGTCCCTGTGAGTGTCCACGTCTCAAGCTCCTCCTGTGAGGACACCAGCCCTACCGCGTTAGGACCCAGCCTGATGACCTCATGTTAACCTGACCACCTCTTCAAGACCCTCTCCACCCAGGTCAGCACATGACCCGCAGGGCCAGGGTCCAGCCCCAGGGCCGTCGGCTGGAATGGCTGGGCCACAAGCCCGGAGTGCTCCCCTGGAAGACCAAGGCAGAGAGAACCACAGGGCCGCGCCCACGCTAGAGCCACCCCACTCCAGGATGGCGCCAAGGGGCGGGCACTGGGCCCTCACAGGCCACGGAGGGAGCTGCACGTAGGCGGCTGACCTGTCGGCACCCCGGGTTCGCTGGAGCACAACCCCCCCAAGGTGCCCTGCGCCCCGCGTGGGGCACAGACGTCTTCACTCTGAACGCAGGGGCCGTTCACAAGGAAACCCAGAACCCAGCCGCGAGGCGCCTGCGGGTCCCAGGGCAGCGCAGGAGGGACGGCAGGCCAGCCAGGGAGGACTAGGACAGAGAATCCGGGAGCCATCAAGTCAGCTAATGTCACCTGTGTGGGCTCAGGTGTCCTCTCGGCCAACCTGGGCAGTCAGCGCTCTAAAGACAGCGGCCTGAGGAGGGAGTCACGCCTCCAGCCACGGCCCGCCGCCGCAGCCGCGCGGAGCAAGCCAGGCCCGCCCCGAGCAGGGCTGGGGCGCCAGAGTCGCCAGCGCCACAGAGCCCACAGGGTGAGGACCAGCAGGTCCCCAGGAACGCCGCCAGGCCCGGCCAGCCACCTGCCTGCTGCCGAGATGAGGCTGGCCAGCAGCTCCCTAGGGCCAGCGTCCTGCAACCCGTCGAGGTCTCCGCCTGGCTCAGAGGCAGGACAGAGCCACTGACTGCCTGGCCCCCAGGTCCACAGGAAGGGCTCGCTCCTGCACCCTCCCCTGTCCATGCTGGTTCTGAAGAGTGTCCACCCGCGGATCCTGTCCTCCAGCCACACGTTCCTGCACCCTCCCCGTCCATGCTGGTACTGAAGAGTGTCCACCCGCGGATCCTGTCCTCCAGCCACACGCTCCTGCACCCTCCCCTGTCCATGCTGGTACTGAAGAGTGTCCACCCGCGGATCCTGTCCTCCAGCCACACGCGCCTGCACCCTCCCTGTCCATGCTGGTTCTGAAGAGTGTCCACCCGCGGATCCTGTCCTCCAGCCACACGTGACCCTTTCCCCTGAGAGACCGTGACGGAGACATAGGGAACAGTCAGGATGTCCCAGAGGACATGGGCACCCTCACACCCACCCGCACACACACACCCCCAGACAGAAACACAGACTCACACCCATACACACCCACCCTCTCATCCCCTCACACACAGACACACAAACACCCATACACACACCCATACACACCCATACACATACCCTCACACCTCCCCACCCCCCACATACCCTCACACCCACCCACTCTCCCACACATACACCCTCACACACACACACACACCCAGACAGAAACACAGACTCACACCCATACACACCCACCCACCCACCCCCTCACACACAGACACACAAACACCCATACACACACCCAGACACACCCATACACATCCCCAACCCCCACATACCCTCACACCCACCCACCCTCCCACACATACACCCTCACACACACACACCCACCCCCATCTCACACCTACACACATACACACATACCCACATACACACACACAGACACCCACACACGCCCATATCCCCACACACACCCATACACACTCTCACGTGCACGCACACACACACACCTACACCCATACGCACATACCCACATACACACACGGACACACCCTCACACACACACACACACACAGACAGAAACACAGACACACAAACACCCATACACACACCCACCCACCCACCCCCTCCCACACAGACACACAAACACCCATACACACACCCAGACACACCCATACACATACCCTCACACCTCCCCACCCCCCACATACCCTCACACCCACCCACCCTCCCACACATACACCCTCACACACACACACACACCCATCTCACACCTACACGCATACACACATACCCACATACACACACACAGACACACCCACACACACCCATATCCCCACACACACCCATACACACTCTATGTGCACGCACACACACACCCCTACACCCATACACACATACCCACACACACACACGGACACACCCACACACCACACACACACACCCATATCCCCACACATACCCATAGACACACACATGCGTGCGCACGCACACACACACACACACACTCGGCCAGCACAATGAATTAATGAGAATAACTTAAACACCTGCGGCAGAATTTTTGGCTAGAATCTAAGAGAAGTGAATTTTGTAAATGGGATCAAACTTCACAAAACCCAATCTCAAGGGACCGGAGAACCGATTAGATCTATAAATAGAATAACAGTCGCACATCAAACTGATAAGATTTAAGAAAAATAAGCTCTCGGCCATCACTTGAGGACATTAAAATCTCACTCTCGGATCACAGCGACCGAAACCCCCTGACCTTCCCTGGGAGGACCAGATAGGCCTGAGCACGTGGCCGGCCCATGGAAGGTGGCCCTGAGAACACGGGTGGCCAGTGGACGTCCAGCCCAGCACCCGCATCTGCCCCAGGCCCTCACCTGTCTGGGGCTCCTGCAGGACAGGGGGAGTAGCCAGTGTGGGCTGTGTCCCCACATGATCATGGGCCACCTGGGACCACTGCCCAGCATCACGAGAAAGGACAGTGCTGCCCTTGGCCAGCCCAGGAGGAGAACGGGATGCACATCTGAAGTGTGGCTTCACCGAGTCGGCCCACGGCACTGGAGCCAGGACATCGCAGTTGGGCCAGCTTCATTTGTGGAGGGTCTGCTGCACCCTGGGGTCCTCCGAGGGGCTCGGAGCCAGCACAGACCACAGCCAGCACATCTGCTCCCCGGAGGCCACCGTCCCCCAGGAGGGTCACGGCCCTGAACACAGAACGAACGGCCTCTTAGCTCCTGAGCCGCGTCACCTGGCGCTTGTGGAATCACTGCTGGCCTCCTGGGCGGTCCTGAGATGGCCTGGCTCCAGCACGCACTGACCCCCGGCCAGCGGTGGTCACCTCCCTGTGAAGCAGACCTGACCTCCGCAGGCCGAGGGGAGCCTGGTCTTTCCTGCAGTCCTCACGCCCCCAACGGCTTGGGTGGCAGTCCTGAGCAGCGCTGGTCCTCCACGTCTCTGTCCATGAGCCCCCTCCAGCCACAGGGGCCAGGCGGGCAAGACTGACACGGGACGTCCTTTCCCATGGCTGCTGGCCCAGAGCCCTGGACAGTGCAGCTGAAGGCCGAACTTGTGAGAAAGAGAACCAGGGCCCAGGCTCTTCTCTCTGCTCTGATCTGCAACAAGTCTCTCCGAGGCCCACTCTGAGCCTTGGTGTCCATGGGTGGCTGGGGACAGCACCAAGTGACCACCAGTCTGTGCTGAGGGGTCTTCATAGGCTCACCTGCCCCATCTGAATGCACGGCACTGGCCACCTTGGGTGCCTGTGCCAGCCGTGGAGCCTTGAGCCACTCCACTCTGGACACCTGGCTGCCATACGGCTGGGTACAGGCCCCTGGACACAGTGGGGGCGCTGCAGTTCCCAGGGCGCTTCTGGATGACCCAGCCCCGTGACCAAGAGCCAGCTCAGGCCTGGCCAGCCCCCAGCACACCAGGACAGACCTCCCAGGACCAATGTCTCCCTGTCACGCAGGCGAGGAGGCCCAGCACTGGTGTGCCCCAAGGTAGCTCCAGCAGTTCCCAACTCCAGCCCACCCTCTCCCCGTCCATGCCCCACTCCACTCAGTGGAAGGAAAATCGGCCAGCAGCCCTGGACAACAGCTGGCGGTTCCTTCCAAGGCTAAACACAGAGCCACCACGAGACCCAGTGACCCCATCGTCCCATCCGCCCAAGAGGAACAAGAACGCCTGCTCACACATGCTGCAGTCTGGCTGGGCACAATTCACGAGCCACTTGTCAAGCAGGAACGAACTTTATTTTTAGCACCCACACGGCACCCCACGAGCTCTCCAGGAATCCCCGAGAGCCCAACCGCAACCACCGGCACTCCCGGCCAGCACTCCACCAGAACTTCCAGGTCATTTCCCCTCTTGAGGCAGACTTCCGGGTCACGTGGGCGGAGCCAAAAGAGTCCCCCAATGAGCAGCTCCGTGGTCTGAAAGGGCGGGGAAACAGCCCAATGAGCGTCACCGCAGAGGAGCCAATCAGCTGGAAGTTTGCTGAGGCCGCTATGGCAGCGGCTCTCAACATACACAGACACACGTGGACATTCAAAGCCACTCGAGTGGGGGAGCCAGAAGGTGGGAACAACCCATATGTCCATCCACATTAGATACACAAGAGTGGACAAGCAAAACCAGCAGGCCCAGACCACGCCGCGTTCGCCGCCACACGAAGGAATGCAGGTCCCCTACCGCCTGAAGGACCCCGAGGACATGGTGCTGAGGGAATGAGCCGGCTCCCACAGGACACGTGTGGCCCCCTGTGCACGGGGCCCTAGGGGAGCCGCAGATTCACAGCAGGACGAGGGCCGGGGCTGGGGGTGTGGGCTTGGACCTGGAATGTCCCCAGCAGCTCATGTGTTGAGACCCGGTCCCCAGTGCAGCACGGCTAACAGGCGAGGCTCTCGGGCAGTGGTTGGGCCATGAGGCCCCGCCCTCCCTCACTGGTGGACTGACCCAAGGATTCCTGGATGGACACTGAGAGGTGGACCTAGTTGGAGGAGTGGGTTCCTGGGTGTGTGACCTGGAGGGTCACCTTCTCCCCAGCCCCTTCCTGCCTCTCCCTCTGCGTCCTGGCTGTCAGGAGAGAACAGCGTCCTCCACCAGCCCTTCTGCCGTGATGACCATGGACGGAAACCTCGGACACCCTGGCGGGGACACAGCTGCCCTCCTCGCGGCCTTGTGTCAGGACAGTGCCAAGACCTGCCCGAGAGGTCAGCACACGGGAGTTATGTTTAGTGGGGACGAGGCCCCTCTTGGGAAGGTAGTTCTAGAGGTGGGCACGGTGACGGCTGTATGACAATGTGGTGATGCCACCGAGCTGTGCAGTAAGAATGACCAAAGTGATGAATGCTCCATCCTGTGGATTTCACCACAAGAAGCTAAAGTCTTACTTAGAAAGGCCAGCAGTGGACAGGACTGGCCCTTGAGCCACAGCCTGCGGGCCCAGGTGCGAACGGCACCCAGGTGCCCACTCATCAAGGCAGACCCTGCCTGCGCCTGCCCCGACAGATGCCACTTGCCATAGCCCCGCACCCCGGAGGCCGCTGGAACACAGGAACCACGGGGCGCCTCTGGGAAGCCTGGGGACGTCTGCTCCCACCCCAGGTGGAGAACGTGACTGAGGCCATGACCCAGAGCCCAGGAAGTCCAGGGCCACAGTCTCAACCCAGCCGGGTCTAGATCACAGACGAGGGTCAGCATTGCTGTGGATCAGCTCCGTCCCTCTGAAGTGACCCAGCCCATCCTGGCCTCTGGCTCAGCTGCCCCTCAGGGGAAGGCAGCAGGGGAAGCAGGTGCCTGTCACCGACTCCGCAGACTTACGATGTGGGCACTGGGCCGTGGTCAAGGAGGCTGCACCCTGGCCGGGGGTGTGCGGGAGAACAGGAGCAGCCCGTCTCTGCGGCTTCTGTGAGGACAGAACAGGGACACCGGGGTGCAGAGGCAGCGGCTGGCGGGAAGAAACTGGCCTGAGGAACAGGCCTCCGCCACCAGCTCTCCCCGACCCGGGCCCAGTCCTGCCCGGGGCCCCAAAGGACCAGCATCCCGAGATGGAAACCCACCCCCACGGCACAGGACGCGTCCTTCCTCCAGGCCGAGAAGCCCCAGGACGCGGGTCCACGGCAGTCAGAGACCCCGGGCCTGAGCCTGTCGGGAGGCACCAGGAAACGACGCGGCTCCTCCGAGGGCTGCTGCGGGGCGCACAGGCCTCCCCTGCTCTGCTGTTACTGACACGCGGGCGACACTGCTTTACCCACCTGCAGCTGGCGGGTCAAACAAGTAGCTGGTACAGGAAAAAAAAAAAAAAAGAGGAGAGTCTTTGAGAGGCCCTTAGGCCACTGGGGGTGGCCCTCACAAGGGACCCTGGGGACCCCGTCTCTGTGTGTCTGCTTCTTGGCTCACGGTGTGAGCAGTCTGCTCTACCCACCTTCCCTGCCACGGTACCCAGCACCCTCACCAGAGACCCAGAGAATGGGATCACCCGATCATGGACTGGAACCTGCAGAACCATGACCTAAATCAACCTTTCCTCTCTATAAGTTCCCCGCCTCCAGTACTTTGTCACAGTAACAGGAAGCTGACTAATACAGCCACCCAACAGAGAATAACTAGATTACTGAACTGTTTAAAAACACTGCCTCCAGAGGTCTATTTTTAGAAGTGCTCACTATTGTCACAGAGACTGTCAGGAAGTTGTGAGTGTTCCAAAATTGCTCCATAGAGTGGTCTCAGCCTCATGTCTGAGTGCCAGCTGGACCCAGCCCACACAAGCCCCGGCTGGGCCTGTTCTAGAAGACAGAGTGGGCATGGTTCTGAAGTCACCTGCCCCATCCCTGCCTGCTCTGCTACTCGCCCACAGTCTGCATTCCAGCTCATCCCATGTCCTCTTCTGTCACAGGCAAAATGAATGACCACGCTTACCCCTAGGGGTCTGGGGATCACACAGACATGCACAGGCACCCCACATGTGGAGGAAATGTCACGCCCGCCCCTCGTGCAGAAAAGCAGCTGGAGCAGCCCCACCCTGCAGGCCCTGCCAGCACTGAGCACCACAATCCCTCAAAAGGAGAAAAGATAAACATCCAAACAAAGTCAGAGCACGGGCCAGCAGCAGAGCGAGGCGGCGGCCGAGGCGTGGAGAGGCCAGTGGGCAGAGCGCGGTCCTCCACAGTGCAGCCGCACAGCCGGTCAGGGAGGGGCACTGGAGCCGCCACTCGGCTGTCCTTCAAGGTATGAGAAGAAACATCAGCCAGGGTCCCAGGTTCCCAGCACGAGACTAAGGCCACCGGAACTTCCTGACGCATCCATGGAGGACGCATCCCAAGGCACCCAGGGAGGCCTGACACCCGTGAGCGGCACCGGACCCAGGTGTACCACACCTAGCCCATGACACAGACCTGGGCAAAGCTGTTTACAGGTCAGGCGCAGCAGGGTGGCCACAAGGACCGGCAATAAAACAGAACCACTGTGACAATACGCCGTAATGAAGTTCCACCAATGCCCACGTCTCTCTCTCAAAATATCTTCTACTGTACTCGCCTTCCTCCTGTGGTGACGTGGGATGATGCGAGGTCCCCTGGTGGGATGTGGCACCAGGCTCCTACGTAGGGATCACGTGGACGCAGGCGTGGCCAACTGCAACAGCTGACTGACAACCAAGATGGCCGCGAAGGGACTGACAGGATGGCAGTGTATACAGCATGGACACTCTGAACAGAGGGAGGGCTCCCATCCCGGGGCGTGGGGGGTGCCATGTGAGCACCACCCTGAATGACTCTAGTTGAAGGTCACTTACGTTGACTTCTGAGAGTTCCCACTCGTATTTTCAGACCATGATTGGCATGCGGGTCATTAACACCAAGAAAATCACAACCCAGATGAGGGAGGGTGGCAGTGACAGGAAGAAGCCCTTGGACCCACCTGGGCTCACGCTGCGGGCAGGCTGCTGGAGTGATCAGCCGGGGACTTTCAGCCCACCACCCACCTCTGGGAAAGGCGAGGGGGTGCTGGGGGTCACACCCTGTGAAGACTCAGCAAGGAGACATGTGAGCACCCAGCTGGGCCTCTCCACGGGTGGTCATCTGTAGCCCCTTGAAATTCCCTTTACAGTCAACCCAGAAGTGAAGGGAAGCGCCCCCCCTCTGAGAGCTCTTCTAGCCTCACTGAAACCCAGGAGGGTGCTGTGAGGAGCTGACTTACAGCCACATGGTCAAGAGTCCAGGAAGCCCAGGCCTTGGATGAGCACCCGAGGTGGGGGAGGCATTGCAGGACTCAGCTCTTAACCCACCAATGTCAGAACTGCAACACTTCACCCTCTGAGCCAGCATCGGGATCCCTGATCCTATTTGGAGGACGCTTTCTTAGCCCAGGGTGTCACTTACAGGACACTCTGTATTTTAGTCCTTGGTGACAACAAAGTATAAATCAGGTCTAGGTAGGGACAGCCAGCCGACGTCAGCACTGCAGAACTGGACCCTGGGTGAGCGGGTGGAAGGTCTTAACTGGTTTGGTGGCCCCAGCGTGGGGCAGCTCCTCGTTTGTCAGACGGGGATAGTGAGCCGCAGGGTATTTCAGGGACAGGAAGGGACTGTGGGGAGCACAGCAGAAAACCAGCAGCAGAGGGTGGTCTTCCAGTTGCCTGCCTGGCACAGAGGGACAGGAAGACAACAAGAGGATCACGCTGGCCAGCCTCGGGACACTTTCCCGCCTGCGTAAGGGTTATTGAGGAAGTCCCCGCCAGACCTGGGGACCCTGCTGCTCCCTTCAGTCCCCGCTGTTTGGAAGGTCAGACAAACGGTCTGGATGCTGCCTGGTGACTCCTGAGGCACCTGCCGGGCTCGTGGGGACCAGTACAGGGCATGGTGCCCAACAGTGGCCTCCTGGAGGACCTGATGTGGCCTCCAGTGGACAGTGTCAGAACGGAGTTGAATTAGAAGACACCCAGCAGCAGCCCCTGGAGGACCAGGTGGTTGGTGCGCAGTGTCCTGCGGGAGGG